>NC_133771.1:213421800-213529521 GCF_003597395.2 Chelonoidis abingdonii | reverse complement strand
ATTCCCGCCCCTGACTTTAAACAATCCAGTTCTCTGATTGGTCCTCTGGTCAGGTGTTTGGTTACCCTTTCCAGGTAAAAGAAACTTAACCCTTACCTTACCTATCTACTTATGACAAGTACCCATCTGGAAAATGGGATAACGGATAAATAGAGAGTAAGAGGCACTTGGATTGTGTGGGAATAGGGGCCATGGAAGTACCTGAAATGGGTGATCTCTCTCTGTTCGTAGCCAAAGGGAGAACACCCATACTGATCTTCCTGGATCTGTCTGTGGCATACAATACCACTTACCATGGCACTGTATTGTCTCACCTCAGGGACACAGCAGAGGTTGAAAGGAAAGCTCTGAAACGGCTCCAAATTCTTCAGCTCCAGAGCACTCACACGTGGAATCTCACAAGGATCAAATCCTCCCCCTGCATCCTTTTTTAACATATACACAAAGCAACTGGGGAAATGATGAGAGGCCAAGGTGTGAGACAGCAGTGATGGGCAGACCACACCCAGCTCTCCATCTTTGACGGAAATCGCACCATCTTCCAACTCTCTCTCAGGCAGAGATCAGCTTTTGGAAGAAAGGCAGTATTGCAGCTGAATCTGGGCAGGAGCAGGTATCAGGATCTGCTCCCAGGGCTACGTAGCCTTTCCGCTCAGCATGCTGCCTCACATCTCCAGGACATGTGGGGTTTCAGGGAGCTCTGCCGCCAGCCTCCTCACTACAAACTCTTTTCACAAAAGGAGAGGTAGGCGATGACAGCCCCCAACTGCCAGCTCCGTCCTAGTTCCCCTCCACTAACCACAGGGTCCCATTCTCCACCGTTGGGTGATCTTACTGCTGTATTGAACATGTTTCTTACCGAGATCATATGTTCCCTCTTACCTCACCATGCTGCTCCCCATCTTCAAACCAAACTTTATCTCCCCCTCCCCCACCCCTTTCCTGTACCTGTCTCAACCCACCACCCTACCCTTCCACTCCCCCCTCTCTCTTTCCTACCTATTTATTCTCCGCTTCCTCCTTTCTGCTCCCCTCCAGCTAACCTCTCCAGCAATCTCGACTTGCCTTTTAAAAGAATTAGCTTATAAACAGGTTTTAAAAATCCATGGCCAGTACAGAATCCACTCCAGTGTGTAATTAGCGCAAGTAACCTCACGTTCGTTTTTATATTACCAGGCCCACTGCCCTCCCACCCTCCTAATGTGTGTCAAACTCTTGTGAGTATTGTTTTTAACAAGGGGCTCATCTCTTAGTATATGTATTTGCACAGTGCCGAGCACCAAGGGCCAGCAGGGGGGTCATGGATGTGGGCTGGGAGAGGTCCTGACAGTGAACTGGCTTTGACCCATAGTCAGAGGAAGAGATGTGACATAATATGGACTGACCCAACCCCCAACCCCCACCAAAAATGTTACCGCAAAAAAGGTCCAAATCATCTGGAATAATAATAACCAGCAGGGACTAGAAGTGAGTCTGACACTAATAGCACATGGACAGTTAAGGAGATACCATCACTTTCCTTCTATCCGTGGGGAATAGCCAACCACCACCACACACATTCTCATCAGCTGATTTTTATGGACAACTTTAAAGAAATCTGTCTGAATTCAAAATATTTCTTAAAATATATGTTTAATAAAAACACATGTATGCAAGCAAAGAGACACTGAACATTATTTGTTCAACATTTATATGGCCAAACAAAATATTAGATACATTGCAGAAATATGGACCCAAACAGACAGAATAAAACTGCAGTTTCTGCAAGAGAATACAGCTTACATTTTCCCGCCTAAGCACGTGTTAAATACATTAGTCATAGAAATCATCAAATTCATCGGCATGTGTATCATGGGTTTGTGGACGCAAAGCAGCTTCAATTTCTGAGTTGCTGTCATCAGACTCACCCCAGAAAGCTAGGGGAAAAAAAATCAAAGCAATTATACACACACACACACACACACTCTGTAGAGAGCTTTCATGTATCCAATTAGAATTAGGACAGACAACAGCTTTTCAGAGACACTGTGTAACTCCTAAGAACGTAGAGCTTTCATCCTGGGTCAGACTATAGTCCATCTTGCCCAGTATCGGTCTGTGACATTGGCCTGTACTAGTGCATGAGGGAGAGTGCACAGAACAGGGCAATTTTGCAGTGATCCACTCCCACATTCTAGTAGTCTGAGGTCTAGGCTCACCCCGAGCAGGGGATTATCCCTGGCCATCTTGGCTAATAGCCATTGCTGGACCTAGCCACGAATTTATCTAATTCTTGTTTGAACTCAGTTACACTTTTGGAATCACAACATCCCATGGCAATAAGTTCTACAGTCAGTTGCGTGTTGTGTGATCAAACCTTTCCTCTTGTTTGTATTAAACCCACTGCCTATTAACTTCATTGGCTGATCCCTGGTTTTTGTATTGTGTGAAAGGGTAAATAACACTTTCCTATTCACTTTCGCCACACCATTCATGATTTTATCTTGATCTCTATCATATCCCCCCCTTAGCTGTCTCTTTTCTAAGTCAACCAGCCCTAATCATTTTAGTCTCTCCTCGTATGGAAGCCGTTTCAGAATCTTGATCATCTTTGTTATCCTTCTCAGAACCTTTTCCAGTTCCACTGTACCCTTTTTGAGATGGGGCAACCAGAACTGCAGGCAGTGTACAAGATGTGGGTGTACCATGGATTTATATAGTGTTGTTATGATATTTTCTGTCATATTTTCTATCGCTTTCCTAACATACCATTAGACTTTTTGACCACTGCTGGGCACTGAGCGGAAGTTTTCAGAGAACTATCCACGGTGACTCCAAGATCTCCTTCTTGGATGGTAACAGCTAATTTAGACCCCATCACTGTATTAGGCTCATTGTATAGGTATAATTGGTATTACTATACTCTTAGGTATGAATTTCCAACACACTGTGTAGCTTACAAGGCTTGTTATTTGTTAATTGGATTGCTGTGCACAAATACTGCACGCTGATTTAGAAAGTCCCATTTCATTGTTTCTCAAGGTAGTTTGATAAAACATTTCCACTCAAAGCAATTTACTTGACATCTGTTGTCTGACTGAATAGGAGCTTTGTCTGTTACACTCCACTTTCTCTACCTACTTGACCCTGAAGTGAGGTCACAATCACAGTGACATCACAGAGCTGGCATGGAAACGGCAGTGATGTCACAAATAAAGTAGCACAACTTTTCCGCGGGATCAAATAGGAATGTACTGGAGAAACATTTTAAACACAGATGATTTTGGGAATTAGCAAGTGTAGCGATAAATTTATGTAAAATAATAGCAAGAGGAACATTTTAATTCTGAAGTGGTCAAAAGCTGTCCCCTGGCATGAAATTCACTCATTTCAGAGCTAAGGAGAAAAGCAGGAGCATTACTGCAAGTTTAAAAATGTGTGTGTGTGGGGGGAAATACAGTGCACTTGAAGGCGAAACAATGACAAAGATTTGGTTCAAGCTGGTGACTTGTCAACAATTCGCTTAATAATTTTAACTCATTATCAATAACAATAACGAGTGCCTTGTAATAACCTTTTCCCCCTAACATCTGCATGGTATAGGAGAATTGCTCATGAATGCAGGGCTGGCTGCTGCAAATATTTTTAATAGGAAAAGAGCATTGAAGCATTTGGTTTTTAAAATGATACACAGGAAAGTGACATGGACTTTACAAAAAGCCAGGAGGAGATGATGGGGCAAATTCTGACCCGACCGACTTTGACAATGTCTTAATATAGGGTTAAAAGCTCCTCTCTGCTGCTGCAAGCATAGGGGACGGCCTACAGCAGCAGAACCCAGCGGGGGGTGGGGGGTGGAAATGAATATGCTACCTCCAGGGCACATTGCTCCTCCTCTTCCCAGTTGAATGGAACCCCCATGGGGGTTCAGCCAGGCCCCACCAGGTTCTTCCCCCTCCAGACTTGTGGGGGAGATTGGCAGAAGCTAGCACAGCCAGCTGGACCCTCTGCCTCATGCAATCCTCCACTACGGATGGGCTTCTGGTGGCAGCTGCTTGCTATCAGGAGCCCACACAGCAGCCATACTACCCTGCTGGGGCAATGGGAGCAGGGATATGGCAGCAGTGCAAAGGAAAGTGGCCTCCGCATACTTTTCTTTTAACTCATTCATTCTATTAAAAAGCCCTAAGAGCTCATAGTGCTTTGGGCAATAACTAAAAATACAAACCATCTACTGCCCACAATTCCTGCAGGCTAGTCCTTTCCAGCAGGGGAGGGGTCTGAAGCTTCATCTCTTCAACTGGGGATGCTACAAAGGGGACAAATCAGCCAGCTTCCCTCACCTAAACTCCACAATCTGGCACTCGCGGCCTTTCCGCTCCACTGCAGGGGAGTGACCAGCCTAGCCCGGTGATGGGAGCCTTCAGTGCACTTCAGAACAAGATTCGTCAACAGCATACCCCGTTACAGCACAGACAGCCCACTCCAAAATACAGCCTCTGTGGTAAGGGACTAGAGAGCCAATAAAGGTGGACTCCAGACACAAAACACTCAGGTCCCGAAACGCCTTTCATTTACAGCACGTCAAATGTGGGTAACTCAACCGAAGGCAACGGCATTATGTTGGTGTAAAACCGACGTTAGAGGAGAATAAGGCATTCATTGTGCAATCGGTCTATAAAAAGGAAGCTCACTTGCACATGCAAAAATGCACCATTGTGCACATATATTTGTGCATCCAGCTATGGAAACAGCTAAACACATCCCTGGCAATTCTACATCAGATTTCCGTGTTCACTTGTGAGCTGGCACATGGAAAGTGACTGTTTTATTTTGTTGCTGAAGCGTGATCCTCGAGATAGGCTAAGCAGTACAAAGTCTGGGATCTTGCCGATCCTGAACCTGGTTCCAGGGCAGGGACTTGGGTATATTCAGTGGAGTCTTAGACTGCATCCAAAACAACCCTGCTGCCAGAAGGTGGGAGCAGTCCAGGTGTGTTTGGGGTAAAAGACAGCCCAGGATGACTAAAGGCGTGTTTTATATCCACAAAACAAGGAACATTCCCCTTAGAACTGCATTTCGTCTCTGAGGCTGCACAGTCCCAGGGTCCTACAAAACTTCTATGGACCAAAAGCCATAAAGGTCCTTTTTATTTCTGTAGTTCCTTATGAGTTAATGTCTTCAGATCCTTTTTGTCAATTGCCAAGGCTCCATTTGCAAGAGGCTTATGATATGAATTAGATCAAAAGCACAACAAAAAAAGACAGACAGACAGAGGTGGGTGTATTGGGGAAACATCAGTAGATGCAAGGGAAGGAGGCTAAGTTTCCCTATAAAGAACAAATCAGTTGACTAGCTTCATTTGCTGTGTCTCTTGGGAGCTTATGTAGATTTTTTGTTTCAGGGGAGGGCCTGGAAGGAAGAGGGAAGTTGAATGGCACACACCTGGAGGGAAGAAGGTGCAAATAGGAGAGTGGGAGAAGAATGTAAGGGGAGCCACAAGGCAAGAGGCTGGAGGGGAGCAAGTGGAATGTCGGCAGAGATGAGAGAAGGGACATTAAGCAGGAGCAAGAAGTTGTCCAGCACTATGAAAGGTAAGAGCCACTCGCTTCAATCTGATGCTCAAGGTGAGTGGAGGGGGCCCCTAAGTGGTGCATACCACACAGCTGTACTCTTAGGCTGAATGTGATAGCTCCCTGTTATGCAGCAAGAGTACTGCAACTGATGAGGGACAGAGGAATTGCCATACAGATCAGATCTGTGATCTATCTAGCTCAGTACATTGTGTCTGACAATGACCAGCACTAGATGCTTTATAGAAAGATGCAAGAAGCCTCTCATTACACAGATGTGGGGTGATCTGCCCTTTACATTACATCTCCTCCTAATTCCTAATCGTTAGTGATTGACATACACCCTGATGCATGAGGTTTAATACTCCTTTAAAATTTGTTAGCACTAACTTTTATAACTCAGGACATTCTTGTTATCCATATAAATGTCCAGTCCTTTCTGAATCTTGTCAAGGTTTTGGCCTCAGCCACATCTGGTGGCGGAGAGTTCCGCAGCTTAATTATGCATTATGTTTAAAATTATTTCTTTTTACTGGTTTTGAATTTGCACTTTCATTGAATCATTTCTGGTTCCTCTAATATGAGACAGGGTGGACAGAAGCTCCTGAGCCACCTTCTCAATATTACTTATCATTTTATGTAGTTTTATCATGTCCCCTCTTATCCATGGTGCAGACTCATTACTTTGGCTTGCACATACAATATAAATTACATTGAGAAAGACATTTCTAAATAGCATAATATTTGTTTCTCACCTTTGGATTTTATAGTGGTTATTCTCCTTTTGCTTGTGTTCCTGCAAAACAAAGTGGTATTTACATATTCAGAAGATGGTAAAACAGTATTAAAAGTTTAGGAGTCAAGTTAATGCTTCTACCCAAGTTAAGATAGTAAATTTACTAAGTTCTATAACTGCATCTCTATTTTTTGGATAAAAAACAAAAAGAAAGGGGTCAAGGCATTTTAGAACACAGGATGGTAAAGTTTCATGCACAGCAATGATATTCAGGGCTAGATCCTCAACTGGAGTAAAGCAGAATAGCTCCATTGAAATCAATGCTGATTTTACCCAGCTGAGGATCTGGCCCTGAATGTCCTTGCTCCGAATGAAACCTTTGCACCTTTTAAAATACAGGACGGGAAAGAAAAAAGACACAATCAAACAAAAACAATCCCCACCAAATTTCCTGATTTCCCTTGCTGCCAAAACTGTTCTTAGAACTTAGCTACTGGGTTCCCATAGCATCACCCACGTCCCTATGTAAATGTGCAGCCTTTCGGCCGCCTTTGATCTACCTTGATGCATATGCAGTTGCAATTCTGTTCTGTTAAATGACTGATCTTGTGTCTAGAGCATCACAAACCCTTTTCAATCTCTCAAACAAGCTGGAATCATTTTGATCTTTTGTGTGCAGCATGTGTATTGTGTTGGTGCTGTGAAATAATCACCTGGGGGCAATGATGTAGGAGAATTAACTTATATTAACAATCCTGTGATAAGCACTAAAAAATAAAGCTTCAGTTGATTTTCATAAGGAAGACTGAATAGGAGATATTTGTGACATGGCTGTTCAAACTGTTGAAACATAAACAAATGACAATTTGAAACCCTCACGGCAGTTAATGCAGGACTTATTCTTAAATCAATTATGTTGAGATTTTATACACCTGTAGTATTCCATTAAAGAAAAAAAGAGAGATCCTAAAGATAATGATTTAAAGCCAAGTGTTTAAAAGAAATATTCTAATAGCTCTCACAGGAGAGTCAGTGAAAGATCCTAAATGTCAAAACATTTGTACAAATAATCTCTGAATGCTCCTTTAAAGAAAATGTGCTATCCTACACGTTTTGCTGTCTAATTACAGAGGCTGACACTGCAAATTTTCACTCAAGCAGGTAATCCCACTGGTGAGCAAGGGCTCAAGAACCAGGGCTACATTTACTACGAACTACTAATGAACAACTGAAAAGATCAACTGAACTGAAGAGCAAAGGCAGTTTCATTACACTACAATGATAACATGTTTTACCCGTTTAAGTAAAAGAAATACGTTGTGTCGTGTAATAGATTATTTTATATTTCTGTTGAACTTGGGCAAAAATCCTAGAAGGTCTATAATATGGTAGCTGTCCTTACTAAAAATGTCTCAGTTGAAAGTTCAACCAAAATATTAAACTGAAGAGTTTACCTTCATATATGTTGTATATCACAAATGCAAAAGAACGGTTTAGTTACCAAACAGTCGACACATCTTGTTAAAGCAAATTATTTTAATTTATTAATCTTACAGCATTAATCTTACATTTTATACCATTCAAACGAAATCCATCTGAGACCTTTAGTCATGAATTTAAAAAACTCTTACACACACAAAGCAACCAATATAAAATTTTGCCCTCAAGGTGAGGTTCATTAGACATTCAGTGTTACAACCTCAGCATCAGTTCAACAAAGCACTTATGCTGATGGCCATCCCTATTCATTTAGCAATGAACTTAAAAGGATGTGCCTAACTTTAAGCACATGCTCAAGAAGGGGTCTGCACGTGTTGCTGAAAAGGGGCAGCTTGCTAAATCTGGGGCTAAGGGTCAGTCCTGCAAGGTGCCGAGTACCCTCAACTCCCATTTAGTTTAGAAGTTGACAGTCCTCAGTAGAGCTCAGGAGGCACCTGACACCTTACAGATTCAGGCTACAGAAATGGATTTCAGGAGATGCTGTTCTGGTTGCAGCACCATTTTTTCCTGGGACAGAATCAGTTGCCACCTGTTGCTGTGTGAGGTGACTTCTGTGACGGACTGTGCAAGAACCATTTCATCGTTCATGTATTTCAGCAAAGCAAAATCATCAGTTGATAGCCGCTGTTTATGCTCAGTCTGCGTCTTCATCTTCCATGATCAACAAGAGAGGGTTGATTCTTATTACACCAGGGTAGAGAGTTCAAGATGCCTCTCTGTGCCTGGCTTTTTTTTTGCCTGACCCAGCCCAAATAAATACAAGACAGAACTGATCATCTGGACCCAGATCCTTGAGTATGCCTGATGGTCACACTGCACAGCTTGGCAGCACGGATGGAAAATTGGCCTTTACTTTCTTCTAATTCTAAGCTAGCTGGGTTTCAGTGGTCCCCTTGCAGAACTTAACGCAGCATGAAGCCAGCACTATGTAATGCTGGCTGTCCACAGCCTCAAGGGGACGGTATGGTCAGCAGCAGCTCCAGGCACCAGCGCTCCAAGCGCATGCCTGGGGTGGCAAGCCGCGGGGGTGCCCTGCCGATCCCTGCAAGGGCGGCAGTCAGGCAGCCTTTGGCAGCTTGCCTGCAGGAGGTTCGCCAGTCCCGGGGATTTGGCGGTGGGTACACCAAAGCCCCGGGACAAATGGACCTCCCGCACGCATGCCGCCAAATCCGTGGGACCGGGGACCTCCTGCAGGCACGCTGCCGAAGCTAGAGCCGTCCCTGGATATGGTAGCCAGGGATGATCAGGGCTATAGGGAAGCCACAATTGCAGGACCCTGGCCCCCTTCTATCGTGGCAGAAGAGAAAGGAGTAGTGTCAGAGCCACTCACGTGGTTCTAGGCACCCAAGGATCTCTCCCCATGGGGATGATTCTCCCATGGCTGATTGCACTGACTTTAGGACCAGAACCCACTAGCTCTGCAGTAGGAAACCAGGATCTTGGCCTTGATGTGGTAGACCAGAGGATGGACAGCAAGGGACACAGCTACTGAAAAGGGCATCAGAAGAGGCTTGGCAGAATGCTGGGACATATTTGGAAAGTCTTTTCTGAAAACACTGACGTAAAAAAGGCTGGGGCATTGTTAGCAAATGGAAATGGGAGACCAGAGGAATGGACAGTGGAAAACTACTGACTGTTCCGAATTCAGAGTTGCAAAAAGAAAACATGACAAGCCTCATTTCCTAAACAGCGTCCTGAAATTAATTGTTAGCCAACGCAGATAAAAGATAAAAAGCTCTCTGTAGTCCAGAAGGTTTATATTCTGAACCAGCAAATACAATTATGACAGTCATCATCCACACAGGAAGCAAATCATCATCATCCAAAACTGCTAGGGGAGAATTGTAAAAGTCTATATAAAGGAGATAAGTTGAGGCAAATTTATAGACTCGCATATCTCTCTGTACATGCTTCAATTTCTCTAAAATGCATCCCAGCATGGAACCAAAGATGTCAAGGCTCTATCAAAAAGCAGTTTAAGTTCCAAATGCCAATTTCCTCATCTATTTTTCTCTAGACCAAATCTCCTATTTTGATACCTATTTAATCTGATAAGACAAGGGCCTATATGAAAGATGCTCTGGAAACAAAAAGGAAGTGAAAAGTGTCTAAAGAAGAATATTCGTCCCCATAAAGAAAATTTCGAGAGCGGTGGTCTAGATTCCCTTTGGTACGTACTAATAGAGTGAATCAAGTCAAAGAAGTTTCAGTGAAAAACAGAAAAGTTTCTTTTATTTCTGTGCTGGATACATCTCTGGATACTTCTCTGGCAGAGAACAGTTGAACCTTTATACTGGATGTTAAGTGAAAACAAAAAGATCTTCCATCAGAAAAACAAACAAAACTGAAAAGAACTTAGTTATAGAAACATTCATATTCCATAAAAATATGCCTGGAAGTAGATTGGTTAATCTTGTAAAAGAGCTTGAAGCCTGTGTGAATCTATCTTGCAAAAGCATTGCTGAGACACAATACCATGCAGTAGACAAATAGAATTGTTTCTTTTTCATAAGGCAGTTCTTAGTAACCCTCTGAGTGTGAGATACCAGGTATAGAATTTCTTCCCAACAATGACTCAGGATGAAGTTGTGGTCCTTCTCCAAAATTACTCATTTTTCAAAAATGTCTAAAAAAGCTTATCACTGATAAAATGCAAGCCTGACTACTTAATTCCAGTCTCCATACTGTAACCAAATATCTCTATTCCTGGGTGGTCATATTTTTTTTTTCTGTGAATTAGAATAAAAACTTGGCCTATTATTTCCTCCGGAAAAATAACTCATTCAAGATAGGTGCAGCTGAAGAAGATATTTTTCTGTACTTTCAATAAGCATGAACAAGAACAGTTGGCTTATTTCAAATCAATCATTTTCTGAAGAAAAACTGGACAAATGTACTTCAGAAAGATAAACGGAAACTTAGAGAGAATTATGACATGAATCTCGCTTCTGTAAACTACATCCAATAATAATTTCATTAATAATAAAACTGAGGAATACGTTAAAACTAAAGCTTTCAAGTGCAATCATAATGGAATTATGATATAAAGATCAATGACGACACAACCTATGTTTAAGACCAGACTCTCTTTCTAGTTATCAAGCTGGCAGAGGATGGCAGAATATTTTACCCTCACACGCTACACCTGTAAGAACTGATGCACAAAGGGTGACAGTCACCCAGGGCCCATACAAGGCCTGCTGTACCATTTAAACCCCATGGTGGGCCTGTGTAAGGGGAGCATGTGATGTGGGTGCAGAGAAAGCCTCCATTTTCCGTGTGTAGTAAAGGGACTCTCGCTGCCAGTCCTCAATAGGCTTGCATCATAGGAGAACAGGGGGTGTAGCGACCATGAGCCATCAGATCGGCATTAGGGCATATCTCAAAGCCTCTACACAAAAGACTCAGCAGGGAAGTGGTGGCTATCGCACAGCATAGGCTGGAACAGTGGCGGCTGAAGAGCTGTGAGTTTAGGGTGTGTGGGCATTTCTTCCTTTCTGCTACCACTTAGTTCCATGCACAATGCTCATGTAAGTCTAGCTTTGTGCTGAGAGGGATGAATTTTCACCCAGTGCATCCCGTTTCCTTTGCTAACAGCAAAACCACAAAACATAAAAACGAGAAAGAAAAAAGTCTCAGTAACTGTATAGAACTAGTATCAACTTGCTTTTTATAGAAGTTTTATGAAAGGTCCTGGCTAGTCAACATAAGATACTAATGATATGTAGTGAAGATTTAGAAATCATGCATTACAGTAAGTTTTGCATGTGTCCTGCTTACACTACGTCAAAAATATAGCCCTGAAATCAATTATTTATAAAATGTTTAATTCTTTGCAAAGAGCTCGGAAGATTAAAAGCATTATACAAGTAAATAAAGTTAATAAGTTAAAATAAATCAGTAATCAAATATCTTAGTTAGGCATTCATTCTCTTATGTATCTCTGTAGAGAAGTGTAAATATGATAAATGATCTAGACTAAATATACTCAAATCCTGTTACTTTCAAGGTTCTGGATCATTATTTAAGTCAATGTAAACTTTCTAGAAAATATATACACTTCATAGCTTCATACCTAAATTCTGTAGCATCTACTTAGAACTTCAGACAAAACAAAGAATTTTCTTACAAATCAATTAAAAAATTGAAAAGAACTTAAGAAAACTGAAATTAAGGGCCTCAAAACAGTATAAATTATTAACTTGAAAAAGCAGGATGAAATTTGGAAGCTGTTTTAATTTAGCAAAGTCTGAGTGCCCCCTGATGGTCAAACTGGCTACCTACAATACAGTATGCTGTGGCATTTAAGATTGCGTTAGTTACTCCCTCATTATTAAATACTTCTTTATAAAATAATTAAGAGGATGAACTGCAATTGGCAGATTATTTACTTTGAATAAACAAAAATTAATAAAAACGTAGCTTTTGCTTAAGAAATAGTTTGTACAGAATATAATGGATTACAGAATACAATTTAATCACAATTAAAATACTTTATAGAGTGTTTATATGTTCACATATTAAAAATCTTATTTGGTTACCTTAGTCTACAATTTATCTTTAATCTTCAGATCATTCTGAAATGTGACAAAGCAAACAAGCCTAAGAAAAATAAACTGCCCGCATTGCTAGTGACCTCCACTGGCTGATTCTGTTGCTACATGACTACAAAATGCCACACACATCGTGTTCTGCCCTCTGCTTTAGAGAGATTCAATCATGACCTTTTATCCCAAGTTATAATATTACTTAACACATTCTTTTCTTTTGGCAAAATATTATACTCTTCAAACTAAAGCTACATCTCAGGCAGTTTAAGCATTCTTGGTAGAGTAAATGAATACAGGAAAAATAGTTTTATAGTTAAGGCAAAACAGGACGATATTTGTGGGAGAAGAGGAAGCTATGGCATGCACCTCTGAACAAAAGGGAACAAGAGGTCTTTACTCAGAGAGCAGCTTTCTATTAAGACTCACTCCTTCGTACATTATGCCTTTCATCCCCACTCAACCACAAAATGATTTTGCTGTAGGAAATACAATAGCAGAAAAAGATTTACATTGAAAGAATCTTTAATAATAAACTGTTGCAGATCTGCCTACTTCCCCATGATTTATAATACAATAAATATCGGATTCTATTAAGTCTCATGCACTGAACACATTGCACTGAAAAACTGAATATGAAAGAACTCGATTCTTCCCATCTCCAGTACCATAATAGTGAAATGAGCATGTATAAATGTGCTAAGAGTATCTCTTTGCATCTTTTATAGCTTGTGTGTATTAATCTGTAAAGCTTATTAAGAAAGTCATTGCTATGCAAAGCAGCACCCAATCTCTTTCTCTTGCTTTTCAACAGAGTGCAGTGTTTAGCCAATAAGACTGGTCCTCTGCCCCTTATTCCGCATTCATAACATGCAACATTTGCACAATGTATCTCTCAAAGGCTGCTGAATAGAAAGCCTTAATACTCATGTAAACAACTGCAAACCAATTACTTAATGAATCAGGCCCACACATAATGAGGTGCCAGACAAAGAGCTATAAATGCATTTTTGCGCCCAAGCCTCTGCTTTAAAGTAAAATCCCTCAGCTGTAGTTTGGGCTTAACTGGCACATCATAATTATTGTCTCTAGGACATCAGAGGAAGCCATTTTTTTTTATTTAGGTCCAGCAGGGTCTTTTTTGAGGTCACTCATCAGCTCAGTGACAAGATAGAGCAAAGAAGAATTTTTAAAAAGTACCACAGCAGCACTACACTGTTATGTTTATTCTCAAGTACTGGTTTCGAGACCACTTGTAAAAGCAATAAAGCACAAGAAGTGACTGCAGTAAGTGGAATCCTTAAATGTGAGCCTCTAAGAAATTTCACTGCATCCCCACCACAAATAAGCAACCACCTCAGCTCTCTATTTCCCATTCTTTCATACTACTTTGGCTACTTTGCACTTCCAAATATCTTTGTAAGACAGATGTCAAGTGTCCAGCAGCAAGTGTTACTAATAGACTTTATGTTGAAAAGGCACTATTATTTCTAAGTTTTTCAGGAAAATAACTTTATGATACTACTTTAAAAAAAGCCGTTAAAAATATCTTGATCCAGGATTTAGTTCTAAATGTTTACTTCTAAGAAACCAAAGGCATGAAATTATTAGGCAAAGTAAATGGTTTCCAAAATCTGCCTAGTGTGTATATGAATTTGAAAAGGTAAAATTAAGACTAAAGAATTGTACATGAATAGCATTTAAATAAATGGTGAAAGTTGCCAACATACATTATAAACCAGCACTGTAACATGTTAAACAAAGTAAAATTAATGCTTGAAAATATTTTTGCATAGTTCATTAAATTGTACATATTTTCTTAAAAGACCTAAGACCTGCTTTTTCATAATCACATTCAGGGCCTGATCTTTCTCTCACTGAAGTCAATGGGAGCAGAGGCTAACCAAAAATGTATAAACATGGGGCTTTAAAAAAAATTATATAAACAAACTCATTTGCACTTCATAATATTAGGTTTTATTTGCTTAGAGTTATCAGTCTCCCAAATAGAAATTATGTTACAATACAGGAAAGTTTAATCATTTTAAAATGGAAAGTTTTATTTTAAACAAAAGCAAAAACTTACTTTGTCAATATTTTACACAAGTCTTAATCATTTCACATTAATGAACTTTATTGCATTGGAATACGAGAAACTTGTGATTTTTTAAAATGAAATATAAATCAGCACAAAATAAGAAATTCATATTTCTTCTAAAATTATCTTGGAACTGTTTCCTATGACAATAAATGTCAATAAAATCATTATGAATATTACGAAGTACAAAAGGACGTAAACATGCTGGAAATTTAGGTAGGATTAAATAATTCATCAAAATGTTTTAAAGTATTTTATTGGCTGTCATAAATGGCAGTTTTCTGACAAGGAACCACATACTAACAGAACCCACTTACTGTGATGTTTTAATAAGCATCCAGATAACAATCTAAAGCCAAGCTAAAATTTCAGGAGATAGTTGTATTATATTCCATTTTCTACTGTTTCTTGACGACTAATTTGACTGCCACTGTTTGATTAGTATTTCATGCTGATGACAAATTCAAGGAACATCGAACATCACACTGCTCAAAGAATCAAAAGAAACTGCTGCAGTTTTACCAATCTAAAAAGATAAATTGCACCTTTAAGAAAAAGGCAAGGTCATTAATTAAACATACTCAATTTGAAAGTAAAAGAAAAAAAAGTAGCAAATACTTTAGCATCAAATACTTTTAAAAATATATGTATTGAGCTACAGTTAGTTTACTTCTCAGCTACATCTACAAGAAGAAACATGCCACTTTATTTCTTCGAGACTTTATGTTTTATGTCTGCCCTTTTCCTGACAACTTCTTTTGTCTGGTCTCTAAGTAGCCCTACTGAGAGCAGCTGTACACGCTAATTTGTGGTTCACTGAGATGTCAATTGAGTCTTAAAATGAGAAAACAACAGCTGCAAAACAATACCTGACTTTGGTGCAAATATTTTCTAAGGTGTACTAAAGTTTAGGTTGTTATACTGAATAAACACAAATACGAACCTTAACCCCTGTACAAGTCACAAACAAAATAATATATATTCAGGGTTTTTTTCATTTTCTACTGGCACTTCTTACTCTGCTAAAGCCATTCAGAAATGAAATGCTCTAATGACTTTACCTTGACAAAGGACTTCTTCCTTCACTAGATGAAAAACTAGCTTCAGAACTGATTTTGTTGATCTTCTTGGTCTTGAAACTATTGCTACCGATATTCAAACCTGTGGTAAGTATAAACACCAAATGGAAACACTTAGCAAACACTTAATTAAAAGGTAGTCCACACAGTAACTTTTGACTTACAGAAATCAATGGAAACAGATATTATTTAAGCAACAGAGAACAATCAAGTGTCGTGGACTCTGAAATTAATACTACATATTATAAAATAACTATTCACTATGTGTTTTTCTTGTGATATTTTGGAAGAAAGTACAATTGGAGAGTATCAAAGCGATACCATTTTAAGGGTCTAATTAAAAAAATGTACAGTGACACAGGAACAGAATGCACTAGCAAAATGTGTCCCTGATATTATTTTTAATAAACTGGCCAATTCAATCACCATTGCTTGGACAGGGACACTCCCATGAGGAAGTTTACTTTATTTGTAAAACAAAATAAAAAAATCCTCATCCCTGACCCACAAAGCTCAGCCCCTTTACCACATGGGACTCTCTTTAAAACCTGCCCATGCCATTCCTTTATCAGTCCTAGCCTCTGTAAATCTGTGAAACAAGGAATTGACTCATACTTTAGTTCTGTTCCATTTGTTTTTACACCTGAGGTTTTATTCTCATGACTTGGCAGAACTGACAACAGTACAACACACAATCTTCTTCGGACAGGCAGAAAGTTATCTGTAGAAATAACTGCACATGATTAGTGCATTTTTGCACGTTTTAACTAATTTTAGAAAAAACACCTTTGGGGTACTGAGATTCTGTTCCAATAGCAGCACTGCATCATGTGTCAACTTAGGCAAAATCTCACTGTTATGTATATTTTCTCTCAATTGTTTTATTTTCCCTTTTCCTGAAGTCTTGTTTACTTAGGTCACTGGGTAGCGAGTACATTTCTATTTGTTTTCCTCTTCCATTTGGATTATTTTCAGAGGGCTACAATTCTCTCTCTGCTGTGCTATGTCATTCCTGCTCCCTCTCAACTTCTATAAAATACTTAATGTTGTGACTTAAATAGACAACAGATTATGTATTTTAGGTTCTTTTAATGGTTTGCTTTTTTCTACATGCCTCACTTCCTCTCTGTGCTTCAATGAGTATAAATTGTATACCAATTTAGTTCCAGTCTAATCAGGCCTTTTCTTAAATATTTCTGAACTACAGGGCTTGATTCTCAAATTATAGTACACTCACTTCAAGGCTTCTCTATATTGTAAAGTGGATTTAGTGTAAATGAGATTTAGGCCCTAAACATTATTTAGGTGAGATACAACTGAAAACCAAAATATGAACAACTGTAACTCTTACCAACATAATTCTATCCCAAAAAGAATAAAATATAATTTCTAAGGCTCTGACAGATTTTCCCCTTACAACTGGATGTGCATTTCATAATCAGACACAGTTTCTATAACCTGAATCACGCATACAAGTCTGTTAACAGATTTAAGATACACAAACCCTCCTCACGGTGTGTCACGCACTTCCAACAAAGAAGCCAAAAAAAGAAAAAAAATCCTATTCACGGTGGAAGATGAGAGGAGGTAAAGTCTAGGAGTTCTAGTGGCAGCAGTATGACACTTCACGGGGAGAAGTCTGACCACTTTCAAAAGAGCTGGTGACACGAAAAGAAACTTTGCTGCAAGGGAAACACTGAGGAACACATGCAGAGAAGCACATGTACCCGTGCAAGATCAAAAGAGGAGCTCCTGGATGAGAGTGAAAGCAGCTAGAGCGGCAGGCAGTAGTACTGGAATGGAGACAGGCACGCATCAAGGAACGAGGGCTTTTATTTTGGAAAGTTTTATAATGTTAAGTTGTTTATTTATATGTTTCTTTGAGCAGTGAAGTATTACAACAATTTTCATCCAATTTGGATGAGTTAGGTCTCAGTGGAATCACTTGATTTCTAAAGAGCACAGGGGAAAAAACAGACTGAAGATTTTGGCTTTTTTTTTTTTAAATTAAAAAGTATGATCTTAAGGACTTTTAGAGTCAACAAATCTTGCCCATGCAGCAAACATTGTAGACAAGCCTTGTTTATGGGAACTAATGGGGTGTATTTTCAACAGAGAGCCAATAGAGAAATAAAAGGTGGTGCTCTGCCCACGAAATAAGCTCCACTCTATCGAATTCAATGCCCCTGAGAGTAGGTCATGCAGATATGCAAAATATGACTGGGCATGTCCTCTGAGCTCCTTGATCTTGCCTCTCAATCTGTGTGGCATGAATAGGTCCATGGGCTCTACTAGCCTCCTGGAGCTGGGGGGAAAATATGTGGTGGTCTCTCCCAGATGCTAGCCTAACTGTGGCACCAAAATAAGACCACTCGCAGTAAATAGTGCAAATCTGTGATGCCCTTCTCGCCTTTCTTACGTAAATAATTAATGTCACTGGGCATCTGAGCAAACATCTCACTGAGAGGACTGAGGCAGTTCACACCTCCCTGAGCTATTGTTGCATGTTCTCTGCAGACTCACATAGAGATCTTGGGTGCTCTTACACTATTTTCAGTTTTTTGAAGTTTTCTTTGCAACCCTGACAGCTAGAGACTTCCTTTGGTTTTGTTTTATATATGAAAGCTAAGATTCAGCAGAATAAGGCAGTAGCTTGAGAGAGGTCTCATTATGCCATCCTGCTATTCAGTGGCCAAATTGGAGCCCTGATTTTCAGATTTATGTGACTACAGTAGGCAGGGCTGAAAATTAGAACCATGTGCATCCATGGAATATAGATTTGGGGGGACGGGAGGGAAGACTTCTGATTGCTCAATTAACTATTCTCACCAGCAAGGCAACTGCAGCTCAGAGTGTCATTTTTCCAGATCTCTTAACCCCTATTGAAGTTCTAATAAAAAGTAGTCCCGGCAGTTCATCATCTAACAGCAGTAGCCAGGGACATTAACGTCAGCTTTAACCACATACTGAGCAAGCAGGATATAAATAGGTAGGATGAGTTCAAATCTTTACATTTTCCCATGAAGACCTTTACTTCTATATTAGCATCATTGTATCACCACCACAGGTCAGCGAGCACTACGTATTAGGGTAAATATGCTTTTTGGACATTCTTAGAAGATTTGGTATGAGTGCTGGGGAAGGATGGAGTGCTAGACCTAGAATTTCCCTCATTTCAGGCTGAAATTCTGCAAAGAAACCCCAACACTTATCCAGGTTCAAAGGAACTTTTTAAATGCCAAGGAGCAAATGGGGGAGAGGAGCAGAGGTCTTTTGCAACTCTACCATCTTCTGGCTCTCCTCCCACCTCTTTCATTGCTCCTTCAGTGTCTCATTTGGTGGGTCCTCATCTACTCCTTCTCTCTTTTGGTGGGAGTCCCATATGGCTCCATCCTAGGCTCCCTCCTTTAAAGCTTTCGCACCTCATCTTTGGAGGATACCTGCAACTATAGCTTCAACCACAATGTTTGCCCTGATGACTCAAATCTACTTCTCTGCTCCAAACCTCCCTCCATCTGCTCAAACTCTTTTCAACCAGTCTTTAATATCTCATCATCATGTCTAGCCATGAACTGATACTTTATACAGTCAAAAATGAGCCCTTGTTCTTTTCCCACCCATCTCCTCCCCTCTCTTGTCTCATAAGGGTTGTCAGATGGGCTTCATCTTTGACTTGCATATCTCTTTTTATCCACACATACAAGCCACTTCTATTTGCTGCTCCATCTTCCTGTGCAACCTTTCAAAATTCCAGTCTCGTTTTTCTGCCCACACTATTAAAATTCAAGTCCAGACCTTGAACATCTCACATCTTGAGTACTGCCTTCTGCACTGCTCTAGCATCAGCACTTGCAATCTTACCACCCTCACCAGACCCTTCAGCCATTCTTTGCATCGCTTCATTGGCTTCCTCTTCTCCATCATATCAAACACAAACTATTTGTCCTTCACCCTTAAGACCCTTCATAGCTTAGCTCTGCCCTGCTTTTCAATTCTAATACAATATTGTGCCATCAATCCCCACTCTTGCCCTACTGATACCAGCTTTCATTGCCCATATTTTCCACAAGCAAGTGTGTACTTTCTTGCATCCCACCCGTTACGAATGTGAGAAGTCCCTTTAAAATCTAAATCTTAATCTAAATCCACTACGTGATCTTTCTTCTAATCCTTCCTTAAAACTCATCTCTGCTGCGATGCCTACAAAACATTTGACGGGAGGAGGGGAGGCAGGCAGTTGCTGATGCTTATTATATAAACATGATCACTTTGCTCACACCTCATCTTAACCCCCACTTGGTTGTGGAATCCACCTGTCTCTTGTCATATGCCAATACTGTAGGCTGTTACGGGAAATGTCTTATTACAAGCGCCTAATACAATGTGGCCTTGATCCCTAGCCAACAGGGTTTATCGCAGTGCAAGTAAGTAGTAATAATTATATTCATTTGTAGTGTTTCATCATTGTGACAAAACATCAGTAATCAATGCAATGTAAAGGCACAAAATCTAACAGCAGCCAGAAAAAGACTCAATTGTTGCATTCCTGATAGAATTATGGCTTAGTTCAATATTGTCCCTTGGAAAATAATCCACTGCTGGCAATCACACTCCCCCAGTAAAACAGATCATCATATCTAAGGCTACATGTGGACTACTGCTAAACAGGTAAGGGTTGCTATATTTTCCAGCATAATCATTGTCCCAATAGGTTTCTTATTCACTGTATTGTAAAACAGTTTGTGTACAGTAAAGGAAGCTTTGGGATAGTATGAAACACTATATAAAACCAAATTCTGTGCTATTCTCTTGGGCTAAAACTCTAATTCTAGTAGAGTAATGATATCATGCTACAGAAATCCCTCAACTAAATTAAATCTTATTAAATGCAAAAAGCTGTCCTAACATAACACTAGGCTGAACAGCACTCAAAAGTCAACAAAAGCAAAAATTTAAAAAGAGCACTCAACGATCTGCACTACAATGGTGCCTTTAATGATGGAATGGCATGCTTTTTCTTAAACCATTAAATACAATATTTTTTAGAAACTTAAAATGTGTGTGTATCTTAGGTAATATGCAACCACCAATTTAAAGAGTATCATTAAGCATACAGACACACACACAGGGGACAGAGTTAAGGCTGCACATTCACTTTTGCTTCTCCTGCCTTTTCAGTGCTTAATTGTACAACTTTAATACTTAATTACCATAGTGCCAAAAGACAACTTTTCACAAAAGAAAAATCCATGAAAGGGCAAAATGGGGAGGAAAACAGAGCATCTCCACAAGGAATTATTTCCAAATTGTTCTGTAAGGTGTGGGGTGAAGGAGTGGGATATATGTTCTGTCCCCAACAGAATTCAAAGACTACTGATGCTTGGGGATTCCATGGAGGCCAGGGATCACCCCTCCATAGGCTCTGTGCTTCAGCCCTGACATGGGATCCCTGGAGCCCTGAGTCTGTCAGTTGCCACACCAATGAAGCCACACTACCAGGACCTCCTCAACTGATCGCTTCCCCAAGACCCCCTTTAAAGTGAGGAAGGCTGCGGAAGGTTAGGGCTGTCCTATCCTTTCTGGTGTAACTATGGAGGCCCAGGTGGGGAACAAAGTTCATATCCTCCAGCTGTACCTGTTCATTGCTTGCCACTCCCCTTGTGCAGATTCCTGATCCCACACAGAGCAGGGTGGTGGGGCACACTGCTGCAGAAGTGGCTGACACCAATCCCTCCTTCCTTGTACGTGAGAAGTGGAGATCCCTCAGGCACACACCAGGACAACATGATTAGGACCACGGGGAAAGAATAAACTGCCATAGCTTTTCAAAACCACCCACATACCACCACCACTCACAATAATCCCAAACACAAGTAGCCCCTCACTGCAGCACCCGCCCCCATTCACCGCCTGCACAAGTCAACACAATCTCTCAGAAAAACACACACACACTTCCCGACCCTCACTCATACTTACCATAAAACGGTAAACTAGATCAGCAAAGCCAGGGTGTGTATGGGGGTCATCACTACTGTGCAATAACATTAACTAAAACTATACACAAACACAGGTAAAACAGGGGGCGGGGGGAGAAGTGTGGGGAAAGCAGTGGTATTTCAGCAAGCTGTGTCCACACACCAATCTCCACCCCTTTGGGGTATCCAAATGAAATATCACTTACAATAGTTCTTCTTGGTAACATGATTATCTTTCTCCTTTCTTGCATGCTTTGGTCAATGTCAGTTAGGAATCCTGATATCTAAATAGTCACCTTCAAAGTTAATCATCCCTTGAAATGAACACTATCGGAAACCACTGACAAACCTTACAGCTTTAGTTACCTTGTTAATGATTATAGATCATATATAATGATCTATAACAACGTATATACTATTATAATTATTATTTATATTACAGTAGCACTTGAGGTCTTGATTGGGCTTCCGCTTTGCTAGGTACTACACAAACGCAATCTAAATAACCTCCACCACCACAGCTGATTGTGATTGTTACATTTTTGGTAGTCTCAAAAGTGTGGTCAAGGATTAAATCGCCACACACTATTATCTACCCTAACCCTGGTAGAAGTGTGCTCCTCAATGCCTGTAGCTGCTGTCTGTCTGTGCTGTTTTGTGGGGAGCACTTTGTGTTGTCAATCCAATACCCTTTTACAAGCACTAAATTCCCTTAATACAGAGGCAGGGAGAGAGGCAAACACACAGGGTGAGAATACTTCCAAATCTCTGATGGGAAATGGGTCCGCAAATAAGAATCTTATGTGATACCTTCAAAGAGGAAAAGTTAGAGGAAAATAATTTCCCCTTTTTAAAAAAATATCAATCACAGGATTCACTCTCTGGAGAATATAGAGCTGAAGGAAATCTCAGCGTTAAAACACTGATAAAACATTTCAACAGTGTCCAAAAGCAGGCCAATACCCAAAAAAGAAACATGAAAGTGTCTGTTTGGGTTTTTTATTTTAATGAAGAGAAATATAAGATACCTCTAATCATAACAAGAAGCATAAACTGCCAAAGCTTAAAGGACATGCTCTCACAAAAGCAAAAACTTTCAAAGATTGGCCAATTCAAAAAATCCCAAGAGAAAGGAAAAAAAAAAAACACCTGGGAGAAGACTGCAAGATCTAACAGGCATTTCTGCCTAGATTTCAAAACTAAGCTCATACTTTCAGCATTTCTCAAACATACGAAGGAAGACCTGCATGCCTTGTACCAAAACACTCCTGCAGCTAGCAGGTAAAACTTCTCTAGATAGCATGTGTGACCTGACCTTTCCACTGCAGGACTGTCAGAGCACAACAGTAAAAAAATGCAATCCGCAGTCATTTACACATGAACCTTTTCATAACAGCGATTCCCAGTGAAATGATACCAAATGAAACAAAAAAAGTTGGAAAGACTTATTAAAGCCTTTATTAGTCCACTCCAACTGGAACCCCCAGGAACCTTTTAACTTCACGTTCAAAGAAGGCCCTCACCAAGAAGGATGTGCAGGCATGGGAAAAAAGTTGGCAGGATGACTGGCTCATTAAAGGCAACCTGAAAAGCAAAACAAAACTGGATTTGTGCCCTTTTATCTTCTTTAGGATGTGAGAGGAAGGCCTAAAAAAAATTATTATTTTTTTAAAAGATTTTTTTCCCCCTGCCTATTCTTACGTTAGAAATTCAGGTCTTTTTTACTCTATCTGGGAAGACTGTAAAGATACCTGGAGAACAGAAGGATTATGACATTCAAGATGCCAACAAGTAAAATCTGATGACTGGAATCAGGAAGTAATTTATATTCAAACTCTTTGAATCTTTGTTAATATCTATTTAACTCAAAGACACAATCAAACATTTGGGAGAGACGCTATCTTTGTTAAAGATTGAACAATCCTGGCCCTTCAATTAGGCGCAGAGTTGGCTCACAAGGCACAAACAAGACCTCCATGCAGTCCTCCAGCAAAACCAAAACAACAGATTTAATATTCTCTATGTTTCAAGCCTTTTATATGCTTCATAAAGCAGCCACCAAAAAAAAGTACAAAGCCTATATTTGACAGTCTCTCTAAGGTGAAAATCTTTAGGCAAGAAACTAGAATGGAGGATGACTCCATAGCATCCACCAGTTTATCCTTCTACAACCTGATATAATATGGATCAGTCACTACGGGTATGTCCACACCGCAATAAAAAACCTGCAGCACCGAGTCTCGGAACCTGGCCACCTTGGGCTGCGGGGCTAAAAACTGCAGTGTAGATATTGCTCTTTGAGCTGGAGCCCAAGCTCTGAGACCTGCCCCCATCACAGGGTTTTAGAGCCTGGGCTCCAGCCTGAGACAGAGCATCCACACTGCAATTTTTACCTCGATGAGCCTGAGTCATCTAACCTGAGCCAGCTGTGGCCATGCTGCAGGTCTTTTCTTGCAGTGGAGATATCCCCTATTAGACCCAAACGTTTACTCATTCTGGGCCAGGCTGTGATTCGCTTGCTCATGCTGTATAATACCTTATGCCATAAGTAGTCCTTCTGAAGCCCAAGTGGAGTAAGGAGCTACTTAGTAGAAGGGTATTATAACATGGCCCTCTGTGAGCTTAAGTCAAGGCTCTCAGGAAAATGACTTTCCATGTAAAAACCTTCAATTTTCTCCTTTCGAGAAGGGTTTAAAAAGCCCACTTCTACTATCAGGGAGGGGCAGGTGAATTGCTCACATCTTCTCCACAACGCAGGGTTTGCCACCCAGAGAGGCACTCTCTCTTTGGAGAGATTTGATTTCATGCAGCATCACTTCCTGACAGATGCACAGCAGTTTTTCCAGGAGGAAGAGCAGGGTAAAGTGTGAGGCATCCATCATAACTAGGGCCATCAGAGGCAGACAGCTTGAAGCTTCTTTCTGAAATGAAGGTTCCAGCAGACTACTGAGAATGGCTGACTGGCTAACTGCTATGGAACCCTTCGAAAACCATTTGGTTTACTGGTGCCTTGAGAAAGGGGACTTAGTCTGTTTTGGCTTCTGCAACTGCTCTTGAGCCAGAGGACCTGAGAAAAAAGTTGGAGGTAACGGGCAGCTCTGAATGCGGACATCTTAGCAGATGCCTTTTCTTTTCCTCATGGGAGAAGGATGAGGACATTGCGAGCCCAGAGAACACTGAGTGGTTTAGTCTCTATTGACTTCTGAAAAGCAACCTTGACGTAATTTCTCAAAGTTAAGTCCAAAGCAGACTGCAAACAGTTACAAAGGGATCTCACAAAACTGGGTGAGTAGGCAACAAAATGGCAGATGAAATTCAATGTTGATAAATGCAAAGTAATGCATATTGGAAAACCATCCCAATATACATACAAAATGATGGGGTCTAAATTAACTGTTACCACTCAAGAAAGAGATCTTGGAGTCCTCGTGGATAGGTCTCTGAAAACAATGGCTCAATGTACAGAAGCAGTAAAAGAAATTAACAACGCTAGGAACAACTGGGAAAGGAATAGATAATAAGAGAGTAAATATCATAATGCCACTGCATAAATCCATGATAGACCCAAACTTTGAATACTGTGTGAAGTTCTGGTCACCCCATCTCAAAAAAGATATATTAGAATTGGGAAAAAGGTACAGAGAAAGGCAACACAAATGATTAAGCATATGGAGATTAAAAAGACTGGGACTTTTCAGTTTGGAAAAAGAGATGACTAAGGCGGGAAATGATAGAGGTCTAAAAAATCATGAATAGTGTGGACAAAATGAATAAGGAAATGTTATTTACCCCTTCCATAACACAATAACCAGGGGACATCAAATGAAATTCTTAGGCAGGAGGTTTAAAACAAACAAAAGGAAGTACTACTTTTACACAATGCAGAGTCAACCTGTGGAACTTGTTACCAGGGGATGCTACGAAGGCCAATGAGTTCAAAAAAGAATTAGTTAAGTTCCTGGAGGATAGGTCTATCAATGGCTATTAGTCTAGATGGTCAGGGATGGAATCCCATACTCTGGGTGTCCCTAAGCCTCTGACTGCCAGATGCTGGGACTGGATGATGCAGTATGGATCACTTGATGATTGCCTTGTTCTGTTCATTCCCTCTGATGCATCCGGCATTGGCCACTGTTGGAAAAGGATACTGGGCTAGCTGAATCATTGGCCTGACCCAATATGGCCATTCTTATGTTCTAAAAGGAATGGAAGGCCCTCAAGGTTTTTCTGAATCTGTTGCAAACATGAATACTTCTGGGCATCTAATCCTAAGGAAGCAGCCAGCTCTGACAAGTAGTGTGGGAAGGGGTGACAATTGAATCAGGGCCCCCAAAACATCTGTAATGTCCGTTATTTAACCCATCAGCCCTAAAGTTCAGTGTATAGTAGGGTGAAATAGGAAGGGGTGGGGCCTCAGCGAACATGGTGTACCAGGCCCCAAATTTATCTTGATGGGCCTGGAAGCAGCTCTGATAACTATTGTTCACACCAAAGTATGATTTTACCTATTGCCAAGACAGATCAACAACCTCCTTCCTAGCTTGATCTGCCCTTTGATCACACAGACCTGGTAGTAGCTGCAGAATAGTAAACCTGATTATCAAACAAATCCCATCATCAAGTTCAGGGTTTTGGCACGCTGCTGTGAGTTCAACTGTTCTTCCCATTGGCAATAGCTACCTCAATCACGAATGTGTGTGCGGAGAGGAAGACACAGCTGGAAGTGTCCTCAGATAAGGTATATTTTTTCCCCAATCAACCAGGACAAGGGAAGGAGATCCAAGGCGCCTTTCAAAAGTTCTCCAGCAAACTCATGAAGAATAGGATGGGAAGTCACAGCAATCCCATTAAAAGTGGGCTCCTCATGCAGGTACTAGTCAATCTTGGCACCTGAGGTACCTGGACAGTAACTAAAAGAAGTCCATTTGTCTTAGTTAACTTCTTTAAAAATTGCTAGAAAAACAAACCCATTAGAGCAGAGTCACTTTTTTATTGATCTTTTGCTGTAGAGATAAAAACAGCTTCATCCGTGTCCAAAGAGCATTCATTAACTTCAGAAACATACCCCTCGTCCCACTCTAAAGCATCTACACCAGCTGCAGAAAGACTTTCAGTCTCATGGTCCAAAGGGTCTTGGCACAAAGAATGACTCTGCCTGAGTTGATGAATCGATTTCTGTGCCCTGGCCAGCAATTTCTGACGGTGCTCTCATGGTAATGAGATGGTACTATTATTTCTGAGATACTAAAACTAGGGAACCTAACGCACTTAACAGTTCACTCAACAAGGTATCAAGATTCCTTAACTTCGTCTCTCATTGCTACACCTGGAGACGAGTATCCTGCAGCTCCCGTTTGGAGCTTCTACAGTGATGCATCGGAAGGTGTCTGGCTCTCACATGGTACCTTCTGTATTTGGTACTTTCATGGAAGTGATGCCTCATTAACTGAGTCAGAGCTCAGCACCATCACCCTGGTGTGGCAATGTGCTGATGGTATCAAAACATTTACACACTTAGGAGATCTTAGATTCAATGTGGATAGTTGAAGTGGACTGGCTGGTCCTATTGGGAAGTTAGGTCCAATTGTTCAGCAGAGCAGAACAGCTGAGGCCTCTGTTTAAAAGACGAATCCTATGAAGCACTTTCAGGTTACTACTAGGAGGCTTAAGGTGCTCCTCATGAAAACAAATTATCTCTGGGTAACCCCGAGCACCCATACACATCACACTTGACTCCAAGCTAGAGTATATAGCAGTCATTCTCATCTTCCTGAAGCCACAGACGCTCCTTCTCAGGTGGCAAAGGCGAAGAGAACATTTTGGAACAAAAGCAGAACAAGAGGAATAAAAGAACTGCCTGGGAGCTTTGTCATGAAGTTTCAACACAGACTTCATAAAAAACACGCTGAGGCCCCTCCACTCAATATTGGCAGTAAGGGCAAAAAGACCATCAAGAGCTACAATGATTCCCCAAAGCCTCAAGTGCTTCTAAGGTCTCAACACCGTGTTGCAATGAATCCCCATCGGAAAGTGGTGAACTGAGTGTTCAAGACTGAGCTTGGACGCATTAAGCTCAGTATAAGTAGTACAGAAAAACTGTAACAAAGTATCAGAGACATGAACCATTAAAAAAAGGTTAATCTGAGCTCAAAATTTTTTCTTGTAAAACCAGTTTGAAAATTCTAGTCTAGGCATCAAGTGGGCTCAGTGTTTCAGGGCCACAAAGCTCAGAGTGTAAAAGGACAAGCAGACAGACAAAACTTACAGGTACTTTATTAAAAAACTAACCGAAGGGTCAGGAAATCAACAAATGCCAGCTGAAACCTGTGGCAAATCATGGGTTGAAGATGTATCACATCTGAAAGAAGTAACCTAGCTTTCAAATGGCATATCTCATGCTCTGAGAAAATGACAGAACACTAGTTGACGAAATCACGCTGGAACTGGCGTGGAAAGCAAGGCGTCAATCGGCATGAACTGATTGTAAAGCACAGGGGTCAATTTATTAAAATGATTTTTCCAGTATTTTAGTATTTGCATATTGATTAAAGCTTCTCAGTAGTTTCACAAAGAGAGAAATAGTAATATTTGTTTTTGTTTATATTTGACACGAACATTTAATAAGAAAAACATAAAGGGTGTCTGCTTGCACAAAGAGGTACGTCTGCTTTTGCCTGCACTTGCAGCACAGCAGCCCAGTCTTTGATCTACCCAGCGTCCCCTGGAGTGCTGGATGCTAGCACTTTGACTCCACACTTGGGTCAGTAGTATGCAAGACTGGACCCCAATCAAGAGAGTCTTTTAAACAGGATGGTACTTAGAAGGCACCTTTACTCCAGAGGAATCTACTGTACAAAGTGTTTCAGACCTCACAACGAATGTACCTTAAAATGAAAAGAAACTGAAAAGTAAACTGAAAGGTTCTTGAACTACTAAGATGCAAATTCAGGATTCTGTGTTCTCCTCAAGGAGTTATTAGTGATGTAATTACA
This sequence comes from Chelonoidis abingdonii, assembly GCF_003597395.2. Classification (NCBI taxonomy): domain Eukaryota; kingdom Metazoa; phylum Chordata; order Testudines; family Testudinidae; genus Chelonoidis; species Chelonoidis abingdonii. The sequence continues at coordinate 213,501,042 of NC_133771.1, read as the reverse complement.
TAGAGAAAATGACCATTCTTTACACTGGTCTATGTGTTAGTAATATCATTCACTCTTTTCAGGAGAAACAGTGAACTCAGAACGTAGATCTTAGTAGGTTTAACTAACCACCCACTCACGTTTTTGAAGTGCATTTGTCATTTTGAGGCTACACATTAATTCTGTTAAAGTTGAAGGTTCCTAAACTGTGTGCTGTTTTTTCCTCTCTAAAATTCAGTTCAGTTCAGTTATTCTGTTAAAAAACAAAGCCATGTTCGGATACAGGACAGGAAAAACAGCACACAAAGCCAGTAAGCTTAGGTATTTTCCCCTCTCTCCAAAATGGAAAAAGATCAAAGTATGCCTTTAATTTGTTTGTTTAATAAAGGGAAACCACTCTTAGAGTGAAATCCTGGAATACAAGGAGTTAGTCTTTATATTTGAGCTATAAAACAGGGTTCACGAAAGAAATGTAAAAAAACCTCCACAGAAGCATGAGTTGTTCTCCTTATGAAAGAACACTGTTTTTATATTTAAAAAAACAGGCCAGAAAACCACCAACAAATATTGTATATGCACATGTATGCCTCATCACCTCCATATCATTGTATATACACCTGCATAAACATTGAGCCATACACTTGAATTTATAATGAAGTAGTCCACACTTTACAAAATAAAGTAATACTTTTAGACAGATTACAAATACAGAGTTCTGTCCTGAATACTAGTGTATGCTATTGATACCTTAAAACTAAAAAAGTAATGATATTTTTCAAATTCCATCTAAACAAGCACACTACAGCTGCTACAGGAAGATCTTAGCACGTCTGGATAAATCTTATTGATAAAATGTTTAAATTACCAGACAGCCTTTATAACAGAGGCACAAGCAGCGCTTCCTGTTTAGCAGTTTTTTCTGGTCTTATTCTAATGATACACATTCAATTACTACAGAAAAGAAAAGAATCAAATCAGAAACATCTGTAGTTTGCCATATAATTAGTGGATCTTCCCCATGGAGACTGACCTTTGTAACACCGATACTAAGACCTCAAAGGCTAAATGACAGAGGATATTCACATGGTTTAAATTTATAACATGATTACAAGGAATTAAATAGGCACTGTTATTTTTCCATCTTGGTTTATGTTAACATAAGCGTGTACTTTATGATCTTATGTTTAATCTCTGTGCTCAGTATGTAGTAGCAGAATTTACTCAGTATTAGTGGATCTACAAACCACTGAAATGCAATGTTTTGATTATATAATAAAGTTGAATACTGTATTTGAGGCTATTATGCAGCCATTACTTTTACCTGTAATAGGAATCTTTTCTGCCAAGCTTTCTTCCTTGCTCTCATCTTCAGACCAGCTTGTGACTTCTGTATGTGAACACACAATAATGAAAACACATTTCAAAGCCACAATGATCAGACTGGTTTGTTTTCTTTTAAGCCATATTCCCTTTAATTTTTCACTTTTGTTCTCTCTTATTTATTGATCTAAACTGTCCATTACGGTTCTTAAAAGAAGAGCCTACTGTGAACTTTAGTCAAATATGATGCTACTGTGTCTCTGTGTAGCTTCCAGAGAAAGCAGTGAGCTAACCAAATATCTTAAATAATGTAAGTCCTGATGAGATTTTTAAAAAACCAACAACAAAACCCAAAACCTATAAACACTACAGTCTTGCCCAATGGTCCAAGAGCAATAGTATACATTATACTGGAAAATTAATTAGTTTAAATCAAAGTATCTCTCTCCTCCCTGGGTCAGACTAGCAGGAATTTAGGAGATCTAACTCAGTTTGTTTATGTTTGCTTTGTAAAGAGGACTGCATCCTAACTGCCTGTCTCTTTTAGTCTTTCATGTAAGGAATGCTCTGAACGTATACCAAGCAAGTTACCATATTTTAGTCATTCCAAGAGACTACGTTATATTACTTTTCTTTAGCTAAAGATATTAACCAGACTTTTATAAACGTATTCAATTCATAACTTCGAAAATGCAATGCAGCTTTTTTTGTCATGGATTTTTCACTTCCAAAAATGAAAAAAGAAAAAGAAAAGTCTATTCCCCAATCTGGGTTTATAAGTAAACAATATTTACCTAATTTTTATATGGCAAAATGTGTTTTATAAATGGTAGACAGACCTCAACACAGGGCTTACATTTCTAACTTACATTTAAAAAGGAAAAATAGAAATCTAATCATTACAGAATGCTCATTTAAAATAAGTGAACAGAAATAATAATTACTTCTAGTGGACATTTGAGCATGTTATATTACCCCACGGTAAATACAAAAAAGAAATTCGTTAATTCATCAGAACTGCAGTAATCCACACAGTTTTCTACAGACTTTGGTATTACATTTTATACATATATCTTGAGACACCAAGAATGACAATAACTTTGAATGCATTTGTTTCTGTGGCTCTTTTAACACTAGTTACCTTGTTCCCGTGTACCAATGCTGTCAAGCCATTGAGCGTGTTTTGTTTGCTTTATTTCCTCATTGTCATTCAGAATTGATGGCAAGCGGTAAGATGATTCATTACTATGAATAGCTGACCTATCATCACACTCTTCCGGAAGGACCTCTCTCAATAACAGCGTAACCTACAGCATTTAAAATAAATAAAGTAAATAAATACATAAAAATAACTGCACACACTATTATCCTTAGTCTCAGAACTACATTCTTTTTCAACATAAATGAAGGTTAATCTTTACTTAACAATATAATCTGTTGCCAGGATATTTGTTGTTAGATATTAAATTATCTCTGAGTTAAATTGCTGTTACTTTACTTCATAGTTTAATTTAATTCCTAACACAAACTTACAACACTTTTTTTTTTTAAGCAATACATTTTCCAGAAATCATCAGTGTTTTGTCATTGATGAGTGACCCATCAAGTAAAGAAAATACAGTGTGCCATCACCTATGCTAGGCCAGAAATATTGTTACAGTATTTTAAAATTGGTTCAGACTAACTGGATTTTGAAGCATTTTTCCTCATTCACTTTGGCCAGGCGGACCACGCCCAGAGTTTACCTAAATTGTTTTAAACCACAAATAAAATAAGATTAGGTAAAATTATACCTAACCCAATGTACTTGGGGCTGAAGGACCTGAGCCAAACCCCACTGAAGTCAATGGGAATCTTTCCACTTTTTTAAATGGGCTTTGGTTCAGGCTCTAAATGTATAGTATTATTGATTGTCCCCAGACAGTTTATTCTGTCTTGTGTATTCATATGTATTTCAGCAGCACCATTCACATCTCTATAGTTAAGGATCTATTAGCTTTCTTTTTTGCTTTTTCTACCTTTAATTAAAACCTACATTTTCCCAGAAGGCTATAATTGCTAAAAAAACATAGCTCCGAGCTCAAAACAACTAGCAACATTCTAGAAGCAAGTTTAGCACTTTTTTTAAAAAGTTATTTCTGAGCATTAAAAGCTTTTTAAAATAGAAATTTACATATTTTTAATTTTTGGTTGTATAACTCAAAAATGGATTTGATCCAAAACTTAAAATCAAGTACACAACACAACACACACACACATATATATACACACATACACACACACACACACAAGCAAATGACAGTTTAAAAAGTATTTTCAAATGAACCTTTTATCAATATAGAGCATTGTTTCCATTTTTTTCCTCCCTCCATCTGTTAAGGATTTTTATTATACAGCGTGCAAATTAGTGTCCTGATTCTGCAAATCTTACTAGATTCAATCTCTAATTATCAAATGGTTCAATAAATGAGGGAGCCTCCAAGGATCTGGACTAATGTCTCATGGAAGTAATCCTAGATTTCGTGACTTTCTTTATATGTTTACCAGTGAGAATGAAATGGCTCCAACTGGAATCACTCAGGTCCCATAGGTAAATATTACTCATTTGCTTTTTTTCTTAACCCGCTATTTACCCAAGAGACCACAATGGCTCTTTTTGAGTCATAAGCAAATAACTTTCAGTGAAGGTTTCATTTTGTTTTTTAAATTAACCTCATGCACAGAATTTCAATACATGAAAACAACAAAGGCACATCAACACAAATCAGGGAAATTCTAAATGATTGCTTTTTGTTAATGTTAAAAATAAATTAGGTTATATAGCCAGGGTCACAAAATATTTTTATTTCTGAAAAGACAGACTTGTTTCCAATTGAGAGTCCATCACAATGCAAATCTAATGTATTATATCAGAAGCAATTCAACTGACATAAAGGTTCTACTAGTAACATATTTTATGCTGTTACTGATGGACATGTGCACCATCACAGATTCTAGACAAGAAGGGACCACTGTGATCAACTAATCTGACCCGTATAACACAGGCCATAGAATTTCCTCAAAATAATTCCTGGATCTTAATGTTTAGAAAAACATCCCATCTTGATTTAGAAATGGTCGGTGATGGGGAATCCACCACGACCCTTGGTAAGTTGTTCCAGTGGCTAATTACTCTCACTGTTTAAAAAACAAACAAACCAACAACTATGCCTTATGCCTGGCCTGAATTTGTCTAGCTTCAACTTCCAGCCATTGGACCATGTTAGACCTTTCTCTGCTAGACTGAAGAGCCCATTATTAAATATTTATTCCCCATGTAAATACTTATAGACTAATCAATCAAGTCACCTCTTAACCTTCTTTGTTAAAATGAGTAAGATTGAGCTCTTTATCCCTTCTCACCCTCTCTTCCCCTCATCCCATCAAATCTTTTTCAGAGTCATTGCTTTCAGGGACAAAGTCTCCTATCATAAAAGTATGGTAGGTTCTTTGTGCCTAGATGTATACATTTAGCCACAGGAAAACCTATATTGTTTGCTTGTGCCCAGTTTATCAAATAATCAAGATCAATCTATATCAGCGACCAGTCCTCTTTTTATTTATCACTCCCCCAATTTTTGTGTCATCTGAAAGTTTGATCAGTGACGATTTTATGTTTTGTTCCAAGACACTAATAAAAATGTTAAATACTGCAGAGCCAAGAACCAATCCTTGTGGGACTCTATTAGAAACATACCCATCAAATGACGATTCCCCATTTACAATTACATTTTGAGACCTATTAGCTACAATTTAATGTGTGCCATGTTAATTTTAGATCTTTTTAGTTTTTTGAAGTCAAAATGTCATGAGTACTAATTCAAATGCCTTGTAGAAGTATATTAGATCAACACATTTATCTTTATCAACCACACTTGTAATCTCATTAAAAAAGATACCAAATTTGACAAAATTTATCTGCCATAAACTCATGTTGGTTGGGCATTAATTATATTAACCTCCTTTGATTCATTATTAATCGAGTCCCATATCAGCCACTCCATTATCTTGCCCGGGTTAGATGTCAGACTAACAGGCCTATAAATTAACTACATCATCCTGTTTACCCTTTTTAAATATTGGCACAACAGTAGCTTTCCTCCAGTCTTCTGGATCTTCCACATTGGGCCAAGACTTATTGAAAATCAACATTAATACTTCAGTGAACTCCTTAGTCAGCTCTTTTAAAACTCCTGGATGCAAGTTATCTGGACTTGCTGATTTAAAAACATTTGCTTTAGCAGCTGCTGCTTAACATACTCCTGAGATAGCAGACAAATAGAAAATGTTATCATACGAGATAATTATGTCATCTATTTTTTCCTCAAATGCATAATAAATATTTATTGAACACTTCAGCCTTTTCTACATTATTATTAATAATTCTACCCTTTCCATTTAGTAATGGATGAATACCATTGTTAGATTCTCTTTGTTCCCAATATATATTTCTAAAAATTCCTTCTTATTGTCCTTAACTCTACTGGACATAAATTTCTCATGTCCTTTTACTTCTCCTATCAATTTCCTACAATTGCTAACTTCTTATTTATATTCAACTCCCCCTTTCTTCATATTTAATATTATATCATTATTTTTTGTAGCGGCGTTCACTTCCTCTTTAAACCAAGTGGTTGGGTTTTTTTGTTTTGTTTTTTTACCAATATGGCCTTCTTCCTTCACTATGACTTTTTGTGCCTCTAGTAAAGTATTGTTGAACCATTCCAAATTATCATTCACAAGTAATAAATGGAAACTAAATATTACACTTAGGAATCCAGATAAAATGGGATGGCTTTCCAAAGCACAAGGGCTGACACTTGGACCAGCAGGGACCAAACTCTCACACCCTTATTAGGGTCTCCAGCTTTTCTGCAGAAAGGCCTTCATAACCAAAGTCTGGTAGGATCTACATCAGGCTAAAAAGATGGCACATGTTCTAAAATAAGCTGCATTGTTCCTATATTTACTGGAGTGTAAATAAGTATGAACAACTCTATCAGAAATACTTCTTAGAAAGTTTCTTTCATAAGTCAAACCCTGAAGTTTCAAGGTCAAGATGCCCTCAAAGACCACCAAAAGAAAAGGGGAGAGTCCCATCTGAGGAAAACTCCCTACAACTATCCCTAAAGCCACAAAAGGAGCATCAGGTATTCTCAAAGTATATGGCAATGAAAGAGGAAACATCCATGGCAGGGGACGGGGAGAGGGAAAGACACAAAGAAATGGATGGTAAGACATGCGGAGGGTTGGGGGAGGAGAAGAGAGAAAGGAAGGAATCTGGGCAACACTACAGGCAGGAAGGAAGAGGGAGACTCCACAGCTCTTTGAATGGAGGAGACCATATGGAGGAAGAGGACAAAGCTAACCTAGGGTTGGAGAAAGAGGAAGGAGAGGAAGAGAGTATGTCAGAACAGAAGATCACGACATCTGACATCATGCTAGAAGGGAAATTAGGCTTACTGGTCACAGCCAAATACTTCTGAGACCATCAGGCCTGTTGAATAAGGAGCTGGCTGGTTGTGTGATGGAGGGGTACAGAGACTGATGGGAATTTCCTTAAGTTCAGGATGCTTATTTAAAGCATTCCCAACTCTGCCCATAGGGTTCCTCCATGAGTGGATTTATATGCACATTTGGAATGCTGATAGGGCTTTTCATGCTCTTCGATGTTTTAGCAATGCTGTGACAAAATATCACAGTGCAATACATGGAGCCAGCAATGTATGGTTTGCTGGAATCTTCATCTGTCAGCACAGTAAAACTTCAAAAATGGCCTGAAAACTGTATTAATCTTAAAGTCCTAATAATTAAGAATCCTAAGTGCATATAATGGGCAAAATAATTAAATCACAACTCCACCTGCCTCTTTTTGCCGATTTGGAAGTTTTGAGTGCACATATTTGATTTTTTTCAACATGTAGATATTTGTACTTCAAAATGCAGGTGCGTGTGTAGAGGCGGGATAAAAATTTAGCATAAAATGTGTTCTATTCTAAAGAATTTAATAGCGGGTTGTTTATATATTTCCAGGAATCCAAGTAGCTTTAACGTATGTGTTGTATTTAATGAGCTGCGTGCCTTTGTATTTTATCCTTATTCATACAGGTTACTTCATGGAAGCCTATTGTCCTGTGCAATTTCCTTGTAAATAAGAGGTTTTCAAGGTAAATCTATCCTGAAGATAAATTCCCTTGAGAATTTATCCAGATTAGTAGATATAATACAAAAATAAATGCATGCACAGATGGGTACCAGTGTAACACAACAGCAAACAGATTATAGTGCATAAGTTGAGCAATAAAGTTCTTATGTTACTAAACTCTAAATATAAATCCTTTTTTCTTTACTATCTTTATTCAAATTCTCACCTGATTGTCATCATACACTCAATGTTCTAGCCTCATTGAAACATCTTCCTCAATGCTATAACCAAATATAAAAGGTATAAGAGTAGCTCCACAAATATTGTAAATATATTTATTATCAGTTCAAAGATACATCCCTTGACTGGGTCTCTTGCTCAGGCAAAGTGCACTGCAAGTCTGAAAGCCAAACAATTTATCCTTATTTCTTTTAAAAGTACAATTACCTTGACTACAATTTAAAATAAAGATCCAATGTACCAAAATCTTACACATTATTGTTTGGGTCATGATTTTACTGAAATAAAAAAAACAAAAAACAGTTACCTCTGGAAACTGCATAAATGAGGGGGGAAACCAAGATTTGTAAATTATTTGTTCAGTTTATTTTTTGAGCTATGAACCATCTAAGAAAAAAATTGGATTACAAATCTAAATCTGATTAACCCTTCATAATATATCTACTCTCTGTGATGTGCAAAGGGATGATTTTTGATTGTGGATTCATGCAAAGAAGTCTTGTTATAAACTCATAATTTAAAGGTAGAGAAGAGAGATATCCTGGATGACAATAATGATCTATCTCCTCTTGAGGAAACAGTACAGTTTAGCAGACAGGGCTAGCTCAGGAGACCTGAGTTCTGTTGATCTGACACTAGCCTGCTGTGGATGCTTAGGCACGTAACTTTGTGTCCATTTCCCCATCTGTAAAGTGGGGATAATGATTCTCACCTTCTTTTGTAACAAGCTTTGTGATCAACAGATGCAAAGCATTACATAACAGCTACATATGATTAATACCAAATTTTAAAAAGTCACCACAACATACAGACAAATGCCTCCGTGTCCTTGCCAGCAAGTACAGAAATCCTCAGTCATAGATGGAACCATCAATGCTCTGCTGCACAGAGGGAAAACCACTTAGGGTATGAAACTAACTACACTTTACCTGCAGAGGGTGTGCAAGAGCCCCAACTATTACTACAGCTCTTGGGCTCAGTGACAGCCCAGCTGCCACACAGCTAGTCCAATCCAAGCTGCCAGGCTGGGGGGGGGGGCAGGAGGGGGGATTCTATTCTTCTATCCCCTCTTACGGCTCTGTGCAAAGCCCATTTACTTGAGATTTGTGGTAGGATTGGTGGGGGCAGTATCTGGCCCATCAAACTGCCAGCTCTTTTTACAGGGAGCTGGTTTATAGCCATATATATTAAAGTTTTAAAAGTGTACACAATGGCCTTGTTTGTAAAATTGTCCATATAAATTTAGTATACCAAGCATTACAATGCTATTTTAAGAAAGAAAAAATCTATCACTCACTATGAAAAGCTATTAATCTAGAGAGACTGATGAACAGAGAACAATGAGATACAATGGGCTTGTGATTTTTTTTTCCTGGTTTCACTACAACACATCTATTTAATTTAAAATATGGATTTTGGGGGATCGGGGAATACTGATGCCCTACTGAAAAACTTGAAGAAATTCTTTAAAATGCTTTATTCCATGAAGAAAATAAACGGAGACCCCCTCTTTCTTCTCCCAAACCACCTTTCAACTATCTCAGAGTCTGATTAAGAATGGCAATTTTTTTCTGACATTCTCGGGTTTTTTTAAATAAAAGAAAAATGTCAGATGGGGTTAGTGACTTATGTTTGTTTGTTTCTTCTTCCAGTATGATTTACTATGTAGACATTGCCACTGATTTACACATTATATATTTTTCTTCTGCTGAGATTACAAACAAATGCATACATTTATAAATAGATAGTACATGGAATAAGATAGAGGTCCTGAGAAACCAACAGTAAGTGGTTATATAATTTGGCATTTCTTGATTCTTGCAACTTTAAAGTACTGATTTTTTGGTATGGAATTTCCTGGTGTTTCTTTTTAAAATGAAAAAGAGTAAGACAAAAATGTGATAGCTGATAAAGTTGCAGCTTCCTTGGGGCTTTTCTAAATAATTTTTGCACTACTTGAACCATAATGGTTTAGAAACTGGTACGGGTAAAGTGGTACAAGTGGCCACTACTATACAGGTATAATGGTGCTTATACAAATATCGCTTATTCCTATAAATGTATGCATATTTCTAAATAGCTGTTATCAGTGCACAAGTGGGAAGCGGAAAGAGCAAAGAGTAAAGATTAAACTTTCACAGTAGTGATCACTGATCACAAGAATCATGGTAGGGGACCACTGTGACAGCTGATGTCTATTTGTAAGTCTAAAACGGCTTTGCAAAAAAATAATTTTTTATTTCTATTTTTCTCCAAAACCTCAGGCTGTAGCCACAGACACACATTTGCGCATGCACACATTAACAGTTTGATTTCCAGTAAGCAAAACTGCTGAATGATCATAAGTGCTAACCTGGCAACCTTGTGCATTTTTTTCTGAAATCAGTAACGTTCCAAACATCTCTTTTACTTCTTCCTTCAGCAAAACATGGTGTTTTTTCAAGAACAAAATGTGTTTGCACAAACGTTCCCATAACATGGCAAAATCCAATGGCACATCAGGCCTGGTAAACAGACATACATGCAGTAAATATGACAGACATAGGGTATCAATAAAATGTAAAATCAGCCCACACTATTCATATCTTTTTGTTTAGTGCAGTATAATCAATGAGATATTATTAACTACTTTTTAAAAACTCAATTTGTAATATCCTCGTGGAACATGGAAAATAACATTTCTGTGTCTACAGACTTTGTCCCTTGACAAATCCTTGCCCTCCCTGTCTTACAAATTTAGATGAAATGAATATAACTCCTTTTATTCTGATTACCTCTTCCTTCGTGCACTAACATTAGTGCTCACATAATCAATGATGTTGCCATAGTCTGGGTACATTTAATAATACACTACATAGAATTATCAGAGATTATTAAAACTAAAGTACAGTTGTCAACGTGCTTCACTGTGGGATGCTTTATTGAGGATTTATGGAGCTTGTTCACTTACTTAAAGCTGTAGGGACTAGAACCTGAGTCTGCAGAGCTTGGGATGGCTGACTTTCCCACAGTGCCTCTGGGAGGCCATGCTGAGCCACAGCCAGGGTGCACTGTGGAGAATAGGCGCTGCAGGAAGTACAGCCCAAGGGACCCAGCATGACAGTATCCTGCAGCCCTCTGGTTGGCCAGCAACCCTATTCTAACTCTGGAAGGTGCCTCAAGGAGTTTGCTGGTCAACACCACAGATTTGGGGCCTGGTGCAACTCCAGACCTCATCTGGTCTCCTGATCAATGGTCTCTTTTCTCAGCCTGACTCTGACTATAGCTTAGTACTACCTATGATCCCCAGTCACTACCTCCGGCCTGACTCTGATCCTGATTCCTGTCTACCAGTTCTAGCCTGGTACATATAAGAACGTAAGAACGGCCACACTGGGTCAGACCAAAGGTCCAGCTAGCCCAGTATCCTGTCTTCCAACAGTGGCCGACACCAGGTTCCCTACAGGGAATGAACAAACAGGTAATCATCAAGTGATCCATCCCCTGTCACCGATTCCCAGCTTCTGGCAAACAGAAGTTGGGGACACCATTCCTTACCCCTCCTGGCTAATAGCCACTGATGGACTTGTCCTCCATGAACTTATCTAGTTCTTTTTTGAACCCTGCTATAGTCTTGGCCTTCACAACATCCTCTGGCAAGGAGCTCCACAGGTTGACTGTGTGTTGTATGGAAAAAATACTTCCTTTTGTTTGTTTTAAACCTGCTGCCTATTCATTTCATTTGGTGACCCCTTGTTCTTGTGTTACGAAGAAGAGTAAATAAAACTTCCTTATTTACTTTGTTCACAGCAGTCATGATTTTATAGACCTCTATCATATCCCCCCTTAGTCGTCTCTTTTCCAAGCTGAAAAGTCCCACTCTTATTAATACTACAACCTCTGGTCTCCCGTCTCTGACCCTGGCCTGACTTTGACCCCAACTCTTGCTTCCCAATACCAGCTCTAATGATTCCTCTGACCCCCGCCCACCAACTACCATCCCTGATGTGTGGACCTCTACCCAGCTGTGATTGCTAGGCCACACCACCTATGCCCTAGTCCCTTATATCTTACTCGGTAATTTGCAAAATTCAGTGTTCCATAATAGATCTTCCAGTCATTTCTATAAATTAGCAACATTCTACTGCACCGATACACACTTTACAAATATTCCTAGTCACGATATACTGGATTAAGTGTGGTGCTGGGAGCCAGGAGGTTTTGAGTTCTATTTCGCTTCTGCAACTAACTGGCCCTAATAATACTTTGCTTACTCTACTAAGCAGCCTGATAATGAACACTTCTTTCTCCAGCAGCTTTTTCAAAATCCACACTTACAGGGATTTTTGAGCAAAAGCGGCTTTTCCATTTTTCACAATAATCCATATATTGAAAAATATTCCCTACTACATCTGGTAAAAAAAAATTATTTAAAAAAAAATTGCTCCAGTTCTAAAGACATTTCACAAATTCAAGAAGAGGCAAGTTTCTTTTAATGCTATAGGTGTATTAATTTGAGAAACAGCTTCGGAAATCCTGCAACGATACATCAGAGCTCAGAGATGTATCTGTCTCCAAAGGACAACTAAATCCTGTGAAATGAATGGTACTTCACTGCTAATAAGTGCCCTGATAATGCAAACACAAGCATTCCTGTAACTTTACTCATGTTATAGATTAGGGCAAAAACGGTAAGAGTAAGGCATGGGGAGGGAGTTCTGTTTTCGTTACTGTGCCAGCAAATGATCTCACTAATGAAACCTTCCCCTGCCTTGTGGCATGTGCATGAAAAGGAAACATTCTAGACTTCTACAATAGTATATACAAAATAATTAACCATTAAGGTTCACAGTTACAATAAAAATCAGGGAATGCAAAAGCTAAAGGTTTCCTCCAGCAATGTTAACTCAGTCACATGATATATAGAGTTGATTTTATACTATATATTTAAATACTAAAAACAAAATCATAATAATATGTTAAGTACTTTAATTAATATTTTTTATTTCTGTTGTCCTTGCTACAGACCAGTAGAAGCATCGTGAAAGAGTTAAATTTCTCTTGGGAAGTTACTTTTTTTTTTTATTTGAACTGTCCATCCTTTAAGGTCCATTCCTATAAAGTTCCATTTTAATTTCAATTTAGTTATCCCAGCCTCTGCATTAAAGGAACCAGGAATAGGCATTAAATCCCAACCCACAACTGGGGAGGAGAGAGGACAAAGACTGGCCAATCAGCGAAGCAACGGAGGACCATGAATTTCAAATTTCTGTGGCTGGAATACAAAGCCTGAATATCTGTGAAACATGATCACACATTCAAATAAATTCTATTGGGGTGGGGGGTGAAGGGGCATGAGTGAGAGGAGAAAAATGAAAAAGGGACTTGAGGCTGGTCAAAAATATAAATTTAGGGGGAGGGATAGCTTAGTGGTTCGAGCATTGGCCTGCTAACCCCAGGGTCGTGAATGCAGTCCTTGAGGGGGCCACTTAGGGATCTGGGGCAAAATTCAGGGCCACCTGGGGCAATTTGCCCCAGGCCCCGCAGGGGCCCCCACAAGAGTTTTTCGGGGCCCCTGGAGCAGGGTCTTTCACTTGCTCCAGGGGCCTCGGAAAACTCTTTCAGGGCCTAGGCCCCTGGAGCTTCTTTGGTGGCAATTTGGCAGCGGGGGCCCCCTCTGCTCTGGGACGGAAGGCCCCCCCGCCGCCGAATTACGGTCGAAGCTAGGGGCCCCCGCTGCCAAAGATCTCAAGCCCCCTGAATACTCTGGGCGGCCCTGGCAAAATTAGTACTTGGTCTTGCTAGTGAAGGCAGGAGGCTGGACTTGATGACCTTTCAGGGTCCCTTCCAGTTCTAGGAGATAGGTATATCTTTATATAAGAAGATGCTAAACAGACCTACTGCTATTCCCTTCATCTGTTTATTTAAGTGCATGCATCCTGCGCAGCACACAGGTGCAGTGACTCTACCTGAAAGTACACACTTGTAAATGAGCACACTGAGCACAAAGTTTTAATATGATCATAACTTTGTTAAATTTCAAACCATTTTTTACAAATCCAGCAAAGACACTATTCACCATTGAGGGCTATGCCCAATTAAGTTTCAAATTTCAGGCAATTTTAATTGTCTAGTCTAATAAAGAAGTGTTTTGTTGTTTTTTTTAAGTGAAACTATTATTATTTCCTCTATTTAACTCAAAAATGATTGATAGAATTTTCCTCACAGTTTCCAAACTAATTCAGCTTGAAGCCAAGAGCAAACAGATAGTTTCATCCAAAAAAGGTGTTTTTATTAAAAACTAGCATAAACATATGAAAACAGACGTTTATAACTGAAACAGTTTGCACCATTTAATTCTAACTTTCACTGCAAAGTGAAAGATTATAATAATGCATCATGTTTTCCGGGACACAAATAAACGTCTCTGTGCTGGCCATGTGTTTCACAACCTGGGCTCTCAACAGAATTACCAGATTATGTATGTGTATGCTTGCTTTTAGAAAGATACTTTGTATAGTATTTCAGATACAGCATATAAACCAGACACTGAGCACCCTGTTAGAAGCAGCTGCGTTTCCCTCCTCTTCTCCTCTCCAGAAAGATGCATCTTCTGCATCTTTGTAAGAACCCTTATTTACTCCTCAAATTTATATCCCACATCCTCGTGGTTCCCTATTGCAATCACTCGCCTTTCAAACAATAAAGGACATGTATATGAAATCCCTTTGAAGTTTAATACTATTCCTCTATCAGCAAAAGGAGTCACTGTTGAGAAATTCACTAAACTCGCAGCCCGGGCTGCAATACACTGGGAATCCAGTGCAAGTCTTCTCCCTGACAGTGCAGAGTCTATGATGACGAGACAAACCAAAGAGTAGCTTTCTGCTGCTGAAAGTCAGTTCACCTACTTTCTAGGTTAGGGAAGTGTATCATGTAATTGATTATTTTAATGGTACATTTTCAAGTTGACCAGTGGATTTTAGCCACATGTCTCTCGTCGATGCAAATGGAAGGCAGAGCTAAATCTATATAATGTCTCATTTAAAACGAGAAAAAAACTTTACACTTTACATGTAAAAAGCAAATAGGTGTACAACCTTTTAGTGAGAAAAGCTCAAATGAAGTGATTTTAAAAACTGACTAGTAAAAAAAATCAGCTTAATCTGCTAATTTAGAATCCTTGAATCACATGGCTGATATTGAAGTGTGTGTAGATCACCTCTTAGAATTCTGAAATTTTAATGTCACTCAGGATTTGATCTATATTTTGCTTTCTTTTCGTGAAACATTCAGAAACAAATTAAGAGTAAGAACATTAATTGTATGATTGCATTAGTTTTGTGACTATGATACCTGAGTTGCTTTTCATCCGTAGATCTACCTCTGTCATTAAGTGTTTTCTCAGGTAAGAGGCATCCACTCAATGTGTTCTGCAACAATCCCTGAAGCTGATGAAGGACAACTGCTTCACATGCCTCAAGGTCTTCCTCTTTCAAATTGCCAGTTTGATTACAAAAGCTATAAAATAAAACAGGTGCTGCATGAAATGTTTATTTAAGCCCAGTCAAACAGCTAAAATAGGTTTGGATATAGAATCTGCAATAATTCTCATGGCTTATGGAATAATAATCAGTAATATAATCTAGACATAAAAATGCAGCCATGACAATGTCTCTTGACAAAGACATAAAATAGAGCGATGTAGTTAGAAAAAGATTTTGTTTAAAAAACCCAGGGATCAAATCCAACTTTTTAACTCCTTAATGCCCTTTGGCTGTGGATATGACACCTGAAAAATAATTATTCACATGACAAGAAACACCACATGAATATTCCAGGTGAGCTAAACTAACCTATCAACCAATCTTTAAAAAGGTAAAGTTTTATATTGTTGATTATAATCAAGACTAGTTCTTGCAATGACAGTTTTGTGAATCCTGGATGCAATAAAATATACCCACCAGCTGTTTTTTTTGGAGATAAAAGACTGGATGCAAACTATTAAGATTGAAACAACACAAATTTCAATACCCTCTGTTG
Source organism: Chelonoidis abingdonii (assembly GCF_003597395.2). Taxonomy (NCBI): domain Eukaryota; kingdom Metazoa; phylum Chordata; order Testudines; family Testudinidae; genus Chelonoidis; species Chelonoidis abingdonii. The sequence continues at coordinate 213,485,297 of NC_133771.1, read as the reverse complement.
CAGTGGGACCATGCAAACACTTACAAGCGTGCTTAACTTTATGCATATGAATAGTGCCACTGAAGTCAATGGGCCTATTCACATTCATAAAGTTAAGAATGTGCGTAAGTGTTAGCAGGACTGGGGCCTCGACATCAACAGTAGTTAAACTGATAAATTAAACAGTAATAAGTCATAGGACCAGATAATATGACTCAACAGTCCTGAAGGACCTAAAATATGAAATTGAAGAACTACTAATTCTGCTACGTAACCTATTGCTTAAATCAATGGTTCTCAACCAGGGGTACACATCCCCAGTGGGGGTACACAGAGGTCTTCCAGGAGGTACATTAAGCCATTTAGATGTTTATCTAGTTTTACAATAGTCTACATAAAAAGCACTGGCAAAGTCAGTACAAACTAAAATTGCATATAGATAATGACCTGTTTATACTGTTCTATATACTATACACTGAAATGTAAGTACAATATTTATTTTCCAAATGATTTATTTTATAATTATTTTGTAAAAATGAGAAAGTCAACCATTTTTCAATAATAGCAAGCTGCGACACTTGTATTTTTATGTCTGATTTTGAAAGCAAGTTGTTTTCAAAGTAAGGTGAAACTTGGGGTATGCAAAACAGATCAGGCTCCTGAAATGGGTACAGTACTCAGGAAAGGTTGAGAACCGCTAGCTTAAATCAGCCTTTGTACCAGCTGATTGGCAGATTGCTAATGTAACATTAATTCTAAAAAAGGCTCCAGAGGTGATCCTGGCAATTACAGGCTGGTAAGCCTAACTTCAGTACCAGGCAATTTGGTTGAACCTACAGTAAAGAACAGAATTATCAGACACATAGATGAACACAATATGTTGAGGAAGAGTCAATATGGCTTTTACAAAGGGAAATCATGTCTCACCAATTTCTTAGAACTCTTTGAGGGGGTCAACAAGTGTGTGGACAAAGGTGATTCAGTGGATATAGTATACTTCAGAAAGCCTTTGACAAGGTCTCTCACCAAAGACTCTTAAGCAAAGTAGGCAGTCATGGGATAAGAGGAAAGGTCCTCTCATGGATCAGTAACTGGTTACAGGATAGGAAACAAAGGGTAGGAATAAATGGTCAGTTTTTACAGTGGAGACAGGTAAATAGCAGGGTCCTGCAGGGATCTGTACTGGAACCAGTGCTGTTCAACATATTCATAAATGATCTAGAAAAAAGGGTAAGCTGTCAGATGGCAAAGTTTGCAGGCAATTCAAAATTATTCAAGACGGTTAAGTCCAAGGCTGACTGCGAAGAGTTACAAAGAGATCTCACAAAACTGGGTGATTGGGCTACAAAATGGCAGAAGAAATTCAATGTTGATAAACAGGAAGTAATGCACATTGGAAAACATAATCCCAACTATATATACAAAATGATGGGGTCTAAATTAGCTGCAACCACTCAAAAATCTTGTGGATAGTTCTCTGAAAACATCCACTCATTGTGCAGAGGTAGTCAAAAAAGCAAACAGTGTTAGGAACCACTAGGAAACAGATGAACAATAAGACAGCAAATATAACACTACTATATAAATCTATGGTACATCCACGTGTTGAAAGACATGCAGTTCTGATTGCCCCCTCTCAAAAAAAGATACATTAGAATTGGAAAAACTACAAATAAGCGCAACAAAACTGATTACGGGTATCGAACAGCTTCCATATGAGGAGACAGTAAGAAGACTGGGACTGTTCAGCTTGGAAAAGAGATGACTGTGGGGGCGGGATCTGATAGAGATCTATAAAATCATGAATGGAGAAAATGAATAAATATGTTTTATTTACCACTTTGCATAACATAAGAACAAGGCGTTGTCCAATGAAATTAACAAGGCAACAGGTTTAAAATAAACACAAGGAAGTATTTCTTCACACAATGCATAGTCAGCCTGTTCCCAGGGGATGTTGTGATGGCCAAAAAGTAAAACTAAGTTAAAAAAAGAATTAGGTAAATTCATGGAGGACGGGTCCATCAGTGGCTATTAACCAAGATGATCAGGGAAGCAACCCCATGTTCTGAGTGTCCCTAAACCTCTGACTGCCAGAAGCAGGTACTGGATGATCGGGGATGCACCACTCAATTGCCTTGTTCTGTTCATTCTTTGAAGACCTGGCACTGGCCACTGTCAGAAGACAAGAGGACACTGAGCTAGATGGATCATTGGTCTGACTCAGTATCATCACTCTTATGTTCTTAAATATAGTTATAAGCATAGGGAATACTGGAGCTGCCACAGTGAAGGTAAATACCATTTTGATGCAGGAAACTATTTCTAATTATACCCATTGTACGGGCAAATAATTCTAACTTGTTTTGGAAACCTTCCTTATGACTCCCTAAAATAAACAGATCTTTTTTATGGCAGCATTTAATTAAAGATGCCTATCTTTAATAAATACAATAAAGACCTTTCACTCCCAATGCCTGCTTTTGTAGACATAGTGAGGTGCCAAACGATGTGTTTCATAGCTGCAGACAGGCACAGGATAATATCATACCACTATATACATACATTCTTCATTACTGTTTGGCTTTTGGTGCATTTTCTGCTGCCAACCCAGAAAGAAGAATGTGGTATCATCACTTTTTACACTAATCCCAGCACTAATGGCCATTTCCAAGGGCTAGAGTAACCTCTGAACATGTAGGCTGAGTAGAGCCCTTATTTATTAAAATTATTTGGTGGGCCGGGGTTCCTAAAGTCATATTTCAGCTTTTTGCTGACATCAGAAGTGTGTTTTTTTGTTAACTACTGTAGATGTCAGATTGGAGGAGGTCCTTCTCTCTTTGCTCCTTTTTATCAACAGAATGAAGACCAGAGACCACCAGTTTATAGCTCAAAGATCACTGAACAGCTGCCAGGGGAAACAGCTTCCAGTCACCAGAGCCAAATTCCAAGCTAGTAGGCAACAAACAATTTAAAGAAAATTTTATTTATAGATGTTACAGCTAGGGACACTAAAGCAAAAGGCCAGTACAAATGAGATGAGACTGGGGAAGAGCAACTACTATCCATTTCTAATTTCTACTTTTAAATTTAGAGTTCTGTTGGTGTAGAACAAATGAAAGTTGCACCAACCTTATTAGCTTCTTCATTTCTGCCGAACTTATGGTTTCACTTTGGTATAAAGTCAAGCATTCAGGTGCTGCTTTCGCCACCAAATCTTCTATGAACTGGAGTAAATGGGAGAATCCTTCAAATGACAAACAATCCCTGAAGACAGATAACAAACAATGCTTTAAAGCTTTTAAAACTGAATTCTACTGAGCACAAGTCAAACATATGTATACATTTAGATAGAGTTTGCCTTTAAGCAAATTCTAAAATATTTTGATTTGTATCCTTATTTAAATCTTTCACTCACACTAAGAGGTTTACAAAAAAGCTAAAAGTCTTGACAAAAAAGACAGAACTCAGACAGACTCCCAAAATAAAGTAAATGAGTACGGTAAGTGGAAAAACAGATATGAAAGAGAATATGACATAAACAGCTTTTTTGAAAAGTGCTAAATCTACATTTATATTGCTAGTGAAACTGAGAATTACCTTTCAGCAAAAACAATATTGCTGTAGCTCTGTAGAAAAAGAAAAAGAAATCTTGAACTCCAACAATTCTTTTACATTTCTGCCAGTTGTCTCAGTACACTTTGGACGCCATGTTTCAATAGCACCAATGTGTGTTTTATTTTTAATTAGGGTGAATGCATGTTCTTGTTTTCAGGGGCTGTCTTTGTGTTCCTGCCAACTTCACAGAAATCAGTATTTTGCTCTAGTTTTCGGAGACTGCTGTAGATTTGACCACATAAGGAATAAGAATCCATAATTATAACCCAGAATCAAAATCTATAATCCATAATCCTTTTATGCCTATACAGCATTTCTCATCCACAGATGACAGAGCGCTTCACAAAGACTTCAATGGCTACCACGGTCAGTGAAACTGGCAACAAGATGGCAGGGCACATTTGCACTTCCTGATATATGTTGTCTTCCTGACCTCCCCTTTATCCACAAGAAACCTCAAGCTAACGATCCTCCACATGTAAAGGCAGATCAATAAGCAGAGAAACAAATATATATGAGCAGGAAAAATATAAAACAAGGGCTTAGGGGTGAGGGGAAAAAGTAGTAAAGGGGTAGGAGAGGGTTAAATACTGTTTTCCCCCATTAACTGCAAAATGTTCTAGCCCTTTGAGAAAGAGTGGCAGAGATAGGGGAGGAATTAGTATCTCTTTCAAACACACACTACTGGGATGTTTGGCAAAATAAAGTATCAGAAAAGGAGTTTTACAGCCATGGAATGTGATTTTCAATTTACCACTCACTTCAATGGGATCAGAGCTAGGCCAACGCCAAGAGCTTTTGGAAATCTTACTCGCAGTGTTTAAAAAAATATTCACCTCTTATTGACTTTTTGGAAGTTTTCTTAACTTTTTTCAGCCCACCTCGTCTCCAAAATGGCTTGTCCTACAAACACCAAATTTGTTTACTGCCTTTGATGTAGAGAGGTGCCTTTTGGTGTTTATTTCAAATGGGGGAGTAGATGAACACGGGTCAGGACTAGCAAAGATACACAGTATCAAGCACTTGTGAGAGAGGGTAATATATCCCACTCACCAACACAATAACTTTGACAAATTAATCCTTCCTTTCCCCCAAACCAAAACCACAGGCTAATCCTTAACGAGGGACTATTTCCATGTCAAATTTCACCTTTCACAACTTTCTCGAATCATGGTCAAAAACACACCAGAATTTTTTTTTTTTTTATACGGCTAAAGTGTATTTTTTCCACACTCTTTTACTCAAAAATGGCTGAAAGGAATGGACTTAGCTTATCCTTTTACATACACATACACACAGAAGCACATCCTCTTTGAAAAGTGAGGCAGCACACAACATTTCAGCCCCAGAAGTGAATATTTCAGAAAGCTATGAGTGCCTCTGCAAAGGGGTTAAAATAGAAAATGCACTGCAACTTTAAGTATGGCCTGCTAAGTATTTTTACGGAATGGCGTTGTGCTCTCTGCTTCTTTATGACGTGTAAGAAAAGGCCAGAAAGGCTGAGATTAAAGAGATATTTTCTCTTCCTGTGTGTGTTTTTGGTTGGTTGGTTTTTACTCTAGGAATATCTGGAATGTAAACTCCGGTCTTCCCTGATTTAACTGGAGGAACCCAGGGATCACAATCCATAATTGAGTTGCCAGAATACGTCAAAGGGGCATGTGGAAGGCCTCACACTGACCCTGCAGTGGTGACTCTCTGATCCAAATGGCTGGCTGGGCTCGGCTCGCCACTCCAGATGTTGCGACATAGCGCACGGGGTTGTAGCACCACTCAGGTTGGGTTCAACTGCATTGCTGTCATGATGATGGGGGTCCAGCCAGGCCAAATTTGAGTGAATTCCATTGTGATCCCATGCACCAGGTCACAATGTCCGGAGTAGAGCGCCAAGCTCAACCAGGCCCGTGGTATAGGACCCATTGCTCTGGTACGCACAGTATACTTATTTAGTACCTATTAGGTTAACATATATATTATAGATCATGGTAAAAAATATTTAGTGAGCCAGGTGTTTTTTGCACTAAAGCTATTTACTGGGTTGCAGCAGGCCACCAATGTCTACCAATGGGTCCTGAGTCCAAAAAGGTTGAGAACTACTGCACCAGAAGGCTCAGAACATGTATTTTGTGACCTCTTGTTCTTTATCTGAAGATGTGAGAGCGCTGAATGTAAAGGCATCTCTTCTCCAGAACATTTTTTGATGTTGAAGTTACATAGGTGTTCACAAAGTATTTAACTCTCTTTCACTCTTTGCTCATCTTTCATTCTCTTGACTTTTGTGATGTAAATACTTTACTTGTTATTCAACCAGTCTGCCAGTTAGAACCTGAACCTTTAATAACAGAAAAAAGCATGTACATTACATATATGATCATCTGATCATATATATACACACATATATACACACACATGCATCTTTTTTAAAACACTTCATAAAGAACAAAAGAGCACAAGCCCTCTATTTCCCTTGCAGGTTGCCTTTAGCTGTAGCGGGTTCTACTGGCATCTGCCATAATGAAACTGCCTGTGAAGTTGACTCCCGAACACAATAAAATTTCTTGGTTTTCTTTAAACTCTGATCATCTTTCCCTGTTACCATATGAACTTTATACGTATGAGTCTATAGTATCTACGTGTTAATTTTTTCTTAAAAGGTTAAAAAAATTAATCTGGTTTTCATACAAAGTGGTTACAAACATGTTATTTGTACTTTCTATGAGACCAGAGGTTCTCAATCTTTTTCTTTCTAAGGACTCCGCAACATGCTATAAAAACTCCATGGCACACCTGTGCCATAACAACTGTTTTTTGGTGTATAAAAGCCCAGGCTGGCATTAAGGGGTAGCAAATGGGGCAACTGCACGGGGACCCTGCAAACCTACATTGCTCAGGCTTCGGCTTCAACCCCTGGTGATGAGGCTCAGGTTCCCCAGGCTTCTGCCCCATGTGGGGCAACCTCGGCTTTCTGTCCTGGGCTCCAGCGACTAGCACTGGCCCTGCTTAGCAGATTCCCTGAAACCTGCTAACGCCCCTCCAGGGGGCCCCGGACTCCTGGTTGAGAACCACTTTACTAGACTATTTTCTCCCAAAGGAAAGTAATACAACAGTTTCAGTTTTTAAACATCCCTTGCACAGACCATATGATGCTCATATATATTAAAACCAGAGACAGGCCTGAATTGAAACTTCAGATCTGAGTGCTGCTGGAACAATGGGACGGCAGCTTTCAAAATCCAGATCTCAGCTTTGTAGCTTGGGCCAATCTATAGTGAAAACATGTTCCTGTAAATCCAAATGGAAATTCTTTAAGTGATATATGTAGAAACTCCATAGCAATATACATACATCCCCTTCCTATGTATAGGACACATCTTGCAACTACATGAAACAACAAATATATAGTAATAATCTGCAATAGCATTTAAACTATCCAAAGTCAATTAGATCCTGAGATAATTTCTTAAAATTACTGACACAATGAGCAATTTAATTCCTTTACCTCCACTAACAGAATAAATTTAGTGACCACCTACAGGTCCAAAAACATAACTGGGACCTACCAGGGATTTGATGAAGCTACACCTCTATAATGATGCAAATTAAGATTTAAACATTGTAACAATGCAGCATTGCTAATCCTTTTACAGAGGTGTAAAGAGCCATTCAGATTTTGATTTCAGACGGCCTCCTTTGTTAAGGAGTTTCAACAGAAGAACTCCACGAAGCAACAACACAGCTGGGCTACAAGCTCTAAGAAGTCTGGTAGCCAAATCAAGGTTTTTATAATATATAACAGTTTATTATGCTTTGTTCACTTTGCAATGATGGTATAAGTCCTTCATATATAAAGCTGCAATATGTTCTCACTAAACTTTGTAAGCTCTGCTTGTTCTCAAAAATACAAGAGCCCTGTCTTCCACTACAAAGAAAAATTAAATTTAAACAGCTGTGCATGCAGTTTTTGGACTTGTAATACATACAGCAATACCAGAAATCACATATGTAGTTAAACTGTACTTTTTCTTTTACTAAAATCTTACAAAACCTGTATGTTAGTGGCCAGCTCATTTCTTATTGTTTTACTACCTCTGGGTGGTCTTTCCAGGGTGCCACTTGAAGGGAATACAATAAGAAAAAGAAGGGGAAGGAAGGGACACCAACATAAAGAGAAACAAAATGTATGACAATCTGCAGCAGGCTATGGATCAGAGGTCAGCAAACAAGGGGTCCTTCTCTTTTACAGGTTGCTTCCTGGAAACAGTCTGATTAAGCTGACAGCTTGAATTATGTGTTACATTTTGTAATGCACAATCCATCTGTGCTAAGTCCTCTTCAATGCAGCTGAAACAGCGCTGGCAAGAGCTCCGTCTCCCCTCCCCCCCACAACATAGGCCTTAAAATAGTCATCATCTTTCTATGCACTAATACTCTGGGGGTTTTTGGTTTTGGTTTTTTAGCCCTTTAAATAGAGACTAGATAGCTGTGAGGAATGAAAAAAAAAAATAAAGATATGGAGCTTTTTGCTTCTAGTTCACTGGTTCAAATCTATTACAAATCAGAAGAGAACAGCCGCTGTTATATGATAACTGTTCAGTACTTTACGTGAAATGAATTACAGGTCTAAGTACCAATCACAATAAACAAGGTGACATCACAAAAACTACAACCAAAATTAGCAAAATCTAGAGCACTTGTTGGCAGACTCAGCAGAGAGGCCAAGAAATGAACAGGTGCAAAGAACAGACTACTCATCTCTCCTATTTGGTTCCCACAATATAGGTTGAATTTATGGTGGAATATTTTAAACATATGTGCACTGTCACACTCTGGCAGATGAAGAGAGAAACTCATTCATCAGTTGATCCTATAAATTAAGCTCACTACTTTTTATATTTTATTAATTTTAACAACTTGAACATCAAAATTGACGCATTCAGCTGTTTAGGAAAGTAGTGAATATGTCTGCTTTCTTAAACTAGATTACAAGCTTTCAAAAAAAACTGTTATCATAGCAACATCACTCATGTATTTCCACAGGTAACAGCTTGTCAGTGTATCCAAGATAAAAATCATACTTTAAGCAGTTTGTAACAGCATTGTAATAACTCACAGTAAGCTAAAAGACTCATTTGGGGAAAAAAAATGACTTTTTACAAAATATATTTGCACAACAAACAAACATTGAAAATTTAACTGAGGATGCTCCACTGTTCCCCACTAAGTTGGATGCAGATAATGTCACCTCAAAACCAGTGGACTTGCTGATGTGCAGTAAAGATTTTTGTTTTGTTTTTAATTCAGTGAAACATCGGCCTCAAAATAGTCTGTCTCTGTGATTTCCTTTCCACACACACCCTTACTACTTTTAACCAATAGTAACTCAAAGTATACTCATGAACCCAGAGGTAAGTGATAAATGGTAGAGGTGGCACTGCTGTCACAATACCATGCTTAAGAATTAACAAAGATACAAAGAGACTGACAGCCCAAACTAGAACCATTTCAGTTCAATACCCAATCATTAAAATTATGCTCAATAACAACCTAATTTCTTCAAATACAACCTGTGCACTGGTGTTCTTTGTTTGTTTGTTTTAATAACTATATGGAAAGTTTGACTAGTTTACAACAAAATATTTGTAGGGTAGAAGAACAGTAATAAATGTCACATCTTCAGACCACATTTCAAAAAGAGGTTATATTTTTTACAGAGGCTATTTGTATCACAAACTCATTTATTAATCATTTTAAAACTTTGTGAAAAATCTCTTTCCATTTGAGAGTTACTCTGAAGAATATCAAAACATTAAAGTCTGAATTTGAGTGACTAAGAGGGCAGTGGGGTTTAAATGCTTCCTACTTACAAAATTAACTATGAAGAAACTACCTCTTGCTCCATAGGCTCTTTCCCAGATGCAAATATTTTGTATTTTAAATTTTCAAAAACAAAAGCAAAATAAAATCTGTATAATTCCTGTAGTAATGGATCAACTGTGATCACATTTTTATGACCTTGAAAAACTAAGACTTGACAGCTTTAGAGGCTATTACCCACTTTAAGCTTTGAGTCAAATGCCAGAGATAACGAGAACAATGAAATCTTCCCTCTAATTTATCCAGGCTTAAGAACATGCAATATTTTCCATCAGTTTATTTCAGCAGCTGAAAGCCTCTAAAATCTATAGGGACAGGACAAAAGGTTACATTCCCACTGTTCAACTCTGACTTTTCTAGCAAAATCAACCACTCTATACAACTTTCTTATGAAGTGCTAAGATTAACAGGTGTTAAACAAAAGGAAAACTCTATAAAAGCTATTTAGATGTAAATTAGATGTTTCTGTAGTAAGCAATAGTCCAACACATGGTTTGAAAAACTAAAATGATACAGTTGCAGAAATGTATTTTAATGGATATTTGTGGTTTTCTGCTTATTTGTCATCTATTAAAATATGAACCATTACTGAAATTATTCTCTAATAAGGCTATATGTGCACGTGCATCTACATCGCTACCTCGATATAACACCACCCAATATAACATGAATTTGGATATAAGGCGGTAAAGTAGTGCTCCGGGAGGAGGCGGGCCTGCGCATGCCAGTGGATCAAAGCAAGTTCAATATAACACGGTTTCACCTATAACACGGTAAGATTTTGTGGCTCCCAAGGACAGCATTATATTGAGGTAGAGGTGTATTAAAAATAGCAGAGATATGTTAAACATGTTAAAAAGACAAAAGACCAAATAGATAAATGACCAGTAGGGAGATTGGTTGAAAAAACGATATAAGCCTCATTCATTCTTGTTGGACAACAAATGCTATTTTTCTTGGCTACATAGTCTTCTCCCCAACCTAATATAACAGTTTTTATTTCTATACTAGCTCACATGCCTCTAATCACCACCTGAATATGTTTAACCACATCAGTCCTAAACATTTTGCATGTGAACTGTTCAAGGATGAAGGAGGAAAAAAAATCAGACAGGTAGCACCATCTGGAAGACAAGTGGAGACGTCAGGTGGGCAGTAGAAACAGAGGAATGTATGTATTTATGAGGGTGGCTTATCCTGATAATGGCCACTGGGAGGCTGTTGGGATCCAGAACAGTAAGGAGGCTGAGCAGTATTGAGCGAGAGGAGGAAGAGAGGAAGAATACTGGAAAGCTGGCAAGGCAGGTAAATGGCAGGCAGCCACTGGAGAAGAGTGGGTACAATCAAGCAGGCAACAGGGAGAACCTTTGCAGCTAGGGACTAGGAGGAGCAAAAAGAAGGAAAGCCAGCAAGTGGAAAAGCAAGGAAAAGGAAAGAATATGTGGGCAAGAAGCCTTGCAACAGGAGCCAGGCAGACTAGCAGCAGTAAAAGGCACATCCAGATGAAGGAGGAGGTGGGAAAGAGCTGGGAGGAGAGTGCGGAAGGGCCATCCCTACAGGAATGCAGCTGAAGAGGCAAGCAGAATGGAAGAGCCACATAACAAGCTGGTCAGGACCTCAGAGAGACAAAGCTTTGTGAGATCAAAGGTTCACAGTGCAGAAGGAGTGATATTCCTATTGGTTTACAGCAAAGTGCTCCATCAGGGTGAAGCGAGTCAACCACAAGATATGATACAAGAGACAACAGATTCAGGCTCTGGCACAGGTTTCCTTTTTGACCTTGGGCAAATCCTTTAATATACTTGTGCCCCAGTCTCCCACCCTGCCGTGTAAAATGGTGATCATGCTTCCCTACCTCACATGGGTGTGTTGTGAGGATAAAAGCCATTAATGATTGAAAGACACATTGATACTACAGTGATGGAGGCCATAAAAAGTATCTAAATAGAATTACACAGAGAACAAACAATGCATTTCTAAGATGTAGTTGCACACCTCTCAGGTGTTGCTTTAAGTTGTGAGGTTGAATACCCAGGGAGTTTAACCGCCTGAAAAATTCAAATTACCATGAAATGTACTGTTCAGTGAGTTATTTCTATTATCCAACTGAACTGATATACTAAAATAAGAAAAACAGTATGACATCTCCATTTAATGGAAATTATAGAAACAGGCATCTCAAATTGTTTGAGGTGTTTCAAAAAGTTAATTAATCACAAAAAATAGACCCTCATTAAAATGTCTGCATGTAGGAGCCAAGAAAGCTGCATATTCATATACATATTTTACAGTAATACAGATTGTCAATAGGACAATCTCCAGAAAAAAGTCCTAACTAAATAATCATAGTGAGAAAATATTTAATGGCTTACTCTCTTGTTGCTGAATTAGCCGAAGAGTCTTCATCTGTCGTATGGCGGTTTACTGTTTGCAAAGAAAAATGTTCTTTTGTGGATAAGGTTTCTTTTTCTTGTTCTGAGTTCATTGATTTTAAGGCCATCTTACAATCCATATCTCCTAGGCTCTGCTGTTGTTCAACTGTGTTTATTATCTGATCCTCTTCACTCACAGAAACTGTAAGGTCACTGCTGCTATCTAAACTTTCATCTTCCAATTCTAGTGTGTTTTCAGAGGGCCACAGACCATCTGTGTGTCGGGCTAGACCTGGAATAAAAATATGACAAGTTTGCCAACATAGTAATAGGAGCATAACAAAAAATATACATTGCACTGTGTTACAATGAGTCCCAGACAAGTACATTTGACATATTCTCCTATTTCACAAGAAATATGTAATTCATACAATCTAAAACCTCTGCCCCTTCTGCACATTCTTCCAGGGTTCTCCAAATATCTGTTTTCCATTCCTTTATTCCTCTCAACATTCTTGCCTAATGGGGATGGATGCAGCAGGGCCGGCTTTAGGATGTGCAGGGCTTGATTCGAAAGAGCTGCTGCCAAAATGCCGCCTTTGGCAGCAGCTCAATCAGTTGCTGCTGTTTCCGGTGGCACTTCGGTGGAAGGTTCTTCCTTGGCAGCAGTTGTCTTATCTTGCGGGGCCCCCTCTTCTGGACGCTGCAGGGCCCTCTTAGGCGTGGCGCCCGCTTCACGAGAATCGGCCTAAAGCCGGCCCTGGGATGCAGCTTTCTCTGGAATCCATCAACGTGGCACTGGAGTCATTCTCAGGGTACTCGAAGATCATCATGAACCTCTGTCTCAATAGATGTAGCACTTGTTCTGCAATGCTCAAAACTCCTCCTGACTTGGAAATGAGGAACTAAGTTTGAGTCTTGTACTTAGATTCCTTCCCTTAAGTAATGTGTCAAATTATTATTATATGAGGGACTTGCATGCTACATTACAGCACCCAGAAATTTCCTCGTGACATACTCCTAACCCTGCAGGTACTCTCCCTGCATGCTAAATCTGCTCTCCTTTTTGAAGAAACTCCCTTGTGACCTGGGTTCAGCCTACTGAAACACTCTCTGAAGCTGCTATGCTTCTCTTTCTTTAGGGACTGCCCCAATAAGAATACTCCTAATGGACTGGTTACACTTATTAACCAACCACAGGAATATTCCACGGCGTGCCAGGCAGTAAAGACTTCCCAAAGCCCTTAGACTGTTTCCTTCTGGTCAGTCTCATGTGTAATGCGTTCATGCAATTGCATAAATGGCCACATATTTCAACATTTTGCCAAGAACCTGTTAGTCAGTTAGTGCTGCATAAATCCACCAAAACGATCGTTTCCTTAATATCTTTCAACTCCCTAGCTTGTCCACCTACTACCTAACCTCCTCCTTCATATCTGTGTATTATTCTATGCTTTCCTCACAAGGGGTGTTCAGTGGATCCCCTATGCCTCCTCTAGGCTGCAAGTGAAGGGATCCTCCACAATTTAAAACAGAAACAAGGATAAGACTGCCTCCTCCAGCAAACCGCCTCTGACATAATGGGGCAGAATGGCCTGAAAAACAGTCTTGGGGGGGCAGAAGTATGTTTGAAGAAGAGGCAGCTGTTGTTTGGGGCTTCTAATCCATGCAGGAGCAGAACTCACTGCCTGTTGGCTTGGAAGTTGAGCATGGCAGCTGATTCCCCTTGCTGCTCAGCAGAAGGAGGTTGCATTAATCTTCTAAGATACAAATAAAAATAGGCACTACTAACATTTTCACTTTCGGGTGCATTTTTAGAATTTCATGAAAATGTATCAAACAGTTCTATAATCAATTAACATTGCCATGAAACTCCCAAGTTCCCACAAGATTCACTGCAGTATCAGTTATTTCTAAATTACCCAGTGTTCACAGGGTCTTGCGTGTGTTGCAAAACAGAACATCTTCTCCCTTCCATATGCTGAGCTTCTTTTTGATTTGAATTACAGTAGATTTCAGAAAAATAGTATTTGATACAAATAATGACAAGATCTTATATTCTATTTTCTGTTTCCAGCATTCAGGATATGAATAAATATAAGAGATAAGCTATTACTTTTATTTATTTCATGCTGCTTTTATACATATTATGCTACCATTTCTGAACAATAGAAAAGTACTCAAAGGAAAAACAGCTTCAAGTAACAATGCACTGCAGCTTAAAGCCTAAGCTTGCATTCAGTTGTGGTACACACAGCAGAGCCAAACTTCTTAATCACTTCCCTGTAATTCGGAGCATGAAAGATCGACCTTTTATGAGAACTAGAACAAGAAATTCAAACCTGGACTACTTTAACCTTAGAACTCTGTAATGTAGGTTTGATATCATAAAGACTTAGATGCTCTGCCCTTACGCTCAGGGGAAATTTGAAGTGGTCACTGATCATTCTGATTTTGAATCAAACTTATAGTTTCCCTTAAGGTAAAAGTATTACATTCCGAAATTAAAAGTATTTTTCCAGATATGACACTGACCACCTTAACATTTCTTTGGGGAGCAAAGGAGAGAGAACAGACATTCTGCCAAATCTGCTATGCAAAGTTCTAAGGCTAATATAAGCCAGGTTGGTGTTGTCTTGTTCCACCTCAAAATAATGACAGTCTTGCATTAACTGGGGAAGTGGCAAATATTTCAAAGTGACAGTAAAGACAATGAAAAGCAAACAGAGTCCTGAAAGCAAGAGAAATGGAAAAACCACAAAAAAGGCAACAACAGAATGCCAAAGAAGAGAACAAGAAGTATACAGGGTAACATGATAAGGCTGCCAGCTTTTGTCCAAAAAAATTGTGATCATTACATTGAGAGGCAGTAGCCCTTCCATCATTAAGGTTGCCAGTAATTTCCATTATAAAGCTCCATTTTAGCAATCCTTATATGGCTTAGAAAATTGTGTTAACCTGAAAATTGCCATATTTATTGGAAAGGCAGAGGAGAATATTTCTGCAAGCTCTTAAGAGCAGTTTGGTCAATTTTCTTGAGTTACTCATCGCTACCACTTGAGCTAAAAATAATAACTCCATTAGCAGATAATAGTGGGTTGTTATCATTTGTGCACCAAGCCACTAGAGGGTGCTAAGACACAGTTTCCCAGTAGGTAGTTTTCTAGATATTAGCACAAAACTGGGAAATGTGGTTCCTCAGTTCTGTTCTCGGCTTTGGGGGCAGGGGGAAGTATGGTTCTTCCACTAGGCCAAAGGATATTTTGACTGTGGGAAATAGCGTGTGTGAATGATATGCCTATGAAGCATGGTTCTCAGCAGGGCATGGGACATTCAGAAAATAATGAGTAAGCATGTAATGAATTCATCTACATGTTCAAATAGTCATTCCTAAATTTTATAACAAATCCTGTCTACACACAAAAGTTGTACTGCTTTAACTATGCCAATATAGTTAAAGTGGATCGAGCCCCCTAGTGAGAAAGTAGTTATATGGTATACAGGTGTCTTATAGCAGTACATCTTATTCCCCTTCCAGTATGGTAGAACTATATTGGTATGCAGGGTTTGTGCCAGTATAACAACATTAGTAAAAGAAGAAAAATCACATGTATAACTGCCACATTGGTGTGCAGACCAGGCCTTAGTCAAATCTGGATGATTTTCACAGTGATAGCAAATAGCACCTCTCTGCCCTCAGGACAAATTCCCTGGCAAATTTCAAGTTTCTCTTCCGAACACCTAAGGCACTAGATACATATATTTTTAATTATCTGAAAATATTGTACCATTGGCAAACCTACCTATTTTTCAGTAGCTTTATTCTCAGAAATAGATTAACTATTCTGCACAAACTTTCTGAACAAAATCAACCTGAGGCAGAGACCAAGCTTGTTTTCCCAAGGTAAGTAAAACAAACAACATTAGACTGGTTAACAGAAAGATCTGATACTACAGTACCTTAGTAAAAATTGTGGACATAGCAATAAAAACACCTTGCTGCCCTTGTGAAAGGCAGTAAAAGAAGGATTATCAATGAGGTCTTAGATCTCAGAGACTTTCCTACTAGCTAAAGTTATGGTCAATAGAAAGACCACCTTCAAAAAAAAATATGGGAGAGAAAAATCACTTGGTGGTTCAACGAAAGCACCCAAAGGCCTAGTGAGAACCATATTCCATAGTCACGTTCCTTGTTAATCTGTGGGTACCAGTGTATCAATAGGCCTGACTTTCAACACTTGACCCGCACCGAAAAAAAAGAGGACTAGGATTGGAAAAAATAAAAATATCAGTTCTTTGGAGAGATCTAGCAGATCTGGATATTCCAGATGATGTGCCCATGTCAGGCCTGTCAGGTTAAACTGTGATTTGCCCTACCAAAAGAAAGGCCTTGTCAGCAAACTGGATCCCCATCTATTCTAAAGCAAATCCTTAAATGTTTGGTATTGAGGCTGGTCACAGAGAAAAGCCTACTTGGATTAGCTAATTTGGCCAGGATCAAGTTCCTCACAGAGTTCTTAATGGTCCTTTGTGTGGTTGGTACTACTGTGAATCACGTCTTTGGTCACACGAATCAGATGCACCACTAATGGGGACACTGTTCCAAATGCACCATTCTCACAGACAAACCATTGTAACAGGGGAAACAGAGATCCCTTGCTACCCCAAAACCAAGACAAAGTCCAAGGAAACACACTTCTGTGCTGGAATCAAAGAAAGGGCACAAAAAAGGAGTCCTCTTAACTCCTCCACAGCTAAGCAGGTTGGCGTGAAACAGCTGCAGAACTGTTCTGTTGCCAGGACCAGTAGTAGCAGTTGGGACCTCTGCATGTTCCGTGTGGGGAAAGTTTAGGCCTTTGGAGCTGCAAAGTGTCAGATTTGTTGACTCAGCTTCAGTACTGCCCCAGCACTGCAGCTCACAGATACACAGCAGAGGAGGACTCTACAGTAGCGGCTAGCAACACCAACCAAAAATCAGGGCCCCACTGTGGTAAGCAGTAAGAAAAAGAGTCAGAGACAGTCCCTGCACCAAACAGACAGACAAGACACAAAGGGAGAAAGGGGAAACAGAGGGAAAGTGACTTGCCAAAATCACATAGCCAGTCAATGGTAGAGCCGGAACAGAATCCATATCTCTTGACAATCAGGGGAGGTCCCTGTCCACTAGGCCACAGTGCCTGCTCCACAGCACACAACAGCTGCAGACTCCTCTTGAACTGCCCTCCACAGCCTGCTAAACCGAGCCTTAGCCGTTCCTTTCCATTCGTGGAGGCACTCAGACCCTGTGGTGATGAGTGTATTCTGAAAACCTGGATCAATAGGGGAAGACAGCACTTTGCCCATAGCAAGGCCATCACACAAATACCATTGTCATACCTGGGAAATTGTCTCTTGGCTGTTCGTTTCCAGAAACAAGTTGTTCAGGAGCAGATGCCAATCGGATTGGCTGTTTAGATCTCTCTTTATTTGCTGCAAAATGCTCCTTTGTCACTATTTCTTCTACTGAGCTGCTACAACAGTCACTCTTTAAATCAGTGATTCTGTTCTCTGGACTTAATCTTTCATGTAACAGGGAGCTGAGTTGAGCAGATTTTTTGCTGTCTACTAAATTAGTATTGTCATTATGCGGGTTGCTTTCTATCTCTAAGCAATGAGTTCTTCCATTCTCAGATGATACACTGGATGTGACTGGCATTTTCTCACCCATCTGGAGAGATGTCTTCCCATCTATTTTGTCAGACTTATTTAAGCACTGTATATCACTATTAGTTTGTACTACATAGCTGTCTGTCATATTACTGCTCTGTGCTGCCTGTCTGCATGAATGTGGGTCAGAAACTGAAAAGCTCTTTGTGGACTGGGAAGATTTCTGCTGTGTACTGAAATCTTCAATGCTTGAGATGGCTGACATTTGGTGGCCCATAAAGATTGTTGCTGGATGATACAATCCTCTTGATGTGGCTGTCCTGGTGTTAATTCCTGCCTGTCTTGCAACCGGCAGCATCTGAAAAATAGAGGTTGAGATGGCTTAAGAATGAATTTCATGTAATAAATGGCATTTCTTAAAGGGTCTCTGTTAGTCTTTGGAGAGCAAATGTTCTATATAATTTAAATATTTTTCTATCATATTATGCTAGTCCACATATAAAACATTCTCTTTGTCCATTTATTTTATAAAACTAAAATAAGATTGAATGACCCAATTCCTGCAAGATATTGAGTGCCTTGTACCAGATACTAAGTACCCTCCACTTCCAGGGAAGCAGGAAGGAGATTAAGTCACAGGAGACAAACAACACCTTGCAGGATCCAGACCAAAAGGTAGCTACGCCAAGAGAGAAATATTGGCAAACAAATATGAAGCCTATATTTAGAAAGGATGGACAATGCTAATGTTGCCATTAGGTTTGTTAACTGCTGAACTACAAGAATACGAAAGCAGCTTTAACTGCTGTAAAGTCTTCATGCCATTTCACTTAATGTACACTATTTTGCATGGAAGGGTAAGAACATTCTGTCAAATGGCATATTAAACAAAGCTTATGTCAATTATAGTAGTTTAACATTCTGGGCAACCATTTATTCTCTGTAGTTTTACAGAGAGAAAGCCCATGAATTGGAAGCCCAACTGCCCAATTTCACTTTTTGTAAAAGAGTGTTTATGAAAGGTTCTGAAGTGATAGCCTAGAAACTTAAGTCTGCTATCCAGAAAGCAAGTACTCCATATACAGCTGTGATAAAAATTCTCCATATTCTCTTTCCAACTCGCCTGAATCTTTGTCTGGAGGATCTACCTTCAGTTTGCTGGTTACAGGAGTTAGTCATGTACTCTTCATAACAGCAAAATCACAGCAATGAAAGGTAGAGTTCAAACTATTTTTGAAGTGTTTCTTTCACAAAGAAATGGCTCCTTTATATATATAGAGAGAGTTGCTTTTATACAAAAGTTAAAATTCACTGAAATGTAACCGAGATTCACAAAAGTAGTACGTGTTAAGGCATAAGCCAAATGCTAACTACCTGGGGCTAAGAAGAAGTTTACCATCATACCACTGGGCCACCTTTTTCTGATTCTGAAGTATCTTTTGACCTGACTGAATGAGAAGGACGCAGATACCAGCCCCACTCCTACAGCCGAACCCTACACAACACATTGGATGTAAGTTTTAAGATTCCCGACACTCCATCCTTTCCGTAACATTATTTTATTCTCTCTCACGCCTATACTTCTTTGGGCTTCTGTCTAATCAACTTTTAAATTAGCCAAGCTCCATACCATCATTATGATCAGCACAAAAGGCTGAAGCAGTGCAAGCGACCATACCCCAGAATGAAGAAGGACCAAACCCAAACTGGGGAATTGAGCTGGGTACAGATGTTAAAGCACACCTGTTGAAGACTGACCTGACTATGCGCTATAGCTTGCTTGCACCACATCAACAAAGCAAGCATTAGGGACAGAAGTCTTTTTTCTTTCATTGCTGCCCTTTTCTCCCTCTTGTATGTTTGTCTCAATAGGAGGAACAACAACAGTCGTGCCAAAAATCCACCAGTGAATCAATTTTTTCTGCTCACTACAAAAGACTTCTGGTAGCTGCATAAATTTCAAGTCCTTAAAGTTTGTTTTGGTTTTCTGTGTGTGCTTAACAGATTTCTGCAGAATGGTTACCAGAAGAAGTAGAAGGCCAGTGTCAGTATAAACAGACCTTGAACCAGAATTAAATGATTAATGCTATAATAGTAAGTATAGTTAGTATTCTAATAACATCTTAACACTTTTGAGCATAACAACATAACAGAATCCCATTGACTGCATCATTGTTGCATCCGCCATCCTTTTTCATTGGGTGGTCTTATTTGTCACACAGGTTCAGCTACTACCTCTCTGTGGAAGGGTCTTAAATTTACCTAGTCTGGTAATGTGACAAAACTTCATGGTACAGCTCATTTTTTTAATACAAACAAAAGAAAATCTAATAACTCCATAAACTAAGTTATTTGCAGAAAGATTCAGAGTATGTTACTCAGATTAAGCTTATAATTTATTTCATCACTACTACTTTGGGTTCCTCTTATTATCCTTTGGGTCTGATTTTCTGCTCTCAAATTTATCCAGCAAATGTTTTATGGATTTAGTGGCTCCTGGATTTAGTGTTCCAAAACAGAATTTATCAGCTCTGCACATTATAACAAACGTTGCCTTGCTAGCAAACTCCTTTTTGATTGTAAGAATCTCTCCTCATCTGCTTTGAATTTTAGAATTTGAAAGATAAGGATTGGTCCCTGTGTAGTTTTTCACCAAGCAGCAAAATAAAATGAAAGGAAAAGGAGGCAATTTTGAATGGGAAGAGATTTAGCTAAAATTATAAAATCAGTTATAGAATCTCACACAACTCTCATTGGCAGCTAAGACACATTTGAAGTCAACTCTCCACAGGAAAACAGCAAATGAATTTACCCATTATGCCCTCTCAATTGCCAGCTTTTCTGTTTGTTTTACCCAGGTATTTCCTCTCATTCTCCACAACACACACACAAAATATTCCCCTTCTCAAAGCACTTCTCTTTAACAAGAAAAAAATGTTTACTTTCCCAGTGCATCAAAATTCAGCTACTTTGCAAAGAAGACACAGTCTCACCTGCAGCATTCGGATGACATTGTACTAGATGAGACACCTGAGAAACAGCCCAGGCCAAACTTCTCATCACTAGATCACTACAAGTCAGCATTAATTCCCAGTGAGCCATTCCAGGGGAGGTGGAAGCATGAAGCTTCATTGGTCAGCACTAAGTCCTATTATTCAGCATGAATGTCCAGCAGTCCAGAATCTCGTTGTGCCTAGTTTGATTCCTTGATGTCCTCTGATATTTGGCACTGCAGCAACCTAGATCATGGATCTGGAGAACCTTGAGTTCTATTCAGTATAGAGTTTCTGTGCTTTGAAGGTTAGAAGCTTCAGTATTCTGTGCTCCATTTGTTAAAAAGTCTATGCTGGAGGCTGAGTTCCTTCTCTATGTACGTCTAAAAGCTCTGCCATGACTACTGGAGGGTAGCTAATGTAATGCCAATTTTTCCAAAAAGGCTACAGAGGCAATCCTGGCACTTACAGGCCAGTAAGCCTAACTTCAGTACCAGGAAAACTGGTTGAAACTATAATCAAGAACAGAATCATCTGACACACAAGATTAACACGATATATTGGGGAAGAGTCAATGCTACTTCTGTAAAAGGAAATAAACAGATTAAATACAAACTAAAAAGTTTTATATCCTACTAGAAGCCAGGGAACTTATCCTATACAGGATACCAGGCATCTACCTCAAGTGGGATGGGCAATGAAAGCCAGAGCTGCAGTAGTTGGAAACTGTTGTACAACTCCAGGATGGAGATCCTTCACTGGCTGTAGTCAGACAGGAACAGACTACAGTATTTCAAGACCTCTGAAGTACCTGTAGCTGGACCATTTTCAGAGAGGGTTGAGGAAGGGTTGACTCAGAGAACCAAAGGCTTATAGAATTTAGGGAGTTCTCATTTGATTCATACTGTAGGCACAAAACCCACAAGGGAGAATCCTGTAACAATATCTTTAAAGGAATTTATTTTCTCCCCCTAGCACCATTCTTCAGTCTCTCTTACTCTGGCTACCAAGGTGATGTTTTGAGAAGGACCAATTCAATTAGAATATAGAGTAGACCACACTTAATTTATGTTGCATCCTCTTCTCCTGGCATCCCCAAAGAAAGAAAACCCAAAACACAGAACATACCAAAAAAATGGGGTTTAATTTTATGGATAGAAAAAAAGGTTTTTGTGGGCTTGTGGGCTGTTAGTTTTATTTTATTAACAAAAAAATTTACCTAAAATCATAACAAAAACCCTTCTTGGATTCCTTAACAATTAGATGTTTCCCAACATATGATAAGAGAAGCTGAGATATGTTGGATTGGAACAGCTAGACAAATGCAATAGGTAAGTTGTGACATGGGCTATCTACAGGATGTTTGAAGAAAGGATGCTAAGGGCCAGATGCCTCCTCCACTTCCAGAAACAGTAGGCCCATGATGGGAGGCTTCTCATAGCCACTCTACCTCACAGAAACACCTGCTTTTGACTTGTCCCTATCACATTAAGCACCTTTTATAGAAAGAAAAAAAAAAAGGAAAATAAAACACACCTATATAAATACATTGCTAAAGAGACACTCAATTTAGTTATAAAATTCTAAAATATAAACCTACATCAGCTTGTTTCTTCTGACTCGTCAGACAACAATGCAAGAGCTTCTCAGGGCAAAGTGCTGCTAGAAAATCCAAATCTGTGTCTGTTTACAGTTAAGCCCCCCAGATGCCTTCAGTCCAGTCCTGTCAGGCTTTTGAAGTCCAAGTACTGCATGTCATCCTTCACATTTGGAATTACATTAATATCCAGTGCAGTTTATTCAAAAACCCAACCTATTCCTTCCAAATACCAGTTCTGACTAATGTTTCTTCCTGTCCCCAAATATATATGAATATTAGACAATATTCTCTTGAAGTTTCTACTTCCAAATGTGTTCTCTCAATAAGTTCCATACACAAAGGATATACATTTTCTTCACCTTCATGTTTTGCATTAGTATCCTTAATAATTTTCAGATATCACATTTAAGCAAGCCAAGCATTTCAGATCCTGTTAATTGGGTGACCTCTCGTCGCTGTATTTCTCAGACTAAACAGTAAAATATGATGCTTATTTTCCCCTAACACTACAGTTTATTCAGATAAAGATAAATCACGTAAGAGCCACATACATCATTTAGGTAAAGGCAAACAGAATTAAAATCGGATATGCTGTCATTACTTGCGACAACCTGCTGTACAATTTTAATAAGATCTTGAAAAAGATGTGGCACTTTCTCCTTGGCTTTTGTATAGAAATACTGTAATTCTACATAGGCTATGATCCTGCAGTACTCAGTCAGGCAAAGAGATGAATGCGGGTCAGGCCCATCACTCTGTTGGAGTGCTGGTCCAAAAAGCAATTGTTGTCAGGTAAGCCATAGTATGCAACAAATCAATCAACACAATTTGCACACTAGATTTGTATTAGTTCATGCTTTGGGGATTATTCACAAAAAAACAAAAACTGGACTTTCTGTAGGAAAAAAGTGTAGGCAAGGGCAGTGGAAGAAGTGAAATCCAAGTCCTTATCTACTTATTATCAGTGTGCAGTGTAGCTCCCTGAGGCCATTGCTTTGGCCTACAAGTTGAAGAAGCTTCTGTTGCCTGCCGCCAAAATGTATGTGGGTAGTAAGGCCGCAGGCTCCAAATAGTGGCAGAGTCCATAGCCCTTCCCATCCACAATACCACCCTGTGTGCCATCCGCCTCATAGGGAAACCTCCTGTGCCATGACTCTGCTAGTGGCCTTGTCACAACTTCACCACAGGACTTTAGAGTGACGCTGATGGCACTGCACAAGGCCCAAGCACCAGAATGAATTTCACCTTCTTTACTTATCTGAATGAAAGAGATTTAAAGTCAACTTAGGAATGGGGAGGAAGAAGGCATGATTAGGCTAAAAAAATAGAGCCAAATTAAAAACATTCTTGAAAATGAAATGCGATATAAACAAGTGGGGACATTCTTCAGGTTATTTCTTGCAGAAAGATCCATAAAAATCAGAATTACAACCACCAACCAAAAGGATATTTTGTTTTAAATTGCACTATGTGTTCATGTTACCTTCTTCTCGGATAAGCTAAAACCTCTCTCTAAGCATCATAGCCACAGAACAATTTAAAAGAAGCCATCTTTGCATTTCATTGCATTCCCCCCCCCCATTTTAACTACAATTTTAATGCAATGTAAACTGACAATTTTTGCTTTGTATTAAGCTTCCTAATATTACCCAAAATGTTTCACTATTTTGAATGGGAAAAAACGTTTTTGGAACCATAGCAATGCTGGTATTCTGGTATTTATGTAACAAGTACAATAAATGAAAAAAATCTATAGATTAAAATGTCTGTCTTCTATGAAAATTATTTTCAAACCAAACATTATTTAAAAATTCAGCATTTGCGAACTAACTCTATGACTTCCTGTACATCTAGACTGAATATACGTAATTCATGCATTCTTAAAGGCCTGCTTATATAGGTCAAGGCTGCCGGATCCATTGCTTTGTATATTATAGTTTAAAGAATGCTCTAAATTCAAGGTTTTTAACTTTTTAATCTATGGGGAAAAACTTCCCATAAACTCAGTTTAATGCCTGTTAATGCACTGAAGAAAGAAAAATTAAAGCCTTCCTCCCACTATAAAAACAAAATAGTGTGGCCTCTGTTTCTTTTCTGATAAGAGTCTTAAATACTAAACAGTTAACTGCATAATAACATTTACTGGCAGCCAGGCAGCCTGCTTAGCAGATATATAAAGCAGGTAAAAGGAGAAAAAGTTAATTTCTTGGCTGAATGATTCCATCGGTAGCTATAGGGCAAACTAGAAAGTCTTTTAGTAAAGTAGCAGTTGATTCTTCTATCAATCTGCAGCACACATACTCTTCCAAGGAATGCATTAAATATGAAAATCATATCCTGTTATCATCTGTTTCCAGCTTTCAGCCCAGTAAGCCTTTCTTAATGAATGCTGTAGCCTAAGGGACAAGCATGCTGTTGGCTTTTCTGAATAATGGAGTGATTCTACCATTTTTGCTTATTACAATATCGACTAGCTGAGGGGGTTTCACACATAGTCACAAGTGACTACTCTTGCCAGCATGCTCCAAGTTATTACAAGATGTTTTTAGACATTTCATCTAAAAGAGCTTTACTGCTTTTAGTGAAGAAAACAGCTATGGTCTTGAACTGTATCATTTATACGGAGATAGGAGGAGGGATTAGAAGCCTGCATTACTGCAGATATAGAGCAGAATATATTTAAGTATTCCTTGTCAGTCTTTTTGTCTGTTGCTTAAATATGCAATCTTTTTTTTTTGCTTCTTCTGAGAAAAGGTCAAAATGTACAAAATTATGAATGACATAAATCAATTACTATATTTTGTGTACTTTCATTAAGAATGTTTTTCAGAGGTTAAAATTGTTTTCACAATCTTTGATATTAAAATATAAAAATAACAGCTGATCAGAAACAAACATCGGTCTTTTTTTCAGTTTCTTATAGTTCTCTTTTTACCCTGATAAAAATATTAGCACAATTTTTTCAATTAATCTGCTTGATTTTGTTGTTAAAGCGCTGTTTCACAAAATAAACGATATGGCAAAAATTCCACACTAAAAAGGCATTTTGCAACAACCACCATTTCCTGAATGGTACACCTTAGAGGAAAACATCTAAGTGTTCTTCAAGTGACAAAATATATACAATTTTCCACTTATTTTCGATTACCTGCTCATCGTTATCTTCTTTGTCATCTTTTATTGGCATGCTATTCTTCTGAAGTGACAGCATACTTTTAATTTCTCCTTCATATTGTACCTACATATAAATAGATCCATCATATAAATGATTTATGTATTGTAAAAATGTAGTCATACATACACACACAGATCAACAAATGCTTATATGGCACAATTTGTAATCAAAGAAATCAAGGGCATAAAAGTAATGAACTGTAATCTATTAAGATTTGTTTTTCACAAAGATATAATCTTATCTGAGAAAAATAAAGATGTTTATAACAGCTCATAAGAAAACATCCAAAGACACCATTCCTTTTGAAATATGTTTTAGTTTCCAGGAAAAACATATGTTGTACGTGGCTTGTGCATCCTCCTGTACGTTTTCATGTGTTCACTCATTTCATGATTCTAAAGAGTAACAACTTGTGGACTCAGACATTTATTTATAATGTTTTTTATAATTCCAGATTATTTTGGCTATACCTACATAATGACTTAGCTGCTTTGCAGTGAAATGCTGAGCTTTAAATTTTGTATTGGTTTATGTAAGTCAGTTTACAAACCGCTGAACTATTCTAACGAGAAAATATACTGCAGATGTTACAAAGAGCAACACAGCATGAAAAAAACAACCTGCTCTAGTGTTACTAACAAAGAACTACATAAAAATGTCTTCTCCTCCACTACATTGTTTAATTGACCAAAAGTAATGCAGTCATAGAAGGACTATTGCTTAAAAGCTAAGCATATACAGCACCTATAATTAGTACTGTATGGTAGTAATTGTAAACCTTAAGAACAGATTACACTGGTCCTGAGTGGGTGCACTTCACTATGTATTTTGAATCGGGGATCATACAGGAAGAAATACATCTGATAACTAATCAACTTGGACAGCTCTGTACTTTAATTCTCAATCTGCATATATAAAGTGTTATTTTCCAGATACGTTTGTTCATAAAATTTGAAATAACACAAGGAAAAAAAGTCTATATTCAACCAACCATTTTACACCTGGTGCTCAAAACTGATGAAATGTTTAACTACTCAGTTTTCCCAAAAGCTTAAATAAATTATTTCAGTTAAGCTTCCAACAGTTATTGAAGAAACTGCAGGAGTACACGGAAACAAGTTAAGCTTTTTTTGTAAAGAAAAGTAGTTGGTAACAATAGCCATTTAATACGCTGTACATGGAGTTAAGCTAATTCACTCCTAAGCGCATTCTCTCGCCATCAAAAAAAAGTGTTAAAAATTAATAACAATTTGTGCCTGCACATCTATAAACCAGTTTGAATGATTATTATTTTCTATTTCAATACTATTTGAATGATTACTATTTTATTCTCTATTAAGCCATTTAATCCTGAAAATCGCCACAAATAGGAAATCAAACCGTGGAATCATTCCAACAGTATTGCACAAGGGCTTTATGAGCTGTGCTTTGTCCAATGAGCAGAATAAAAATGGCATCAACCCAGCAAAAAATGAAATGATGGTATAAGAACTTCTAAATGGGAGTACCGAAGACATCGCGTACAGAACAGCATATAGAGTAATTGGGGCCCACATCAGTTCATTTATAACATTTCTCTACTTATACTGGGCCCACTTGAAAAAATAAAATAAACAACCCAAGATCATAATGTGTATCACATGTTGTTTATAAGGACACACTGAATAATGCACCAGTCTGAAGGATATCTATAACTTTAACCTTAGGTGCCAATTTTGCCTGACCCAACCACAGATGCATACGGTCTGTAGGCAGAGCTGTTAACAGTTCTACTCTGCAGAAGGGGTATGGTGCAAGTCAGCCCATGCAAGGAGTTAGAATCCAAGCATGCTCCACTAGATACCACCTACAGCAATGCATAAGTGGGATTTGGGGTATAGCTAACAGATCTCCAGCTATGTGAGGAAAGAATGTTCTGCACATGCAGCTCATAGACTTAAAAAAAGTGAACAGATATAAGCTAGAGGTAGTTATGAATAAAACGTTATTAGGATAGGGATGCACACATAGGATGTTAGCAGCATGCCCTGACTTATTAAAGTGGAAGTCAGTTGCCACCTATGAACATATCCTACATGGATCAGCCACTAGAACCTGAAAATTATTCATTCTATAAACTGAAGTCACTGCCATCAGGAAAATGACCTTCCAAATCAGAAATGTAAGCGCAAAGGTATTAGAGTTGAAAAGGAATTTTCATCAGCATGAACAGTTCTAATCAAACCATTTCAAAAATGATATAGCCAAAATAGAGGGTGTTCCAAAATAGGCAACAAGAACGATTAGAGGGATGGAAAACTTCCATATGAAAAGAGAATACAAAGCTTTACCTTCAGATGAATAGACCAAAGTGTGACAAATGTATAAAAAGTAAGGAATAGTGTAGAGAAGGCAGATCAGGCATTGCTAGTCACTCTTTTTATAATGGAAAAACAAGGGGGCATCAAATGAAATGAAAGGCAGCAACTTTTTTTAAGTGATTACAAAGAAATACATTTTTACACAGTGTAAAATTACTGAGTGGAACTTTTTGCCACAAAAAGCTTTTCTTTGATAAACAAAAAAAATTCAAGTTTTGTTTTGTTTATGACAAAAAGTAAAAAAAAAAAAATCATAAAATATTGACCAGACTGGTAATTATGATGATGATGCATTATTATGGCCTTAGTAGATTATAGAATCATAGGACCTGAAGGGATCTTGAAAGGTCATCTAGTCCACTCCCCTGGACTCACAGCAGGACTAGGTAATATCTTCTAGACCATCCCTGACAGGTGTTCGTCTAACCTGCTCTTAAAAATCCCCAATGATGGAGATTCCACAACCTCCCAAGGCAATTTATTCCAGTGCTTAACCACTCTGACGGTTAGGAATTTTTTCCTAATGTCCAACCTAAACCTCCCCTGCTGCAATTTAAGCCCATTGCTTCTTGTCCTATACTAAGAGGTTAAGAACAACAATTTTTCTCCCTCCTCCTTGTAACAACCTTTATGTACTTTAAAACAGATATATCCCCTTTCAGTCTTCTCTTTTCCAGACTAAACAAACACAGTTTTTTTCAATTTTCCCTCATAGGGCATGTTTTATAGGCCTTTAATCATTTTTGTTGCTCTTCTCTGGACTGTCTCCAATTTGTCCACATCCCTCCTGAAATGCGGCACCCAGAACTGGACAATACTCCAGCTGAGGCCCAATTAGAGTGGAAGAATTACTTCTCGCGTCTTGGTTACAACACTCCTGCTAATACATCCCAAAATCGTGTTCTCTTTTTTTGCAGTAGTGTTACACTCTGACTCATACTTACCTTGTGGTCCACTATGACCCCCAGATCCCTTTCCACAGTACTCCTTCCTAGACAGTCATTTCCCATTTTGTATGTGTGCAGCTGATTGTTCCTTCCTACATGGAGTACTTTGTGTTTATCCTTATTGAAATTCATCCTGTTTACTTCAGACCATTTCTCCAGTTTGTCCAGATCATTTTGAATTATAACCCTATCCTCCAAAGCACTTGCAACTCCTCCCAGTTTAGTATCATCCGTAAACTTTATAAGTGTACTTTCTATGCCATTATCTAAATCATTGATGAAGATACTGAACAGAACTGATCCCTGCAGGACCCCACTTGTTATACCCTTCCAGTGTGACTGTGAACCACTGATAACTACTCTCTGGGAACGGGTTTCCAACCAGTTATGCACCCACCTTATAGTAGTTTCATCTAGGTTGCATTTCCCTAGTTTTTTTAACAAGAAAGTCATGCAAGACAGTATCAAAAGCTTTAGTAAAGTCAAGATATACCACGTCTACTGCTCCCCTCCACACACACACACAGCTTGTTACCCTGTCAAAGAAAGCTATCAGGTTGGTTTGACAAGATTTGTTCTTGATAAATTCATGCTGACTGTTACTTATCATCTTATTATCTTCTAGATGTTTGCAAACTGATTGCTTAATTATTTGCTCCATTATCTTTCTGGGTACAGAATTTAAGATGACTGGTCTGTAATTCCCTGGGTTGTCCTTATTTCCCTTTTTATAGATTGGCACTCTCTTTGCCCTTTTCTAGTCTTCTGGAATCTCTCCCATCTTCTATGACTTTTCAAAGATAATCACTAATGGCTCAGATATCTCCTCAGATGTCACATAAGTATTGTTTAATAAATCAACGAAAATTAAAGTAGTACTATCTTATCAAAGATAGTTATTAGATTTCAGCTTTTCCAAATTGCTCAGTGGTGGGTATTAAGACAATATGTTAGAAACAGCACAAATAAATACATCTAAAGAGCAAGGACTGTTACTTCCATTGGCTCATTTAGTGTAGATCTGAAAGTATTTCAGTTGCAAAGTTACCTTTTTTAAAAACTACATACCCTCCATTATATATGCACAGTTAAAAAGTTATCTTTCTGTCTCCATGTGCGGTATGTTATTTACAGTTCTGATCCATTTCACTACAAACATTTCATTAAGATAAAAACAGAAATATTCATTCATTCATTCACTTTACTTTACTGTAAGGCATAAGATGGATCATCATTGCTATTTTAGTAAGAGCAATGCAATTAACAATCACTCAACCTATACAAAGAGCAAATATTAAAAATACACAATTACAATAAAAAATTAGGGAGAGGGGAAAAAGGAACCTCACACAGCTACATACACCCAAACCAACTGGACTACATAGGAAAAAGTAAAAATCGACTTGAATTTGTGAATGAAGGAGATTGGCAGCCAAGTGGATTCATCAATTTTTTTATTTAAATGTGAAAAAAAATTATGAAGATTCTGGGGCTTCTGTAAAACTGATCCTTCTTTCTCAAGAGTACTCATGAACTGAATATTACACATTATTTTTATTACTACAAGCATAAAGTTTCTTCATTACCATAAAAACTTTAGGGTCAGATGAGTTGTATGTTCATTACCTTCCATAATAAGTTACTGATGACCAAAATGACAGAGCCTTGGGGCATCATGTGAGCCAGCAACCAGTAAAGCAGATAGTAATGATATCTGCCTCTCTAAAATTAACTGCAACATCCCGCTCCCATGGCTTCAAATAAAATTGATCTTTCTAGTGATAGACAGAAACCAGGAAGCAATACATTAAGAAGAGAAGGGCTGTGGTTGTACCATGTCACTGGCCAGTGGAAGGAGTAAGATAAGACTATTTTGTTTTGCACGTTACATAATAAATGCCTTTAATTTGTAAAAAATCAAAAAAGCGGAACAGGCTTAAGAGCTAGTTTCATAATCTCCTTCATACTAAGAAAATGTCTCTCTTTAAAAAAGTGGCACAATTTGGTTACATTACATTCAGTGAGATCAGCAATGAGTTCTTTTGAGTAATCAGGGCTGCAAACATAGCTGGTAAGGCATCTGACTGGAGAGAGAGGCTGGGAGAAATCAGATTTCTTTTTGATTCTACATGAAACAACCACCACAGGTGAGATTAAAAAGTGTAAATTCTACACTTTTCTGGTTCCACATAATCTGGTCATTTGATGCTAAAATGTTCCTTATTAGTTAATTTTCCATCTACCTCATGTACTTTGAGTATAAAGCATCCCACAGGGCTATTTCCCTACATTTATCACTCCAATAGCAAAGTTTGTAGTTCTCATCAATTTTGGAAAAGTGTGGTTTCATCTGAATCACATTTCTCCGTTGCTGTGCCTGCCATCAAAATGTTAGCACAGAACTAGCTTTTAATGAAAAAATTATGGCATTATAATCAGCAAGAATGAAGCATGCAAATAAATGGCAGAGCTAATCTGAGGTCACAATTAATCTTGTCACTAAACAATTAACTGGTGATAAATCAGCAGCAGTAAAAAAAGGCAGGAGAAGACTGAACTACATCTAATATAACAGCCTCATCAGTCAATTAAGGCTGAGTCCACACTACAGACCTGTATTGATATAAGTACACCGCTCAGGGCATGAAAAATCCACCCTCCTGAGCAATGTAGTTATATCAACCTAATCTCCCATGTAGACAGAGCTATGTCAATAGCAGCTTTTCCCATCAGCATAGCTACTGCCTCTCAGGGAGGTGAATTAACTACACCAGCGGGAGAAGCTTTTCTGTCAGCGTAGTAGCATCTTCACTAAAGCAGCGCAGCTGCACCAGTGTAGAGCTGTACATGAAGACAAGCCCTTAAAACTCTTCAAATGGCATCAGCAGAGGCAATATAGAAAAGTCAGAGGAAAAGTAATGAGCAAAGCAGGACAATAGCAATTATGGCCATCCTAGAATGGTCTTCCAGCTGGTTTTATTACGTTTTTAATTTTGCTATGTCAAATGTAAGGATGTTTTGTTACAAAAGTGGAAGAACATCTAGTGAAAAATTAAAAATCTTATAAAGAAATCATTAGGAAAATTTTGTATAACCTTCCCAATGTTCCGATTTAACTGATCATAGAACAGCAGCATCTACTTGGCTAATAGTTGACATGATAACATTGAACTACAGCATTATTGCAAACACATGGTGTAATCCTGCAAGGTGCTGAGCATCCTCAATTCTTCCTTGCTTCCATGGGATTCGAGAGCACTTGGCACCTCACAAGAGAAACTTGGCACTTCACAGAACTAAACCCACAATCTATAATAAAGCATTACTAACTACCCATTTGTCAACAAGGTCACATCAGCTTATTTCAGTTTTCCCTACTCCCAAAGAGACAAATATTAAGCATTGCAAAAATATGTTACTAGGATTCACTGACATCTGAAATCTTGATGTGCATAAGAAAATCAGTCCAGTTTCCCCAATGTAAATACCATAATACAACAGTTGTAATAAAACAAGTATTACCTTCAATTTCTGAAGTGCCTCTGAACTTGTAAAAGTCCTAATATGAGCTTCAACACGATCAAATTCCTTTAAAAATTCTTGATTTCGCAACACGGCATTTTTTTGTCGTTCACATATTTCTTTCAAGTATTTTTTGAGTTTTATGAAGTTTATTTTAGCTCTAAGGGAGGAAAATAACACTCTTTATGATGTAAAATGAAATCAGACATGTAACAATTTGAATCAGTTTATTTGTGGGAGAGATATTTTTAAAAAATGCTAGTACAGTATTCAGTATTACTCTCTTACTCCCAAAAGACTAAGTATAGATCTGAGCAATTTTTTCAAGGCTACTTTATCAATAACAAAATGCTACACCTAAATAACTTAGATTTAAATTTGATTTTAAAATAGCATTTAAAAGAACACAAAAATTAGTCAATTAACAAATTTCCCCCCAAAAAATCCACTATATTTTCAGACTTCGTATATTAAATTTCTAATGTTAACCATCTTATATTAGTTCACATTAAAAATGAGTTGTGTTTGTAAGGAATGGTGTATGTTGAATGATCACCATACAGACAGAAATGTTAAAAGTCTTCCACACTGCCAGTGTTCTCAGAGAAATTCCAACTCATCTAAATTCATATCAGATAAAAAAAGAGAAACAGACAGTCAGTCAGTCTGTGGGAGTGAATAACTCAGTATATTTATTTCCCCCATCTTTTCAAACATTTATTTTCCAGTATATGAGCCCTATTCAGACAAAATGCACACAGCATCATGGGAAAGCTATCTGCTCTCTCCTGGAGAGAAGGATAGGGTTCTTAGGGCCAGACAGACTTTTTAAAAACAAGAAGTCCTAGGCTGACTGTCCAAAAGCCATGGGAGATCCCATCCCTGTATTAGAGCATCAGGATACATACTGAACATATTCTCTACTCAGCCATCACCATTTTCATGAGATTCGTGATCTAAAGGACAGTCATGCTCCGTTTCTGTGTCCTGAGGGGTATCTCCTATTTCTATTCCTCAAACTTATTTTAAGAAATTCAATATTTTCAGAACATTCCTTTGCGGTACAGGTAAGAAACCTAGACTGACTCTGAACAAATTACAGCTCCCTCCTATCTCTTGGGAAATTTTGTTTTCCCAACTTGGAAAACTATATCTCCTTTTTGTTAAGCCAGACATCTTTGTGGCTGTTAGATTTGACCACACAGACCCCACCTTGGGTTCAGATTGAATGAGAATTAATATACACTCTCCCAATTAACGTCATTGTCGGGTCAAATTATTATAGATTTGATGGCTCCAGAGATCCCACAATAGCATTTGTGAGGCAAGCTTGGTCAAACCTAACTAGAAAATTCTGCTTCTATCCCTACAGAGGCGGAGCAATCCTAGCCGTAAAATCAGTGGCAAAACCTTCATGTGGAAGGACTGGATGGACAGAACCCAGAATTTTTATTATTTTGGAGGAAACTTCCTAGATTTATTCAGCCATGGTAACCATTTACTATTTTTGGCCCAAAAATCTCGGCCAAAGATTGATCATTTGAGGTGCTTGGAATAGAGATTTGGATACACAATTATGTCTGTCCATTGGAATACAATCGTATCTAATGTCAAAAAAGCAACTATAGACCTGAGTTTACAGTTTATTGACCAAAAGACACTTTTTTGAATATACTGGTCCCCACATAGGCTAATGGTAATAGGCCTCATAAATGTTGACCACTGTTGGAAAAGTAACTCCCTTGGTTCTACATTAGCGCATATATCGTGGGAGGCCCCATATCAAGAATTTATTGTCTGAGGTCAGGCAACGGACCAATTTCGTATTTGATGCTAAGTTGGAATCCTCCCCCTTAAGTTTTATTCTGCTGGAAGTAGGAAAAAGAAAAGTTTTGTGAATACTACAAGGCTGTTCTTCCTGCAGCTGTCACTGATGCTCTGACTCCTCCACTCCCAGCTCTGTGTTTCTCTGATCACAGCATGCTCATTCCCACTTATGACTATGCAAGTTGTAGAAGAGGCAGTCATCTCTGTTTCATCAAAATAAAATTCTATCCTCATCATTCATATATTTCCTGGGTGGCTGTGGTTTTTTGGATTTTTTAATTTCGGTTATTTAAAAGTCAAGTACAAGAAGCTATCAGCAGGGACTGGCACCGTCTTGTGCGAAGTCCCAGTTAGAGCAGCATGGCTCAGTCCAGGACCTGGGCAACAATGGCTTAAACCCCATCAATAAGAAAAAAAGGCAGAGTCAACAAACATAACAGAACTGAGCCAAAAAGCCTTTGGCCCTCAGCACTTCCATCTCTGGTTACCCCCCTTGTACTCCAGAAGGTAATAAATCTCTCAGTCTGATGGAGTTGCTACTCCCTCGAAGTCTCAAGCTATTCTACCTTTTCCTTTCCTCTTCCTCCCTCTTGAGCTTGCCCTCATTAGCTAAAGCAGCTAGGGTGCATCTCTCCATAACTAACATTTCTCACAACTGAGCCGGGGCAGGGCTGGTCTTGCAGTCTGTGTTTTGTGGGGGATTTATAGACCCCATCATACCAGCACACACCTTTTAGTTTCCAATACTGGCAGTATATACTGTAGATCTCTTGTTGATGTCCATGGGTTAATTATATTTACTTTAATGGAATTCATTCACACGCATCATGGAAAGAATTTGAATTCTGGAAAGCTGAATGTTGGGTCTATTTGCTCAGGGACAGTTTCTGTTTGTTTTTATGGGACATGTAAAATATCAACCTTTTTTTAAGTTACCATAAAAGGCTACACTTTCTGCCTAGGGTGATAAACTTCCATGACAACTGTCTGAAGCTTCCTCATATGAATAAGATCACCAAGGTTTCTCAGAAAGAAAGTCTAACAAAGTCATACACAAAGTTTCAGTAATAATACAGAGTAAGGAGAATATGGTTACATTTCATTAGACACTCAAGGCATTTTTCATCAACTGTTTTTACTACTGTAACAAACAGACATTTAATAAGCTCTTATATTGAAGATGTGAATATTAAATTCTTTTAAAAACTGACAAACTTTACAATGATATTTCAAAAGCATTTAGTCATCTCTACATTGTCCTAATGAAAATAAAATAATGCATAAGTAGTATTTTAATAGGCTTACATGTATGTATCAGATTTGCTATACTCAAACAGTTTTCTTTCCAATTCCAGCCTCTTTGTTTCACTAAAGAAAAAAGAAAGGAAATATAGGATGATCAAGCCATTGTTCAAATGTACATCTTAAGCTGCCAAAGAGTAAAGAAAACACAGTATAAATTATTTGGAGCAGGGACCAGCATTTTTATTACATGTTTATACAGTGCCTAGTACAGAGGCCCATGATGCAGCTGGACCTTAAATTGTCAGCAAAACAGCTTTCCCTTGAGAATAAAGAGTGAATCCTGAGCAATGCTCTCCAGGCACATTAACAGTTAAATAAATAAGCTTCTTTGTTTCCAGCTCATAGCAGTGGAAAATTTACTCACATTATGTTTACTTCTTCATAAGAAACAAATCAACCAATCATAGGACACTGTTGGGCCTACCAGCTACATTACCCTCCTGAAGTCAGAGCCCCACAGGAGGGCTTCCAAAACTGGTGACTGGACAAAAACATTAAGCAAATAAACTTTTTTTAACAGTAATAAATTTGCAAAGTTGTAACTAGTAAGTCAATGCAGTTACATTTTTGCTGGTGGATGAAAAGGTTTCTCCAGATTTGTGCATGAATTTGTTATAATCAAACAAAAGCATGCAATTAAAGTAGTTGCTGGAGAAGGTGAACACCAATCCACCTGATAATGCTGTAAATATGCTATTTAAGAATCCAAAAATACGTCAGAGAATTCAAACACTTTAAGATTCATAATCTCTAAAATATTCAAACCAGAACAGAATTCGCAAATTACAAAGATATTACTAAAAGGAAAAGTCTTTGGCGGTCTTAAGTATGATGTCACTGATGTACCAAAATAAGTGTGATTATGAAGAACCAGTGGTGAGGGCAGAAGCCTGCAGAACTATAGGAAGTGGCTGACAAGCATGACATGAAGGCCTTCTGCGAAGGACTCTGAGCTACTTACAGCCCAAAATCCAGTGGTACAGGCCCTGTCCTCACAGCAGATGATAACAGGCTGCTCACAGAAAAAAAGTGCTATTCTCTCTCGCTGGGCAGAGCACTTTGATAGTCTCCTGAACTGTCATTTCATTACATCAGATGAAGCCGCTGACTCACTCCCACAGAATCCTGTCCTGGAACACTTCTTTAGATGAGATTACTAAGGTCATCCATCAAGCAGCGATCAACAGGCAAGTCTGCAGGCCCTGATGGCATTCCACCTGAAGTGCACAAATGCGGACATGCCCATATGGTTAGAAAACTCACTAGCCTTTTTAAGGTTATCTGGGGACAGAGTACCATGCTCCAGGAGTGTAAGGATGCATGCACAGTCCAGCTATACAAAAGGAAGGGAAGCAGATCTAACTGTGACCACCATTGCAGAATCTCACTGCTATCTACAGCAGGGAAGATCCTTGCATGGGCTGTGCTCAACGGGCTCATCTCTCACGTAGTGGACTTGGTGTATCCAGAGTCGCAGTGCAGTTTTTGTGCTGGTCACGGCACAATGGACAAGTTGTTTGCAGCCCAACAAATACAAGAGAAGGCTCATGAACAGAACAAGGGCCTGTACATAGTATTTGTTGACCGACCAAGGCCTTTGATATGGTGAATCGTGGGGGAGCTCCCTCATAAATACGGCTGCCCGAAGATGATTGTTGTCATCCACTCATTTCATGATGGCATGATGGCCAGGGTGATGGAGTGTGGTGATTCATCAGAAGCCTTTCCTGCCACCAACAGCACCAAACCAGGATGCGTAAGGGCTCCAGTCTTCTTTGCCATTGTCTTTTTGGCCATGCTCTTGTTCACAATCCATGACTTTGACAGAGGCGTTCACTTTTGGTTTAAATTGGAGGGAGATCTATTCAATCTACATTGACACAGGACCCACACTAAGGTAATTGAACAGCTAGTTAAAGAGCTCTTGTTTGCTGACAACTGTGCTCTCATTGCACACACACTCGAGGACATTCAGTTTATTGTGCACCTCTTTGCCTATGCCTCAAAATGCTTCAGCTTCACAATTAGCCTGAAAAAGACAGAGGTCATGTACTAGCTAGCACCAGACCACCAGCATCACAAGTACCATGATCCCATCGTCACAACTAACAACACACCTCTCACTTGGTCAGGTAGTTCTGCTCCCAGGCTAGCATATTTTCCAGCAACCATGCTGGATAATGAGATCATTCAGTGCCTGGCAAAGGCCAGCTTGGCATTTGAGAGGCTCACCCACAAGCACTAGGGGGAGTGCGGAGTCTACCTCAGAACTAAGGTAAAAATCTACCATGCTGTTCTACTCACCTCGCTCCACTATGGCTGTGAAACATGGATGCTCTACCAACATCACAGCTTTCAGCCCCACTGCCAAAGATCCATCTGCAATAGCAAGTGGCAGGACAGGATCTACAATACTGAAGTCCTTGAGAGATGCCAAATCCATTGCACTAAAAGCCTGGTCATCAGGACTCATCTTTGTATACATCATCCACATGGAGGTTTCCCATACACTGACAGTGGGGCTCTAAAGTCAACTGAGCATGGAAACCTCCTCTACGTGTCGACCAAGCCTTTGACATAAAGGCACCCTGAAGGCCATCCTGAAAGCATGCAAGATAGACATTACAGCCTGAAAGCTTGTTGCACTGGACAGATCCAGATAAAGAGATTTGTGCCATGAGGGCATGTC
Source organism: Chelonoidis abingdonii (assembly GCF_003597395.2). NCBI lineage: Eukaryota > Metazoa > Chordata > Testudines > Testudinidae > Chelonoidis > Chelonoidis abingdonii. The sequence continues at coordinate 213,447,390 of NC_133771.1, read as the reverse complement.
CACTTTTGAGGAGTGGCATGAGGGTCTCTGAAGGAGAAGAGAGCTCACCATAAGGACATAACCTCAAACTCTCCCCCAAACAACGAGTACACTTGCAAGACATGCAACTGCATTTGCAAATCCAGGATTGGATTTGCTTTCCAGGTAAGAAGCCATAAAAACAGATAAACCCAGAACTCAAGTCAAAACGACCTAAACACTCATCCATCAAAGCGACAGGAGAATCCAACAAACACTACCAACAACTAATGTACCAAAATAAGTGTGATTCAAATGCAGAACACAGCAATACCTCTGTGCAACAACTGGGCTTCGAGGAAAATAAACAAATACTTCAAATGATATGAAAGACAAACTCTGTAGTGGTTTATGGACAACCTTAATCAAGAAAATATAGCGTAACAGGAAAAAAAAAAGAGGTCAAAAGGTGAAGATGATGACCTGATCGCACACCTGAGACTTGTGCTTGGAGGGACTGGGTTCATTCCAGGAGCAACCTCGGCATCAGAAGCAAGATTCCCCCCCAGACCAGGATACACCAACTCAAAGCAGTTCCTGACCCTGCCATAACAGATGCAAAACCTGCAAATATATCTCTATAGCTACAATGATCAATATCCCCCCCAACACACCTTTCAAAATCCATGGTTTCAACACATGCCTATCATAACATGTGGTGTACATCCTCCAGTGCAAATGCTTCAATAACAACTAAGTGGGTGAAACTAGACAACCACTATGCTTCCGAATGAACTCTCTCAGAAAAATGATAAAAGAGAAAAACACCACGTCACCTGTGGGTGAACACTGTTCAGAAAGCAATCACTCCATATCTGATCTATCAGGCCACCATCCTCAAAGGAAATCTGCACAACCCCTTCAAAAGACAAGCCTGGGAGCTTAAATTCAAAATTTTGCTAGATACTTAGCTTCGGTTTACACTACAGAATTACGCTGGTATAACTACGTCACTCAGAGGTGTGAATAATCCACACTCTTAAACAATGTAATTATACCAGTTCAAGCACTGGAATAGACAGAGTTATGTTGGTGGAAGAGCTTTTCCAGCCGACACAGCTACCACCTCTGGCAGAGGTGGATTAACTAAGCCAATGGGAGAAGCTCCTTCCCACTGACTTAGAGCATCTTCATTAAAGCACTATGGCTGCACCGATGCAGTAGTTCTAGCGTAGGCCTGCCCTAAAAGTCATGGTGTCAAAGACACTGGATTTATCACTCATTATAACGATCCGTAACCCACTAACCCTCCTTTGCCGTAGAACTGCAGTGGTGTTAGCTGTCCACTTCACCTGGAAAGATCTCTTGCGACATGAATTAACTCCTTATGCTTAATAATTTGTTCCACCTTGTATTTAGCTGTAACACTGAGTACCTTTCCCAGACCTGAAAAAAAGAGCTCCGAGTAATATCAAAAGCTTGTCTCTTTCACCAATACAAGTTGGCCCAACAAAACATATTACCTCACCCACCTGGTCTCTCTAATATCCTGGGACCAACTTGGCTACAACTACACTGCATGAGTAAGAAGTCTAATATAGTGGATGTAGAGGTTTGCAGTGGATTTATATTACTAATCCTGCATCTAGCAAATAAAGTACTCCAAATTATCTTATGCAACCTCAAAATCTTTTCTGGCTTTGAATATCAAGTCTACAAATTGTTGCAAATAATTACACTCCTGATTTCTGCTGTCATGTTCAAGACTGACAATTTCAGCCTTGGGCTGTCTCAATACATCAAAGATGTTTGCTGTACAAGCTTGGTGAATAGCAACATTTCCCAGGTTTCCACACTGATCTTAGTAAACCAAGAAGACTGGAGTCCATATTAATGTAACCTTGTCCTTGTCATTCTGGGTCTTCTTGTACACCAAGCATAGGAGATGGCTGCAGGAATAAGGAACCACAAGTAAACCACAGGAACAAGGCATCCATTTTACAAGTTTGCCTCCACCAATGTCTGAAGATGACTGTGGTCTTAAGGTTTGATCCACGTATGTACTTAGGTTCCCTAAACCGCAGATTTAGGCGCCTAAGTCTCAGTCTTCACTGAGACTCACAAAATTCTTACTGAACCCTGCAGGCATCTAAACTCACTCAGCACCTAAGTTTCTGTCTCTGAGCATGCATGCTGCTGCCTCCTGCTAGGAGTGTGGATGCCTATCTCCAACCTAAGCCCCAGAGCAAATCACAAAGCAGGAGAAGATAGTTGAATGCAGTTACTCACCTAACTAAGCCACATGCAGGACCCAATCCAGTAGGCATGTTTAGAGGCTGCTTAGTGGATCAGGTCCCCTTCACAATCCAGAGGAAGAGGAGCCTTCGTCATAATATTTAGTCCATTAGTCAGAGCACTCATCTGGGATGTGGAAGATCCAGGTTTGACTCCCACCCTCTCAACTAGAGGGGGAAGAAGGGAGATCACTGTGCAAATCCTATGTCTCAGGTGCACACTCTAACCACTGAGCTATTGGAACATGACTCTGTAGGCCAGTTGTTAGGGCACCCACCTGAGAGGTGTGAAATCCCAAGTCCAGTCCCTCTCCTCCAATCACTCTTTCATTATTCAACCACAGTACAACAGCTTCAAGAGAAGAGATGGACAGAGCCCCATATCCAAATATCTCATAGCTTGGTGGTTAGAACACTCATCACAGAAGGGACTGACCCCTATTCAAATCCTTTCTGCCCCGGTGGCAGAGAGGGGGAAATTGAACCTGAGTCTCTCATATCCCAAGCAGATGTTCTAATTATAAGGCTCAAAGCTATACAGTTCGAACCTCCTCCTCCAGCTGCTTTGTGTGAACATAAGAATGGCCACACTGGGTCACACCAATGGCCTATTTAGTCCAATATCCTGTCTTTTGACAGTGGCCAGTGCCAGATGCTTCAGAGGGAAGGAACAGAACAGGGAAATTATTAAATAATCCATCCCCTGTCATCCAATCCCAGTTTTTGGCAGTTAGAGATTATGGGACACTCAGAGCATGGGGTTGCATCCTTGAGCATCTTGGCTAATAGCCACTGATGGACCCATCCTCCATTAATTTATCCAATTCTTTTTTTAACCCAGTTATTCTTTTGGCCTTCACGACATCCTCTGCTAACAAGCTCCACAGGTTGAGTGTGCACTGTATGAACATTGTATCCTGCTGTCTGGAGTGCCACAACAGTCAGAGTACCAACCTCAGCACAGACTGTTAAGAAGCAAGGCACAAGTCCCAAACTGGTTATGATTTCTATAGATTTCATCAACTAATCACCAAGTGTAAACTCCTCAGGCACTACACCAGCCTTAACAAGGAGTCATAGATAGTCTCCTTGGGCACACCAATCTACCTTGCCACCCAGAGAAGCCTGCTTTTGTGACAGATGATCCCTTACACTAAAAATCACAAAAATATTCAGGTTACTCCCAATCTCAAAGGACCAGTCACTTATCCCAGGTCAATTGCACCTCAAATCCCACACCAAAAACACTTGTTGCCAGTATTATAAGAAACTCTTTCAAGATTTATTAACTAAGGAAAAGAAATAAGACAGTTATTTATAAGGTTAAAGCAGGTAAACATACATCAACAAATGAGTTACAAGCTTACATTCCAAAAGGTGGTAGAAGCTGCTGTAATATGCAAGATCTATATGCCCTTTAGGGCTAACCCAGGCTAAACACCTGGGGATCCCTTGCTTATGCTTAGAAATATTGTCCTCTCAAAGTCCAAACAGCATAGAGATATAATTTCTTCTTGTTAGGGATTTGAATTCTCTTCCTCCCACAGTTCAAGCTGATGGGATGAATTCATGCACACCTCTCCTCTTCATGGGTGGAGGATGAATGCAATGGTTCATTTGGTTTCAATGGGTCTTCTTGATGGGGAGGGACCTAGCACCTTCCATAGGAACCCAGCATTTTACATTAATTAATGCCTCTTTCTTGTTTGATGACTTACACAAATACAGAAGGTTACAATGCAAACACTTACTACCACCTTCTAACAAGGGCATCAATGTTATAAATGAGATTATTACATGCCACATCCTACAAGTGATTCATTAAGTCTAAACACCAAATAAACACAAACACCTATATTAACAGTACTAACATACAGGTGAGCCAGACTGGTTCCCAGCTATGCATTTCTCAGCGTTCAGTTGAGACCTAGGACCTTGTGTGATGCTGGCAGGCCAGGTGCCAGCACATGCCACGTACTTCCTTTTGTTTGTTTTAAACCTGCAGCCTACTAACTTCCTTGGGTGACCCCTGATTCTTGTTATGTGAAGGGGTAATTAACACTTTCTTATTCACTTTCTTCATATGACTTTATAGACCTCTATCTAATCCCCCCGCCTGAATCCTCACTCTTCTAAAATGCGCAGTCCCCATCTTTTCAGTCTCTCCTCCGACTGAAGTCGTTCCATACCCCTAATCATTTCTGCTGCCCTCTCTATACTTTTTCCAATTCTAATATATCTGTTTGAGACAGGACAACTAGAACTGCATGCAGTATTCAAGGTGTGGCCAGTCAATGGATTTCTGTAGGGGCATTATGATATTTTCTGTCTTCTCTCTCCCCTTCCTAACAATTGCTAACATTGTTAGCTTTTTTGACTGCCACAGCACATTGATTGGCTCCTGACTCTGTCACGAACATCTGATCTCAGCCTGATAGTTTAAGCTACAATACCATTTCCCACTCTCTGATACAATAGAGAAAACATCAACAGGAAATATATTGCTTAGTTTGGTTTTTGAGGATGTTCATTTTCCTTGGTCCCACTTGGGCTTCCCACCATTCCTATAACTGGCTTGTATGTCAGGTGTTTGATTTAACAAGTGTTTTACTGAAAGTGGGATCTTCTTGGAGTTCCATCAAACAAAAATGCTTAAAGTGCTAGGGATCAGATAGTCAATGTTTGGACTATCATCATCTGGGAAATTCTGAATGGTTAGTGTAAAAGCCTAGAGTAGCCTGAAATGTAACTTTGCCTAATAAACTATGATTCCCTATATATCAGTTGGAGATAGAAGCTTTAGCCCTTGTCTGGTTTTTTTTTCAAATGCAGGTGGTATCAAACCACTTATTATGTCTTTTTCTAAGCCACGCCATACTGAGGACACCTTTATTTTCATGTAAAAGACCAAGTCAGCCAGCCTGAGGCTTCCCTTTGGCTCACACAGTTTTGCAGTATGTAGCACCGGCTCTTCACAATAATATAAAACATTGTGTTTAATAGGCAAGACTAGCACTCCCAAGCATTCTACCAGTGAGTCCAGGGGAATCATTTGCAGGCCACACAGACTCTTCAGGTTCTAGAGAGGAAGGATGGTCAAGTGGTTAGGGTGTGAATCCGAGACTTAGAAGACCCAGATTCAACTCCCTGTTCTGCCACAAACTTCCTGTGCGACCATGGGCAAATCACTTAAGTTCACGGCAAGCCGAGGTGTAAATCTACCCCACCCTAGCCTGCCACACAGTAAGCGTCCATGTGGATGCTGCTGTCGCACACTAAAAAGTTCCCAGATGCACTTTGACCTACCTGATTTTGAAATGGGAGTAAATCAAAGAACACTAGGGAGCTTTTAGCGTGCAGCAACAAGGTCCACATGGATACAGTGTGTGGCAGGCTAGTGCGGGGTAGATTTACACCTCCGCTTGCTACAAACTAAGTTTATGAATAGACAGGCTCTTAAACTCTCTGCCTCAAGTCTCCATCCATAGAACAGGGATAACAGTACTTCCCCTATCTCATACAGTGTTGTAAGAACAAGTACCTAGAAGATCATGTGGTGTTTGCATACAACAGTAACGAGTGCCACAGAAGTATGACAGATGGATTTGTTTTACGGTTGCCTATTCTGCCATCCTGATATTGACTAATCAGTGTTTCACAACCAAAGTAGCATCCAAACTTACTAGTGTAAGGCTGCTTGGGGGAGCCAGTTCAGGGAGCATTAAAGTGGAGGACACAAGGCTGCACTGAGCTGCAGCTGAAAAACTAATATTTTCTGATGCCTCAAAATTGCAATCTTCTCATACTGTTCTAAAATAAGGCAAAGAACCTTATATTAGGCAAGAAATTGGATTAAATTTGAAGATGAAAAGTATGATTTCTTCAGAAGTATGAAAGTTAACACTCAGAGAGGAGCAGTTTAGACTTGAGAGAGGCAATGAATTGCTGGGACAGTATGACAGTTCTACTTCTCAATTCCAGAAAAGTTGTTATTGTCAAAATCTCCTTTAGCAAACTGTCCTTCTGCCTGCATCTGTGAACTGGGACAGCTATAGCAAAGCCTGTGCTACAATGGTGCATGTAAATATCTGTTAAAATGGAAAGCTAATTAGTAGGTCTATAATTTTGAAATCCTGTTGTAGAGGGCAATTAAATATTTTCCCATATCCTAAGTACAGCACTTAGCTATATAAGTTATTTACTTGATTTTTCACACCTCTCATATGAGAAGATTCTGATTCTCACCCAACAGTCATGCAAAATTATTTAAGTGTTGAGTAATCACAACCTGCTCAGATCTGTACATAATATGGAAGACAGTCCATCCTCCAATGATCTCACTGTCTTAGACACCAAGGGCTTGAATCTCCACCACCTTGCACCTAGTGTAGCAAGTAACATCTGTGCACAGTGACTTACACAAATGGTAACATTTTATATCAAGTTATCACAGGTTGACATTACTATACAAGGTGCAGCAGGGTCTAGGAGAATGAGGACCAGACAATACAGTCCAAAATATAATCTCATACATTCAACAATAATATACACTCTTGTACACAGGGGGAGAAGGGGAGGGAGGGCAGGAATCTTCATGCAATTGGTGGATTTTTATTGTATGTTCAAGGCTTAGTGGCTTATTCTTAAAATGTCTCAGTAGAAGAGTGTGATTTGAGAGGGATTTAAAGGAGGAGAAGGGAAGTCACTTGTAACTCCTTTCTTCTTCAGCAAAAATAAGATGGGAGGACAGAAATACAACCAAGCTGCAGACCCCTTTCATGCACATATCTTCTTAATACTGTCCCAATATTATGTTTGAACATAACCAACCACTTAAGGGAAGAATGTAAACAACTACAGGATGATGCAACGCCGTCAGGCGATTTAGATGCAATGTTAACATTCTTTGAACTCATAGATACAGGGTAAATTTTCAAAAGCACCTGTTGGGACTTAGGTTCTTAAATCACTGAGGTGCTTTTGAGACTTTTAGCCTTAATCTAGTGAGAAAAATCCTCAGATTCTAAACATTTTTTTAAAGTGCCACTTAATCACTACAAAATTTTGAAACGGCCAGCGTTCACATAGACCCACTAAAGGCAATGTAACAGAAGCCTTTGCAGCACTGGCGTTAATATCATTGACAATACTAGTGCAAACACAAAAGTAAACAAACATGTTAATTTAATTTCCTTTAGACATGGGGAGAAAGGGAGGGAAAGAGTATGTGCCAACTGGAGAAGGCCCACTGGATATTACTTTTTTTAGACATCTTGTTAAAGCAAAACTAGATAGAACTGTTCAGACATATCCTGAGTCTGGCCAAAATATACTTGGCACAGGACCTGGAGTGGAGACAGAAGTGACATTATGCCACCTTTCTGTTCCTGATCCTGGGTAGGGGGGTCACTTAAAGTTGCTTTAAATTACAGCAGCTGGTGACAGCATCTTAAAGGTGGGGTGGTTTCAATGGCACAGGATCACCAGCATAACATTTTCCAGCGACATTCTCTGTAGCAGGCATGGGGTCAGGGAGAAAATGTAAGAAGCAGATGGCACAGAGCCAGCTCTCCCAGCTTTATGCCACCCACGGTTTCCCCTATGCAAGAGGAATCGCCACCTGGCTTTAAGCCAGCTTTCCATCCCTCTTTTCCCCTCCACAGCAATGCTAAGAGGAAGGCACTTGGCCAAGTACTTGGTCCATGGCTTTTAATCTTTATATCAATATTGTACTAGAAACAACAGATGTGAAAAATGTAAAGTTGTTAACAGTATTCTTCAAGGCTATGATATTCTAGCTACAAGTAATACTGTCACTTTGGTATCAGGGGGTAGCCGTGTCAGTCTGGATCTGTAAAAAGCAGCAAAGAGTCCTGTGGCACCTTACAGACTAACAGATGAATTGGAGCATGAGCTTTCATGGGTTGCGTCTGATGAAGTGGGTATTCACCCAGGAAAGCTTATGCTCCAAATACGTCTGTCAGTCTATAAGGTGTCACAGGACTCTTTGTTGCTTTTTACTGTCACTTAGGTTTTGCATTACCACTAAGATCTTGGACAGGTGGATTTTTTTAAATCCAGAAACACTTTCTAATCGAAGCAACTTATTATATCCAGTCTCACTATCCTGCTTTCATGAACATCTACACCAGGAGTCTCAAATATGAACTGCTGAGTTATTTGCTGCGACCTGCCAAGTTCCCTGTCCCTCCAGAGTTATTTCCTGTGGCTGCCAAGCACCCTCCGCCCCCGCCCAGCATGCCACATCCCCGCTTCTCTGCCTACCTCCAGGTGCTTCCTGCTGCCAAACAGCTGTTTGGCAGCACTTCGTGCTTTCCAGAAGGAAGTCAGAGGAGTGGGGAGTCACGCTCAGGGGAAGAGGTGGAGAAGAGGCAGGGCAGGGATGGGATTTGGGGAAGGGGTGGGAAGAGGTGGGGCGAGGTGGGGCTGGGGGCAGCGGGGGGCTTTTGTATCTTTATATGAAAAGGTGTCGGTGGTATGGTCCTCGAGCCAATGTACTAGTCCTCATGAGGCCCTTGTGGCGATTTGAGTTTGAGATCCCTGATCTACACTGTGCTTAAAAAATCTTCTCAATTAGACAGTCTTAAAAGGTTCTTCTAAACTATTCATATATGGAGATATTCCTATCTCACAGAGCTGGAAGGGACCCGGAAAGGTCACTGAGTCCAGCCCCCTGCCTTCACTAGTAGGACCAACCACTGAATTTTGCCCCAGATCCCTACATGGCCCCCTCAAGGACTGAACTCACAACCCTAGGTTTAGTAGGCTAATGCTCAAATCACTGAGCTATCCCTCACTGCCAGGAGTCAGATTTTTAAAGGCTCCCCTTCCAGGCTTTGTAACCTGGTGCATGGAGAGACAGCACCACGCAGGCTCTGTCATGATGGATGGGCAGCTGGGCCAAATTTGAATGAGGTATTCAGATGCGTAAAAATGCAGATAGGTGCTTTTGACAATCCCAGTAAACACCTATCTGCATCTTTAGGATCCTAAATACCTTTAAAAATCTGGCCCAAGTTGCCTTGGAAATAGTTAGGCCCAGCTCCCCTCCACCCAGGGTCAGAATTAGGGTTGAGGTGCTGGGGCAGAGGGTGCATATATTTAATGGTGGGTGTAATGTTCCCCTGGTGTTATCTGCACCAGTGATCTGCTGGGTCACTCCAATCCTTGACTCTAGGAGCCAGCCTTACCCTGCTCTGCTGTGAGAACCCCCCTTCTTGGACTGTTCACGCACAGTCTCTGGCATGTAAGCTGCAACTTGGATTGGGCAATCGAATGACACTAGCTAATATCTCTGGTCCCAGACACAACCCTAGAAACCTCCATCTTGCAGTGTCCAGTTATGCCCGCTGGAAGCTTATACGTGTTTGTCAATTTAACAAAGAAATTGATATGTACCAAGCTTGTTATCCCAAGGGGATTCTCTGACACACTTCAAACTGAACAGACTGCTTCAGGTAGAACAAACAGATTTATTAACTATAAAGATAGATTTTAAGTGATTGTAAGTTAAAGCACAACAAGTCTGATTTGGTCAAATGAAATAAAAGCAAAACGCATTCAAAGCTGATCTTAACACTTTCAACAAACTTAGATGCTTTTCGCCACAGGCTGGCTGGTTGCCCTTCAGCCAGGCTCTCCCCTTTGATCAGCACTTCAGTCGCTTGGTATGGTGTCTGTAGATGTAGGTGGGAGAGAGGGAGGAAGAGCATGGCAAACGTCTCTCCCTTTTATCATGTTCTTTCTTCCCTCTTGGCTTGCGCCCCCTCAGAGTCAGGTGAGCATTACCTCATCACAGTCCCAAACTGACCAAAGGAAGAGGGGTGACTCACTCGAGAGTCCAACAGATGCTTTTGTTGCTGCCTAGGCAAGCATCCTTTGTTCCTGTGAGGCTGGGATGGGTTTGTCCCATACTTGCCTTGATGAGGTGCGAACTGCCCCTCTGCTCTTACAGAGTTTTTGCCTGGGCTTATTTTAAGCCATGTAGATACATTTTCAGACTCATAATTATATATATATGAAATTACAACCTAACACTATAACATTACTGTAACAACAACAATTACTATAACATCACTATAACAACAATGCTCAGTGCATCATAAGCCTTCCAAAGACACCCAACATGACAAATTTTACATTGGATACCACACAATCATTTTACAAGGATGAACATGGGGGTGTTGGGTGTTCCCCTGAGGTACAGAGCATCACGGTGGGTCACAAAAAGACAAAAATGCAGTTGGTGGATTGCCTTAGTAAAAAGTTTGGGAACTTCTGGCATAGATAGCAACAATAGAAACTTCCCAACAATGCTCCATCAATGTGACTCTGTGCTCTCAAGGGACCTTTTTTGTTCAGACTTCATGATCTCTCTTTTCAAATTGCCAAAACCACTTGCTAATTAATGTCAATTGTACTGGTGTTTTCAGCAATGCAAACACTTGTCCAGTAGGTAACAAACTATCAATTCATTTCACACAGCTTGAGGTATTACTAAAGGCCACACTTTTTTAAAAAAGACTAGTTATTTGGGGTGACTCAACCAGAAATACATTAAAGAATCCTGATTTTCAGCACCTCCTGAAAATCATGCCCCTTTAAAGTGTGCCATGCTGTGACCCAAAAACCGAGGGCACCTAAAAAAAAAAAAAAAAAAAAAAAAAAAAAAAGGACTAGTGTTTTTAATTTAGGCTGTAATTATAATTTGTTACAGAAACATGCATATGTGTGGCCCTTTAAACACGTGTGTCCTCAGAGTGTTGGTTTCTATTTTTGTTTGTTTGTTTGTTTAAAAGTGGTGTACCATTTTGAAAATAGGGCCAAGTCAAGGTACCACTTCACTTGAAAAGCTCAGAATATCAGCAACAGATCAGCAGCTGTTAGAGATTTTATTCACAATACCAGCCTATGCATCCCAAAAGTGGGGTGTTAGAGAAGCTAAATAATTAAGAAGTTTAACAATCTGTATATATACTCCACACTCAACAGCAAAAATATAACTGCCCAAAATGAAATAATAAAAACAAAAGGAAGTGGCAGAAGTATCATCCTTTGAGACATTTAAAGCGACTTAGGCCAAAATGTAGTTCTGTTTAAAAAACAAAGTTTTAAACATACCTAATAATAGAAGTGGTTTAATGACTTTTCCCCCCCAATTTTTCAAATGAGGTCTTTTTAAGTTTGCATTTAGATGTTCTCCTGCTGCATGTGCAACAAACACTGTGGCACTGTGCTAGGTTACCAAACGCAGGAACATTAATTAGTGCAGTAGCAACCAGACTTTTGTGTAGGCTAACTCAGAGTAGGGTGACCAGATGTCTCAATTTTATAGAGACAGTCCCGATTTTTGTGTCTCTCTCTTATATAGGCTCCTATTACCCGCCACCCCCGTCCCGATTTTTCACACTTGCTGTCTGGTCACCCTAACTCAGAGACCCCTTCTTAGGCCCTGGCTCGAAACTTGCTTGCTGTCTATGCAGTATCCAGCTGATTTCTGTAAGGCTCTACACTACCAAAGGAGTCCACTCACACAGAACAAGCTGCCAGGGCCAAAGACACCACCCACCTGAACTCTCAGTCCCAATTCTGCACTGTTCACCGAATAACCAGTTCTTGGTTACATCAAGACATAACGTTGGGACAGTATTAAGGCAACATGAACATTAAGTGGTTTTACAACAGCATCTTGGTTATGATTAATTGGGTCTCTATGTTGCTTATTTCCTTTCCCTGGACTTCCTATTTATTAGGGCCAGCTTTGGGGTGAGGGGGTGGGGTAGTGTAGGAGGAGGGAAGTCAGATGGATAGGAGGAGCTAGAGGTCTACAACAGTGTGTGAGGCAGACTGACAAACAGAGACTGAAGGTGAGGAGGCTAACAGGATGCACAGGGAAGGACAGACAGAGAGGGAAGTTGGGCGGGGGGGGGGTCAAACAGAACAGCAAAAATGTGCAATTGATGGTGACAGAGGAACAGACAGACAAGGAACCTGGGGAAGGAAGGACAGACAACAGGGGCACAGGAAGACTGGACAGGCAGAAAGGGGGCCTGGGGAAGGACGGACAAAACGGGGGCACAGGAAGACGGGACAAGCAGAGAGGAGGCTAGGGAAGGAAGGACAGACAGACAACAGGGGCACAGGAAGACCGGGCAGGTGGAGAGGGGGCTGGGGAAGGGCAGGCGGACAGACACCAGGGGCACAGAAAGACGAGGCAAGGGAGAAGGGGCTGGGGAAGGACGGACAGACAGCGGGGGCACAGAAAGACGGGGCAGGCGGAAAGGGGGCTGGGGAAGGACGGACAGTCGGACATTGGGGGCACAGGAAGACGGGGCTGGGGAAGGACGAACAGATGGACAGCGGGGACACAGGAAGACGGGGCTGGGGAAGGACAGACGGACGGACGGACAGCGGGGGGGGCACAGGAGACGCGGGCTGGCGGACAGGTATCAACGGAACAGCGGGGGGCACAGGAAGACGGGCTGGTGAAGGACGACAGGGGCACGGACGGACAGCGGGGCACACGAAGACGGGGCTGGGGACGGACAGACAGATCGGACGGACAGCGGGGGCATCAGGAGACGGGGCTTGGGGAGGACGAGACGGATAGGTCGTATCAGCCTCACGGACAGCGGGGTGGCACAGGAAGACGGGGCTGGGGCAGACGACACGGACGGACAGGCGGGGCACAGGAAAAGACGGCAGGGAGGTGAACGAACGGAACAGTCGGACAGGGGGGGCACAGGAAGACGGGGCCTGTGAAGGACGGACGGACAGCGGCACAGCGGGGCACAGGAGACGGGGCTGGCAGGAACGGACGCGACGACAGTCGGACGGACAGCGGGGGCACAGGAAGACGGGGGCTGGGGAAGGAGAACGACGACAGTCTCGGACGGACCAGCCGGTGGGCACAGGAAGACGGGGCCATGGGGAAGGGACGGAACGGCAACGGACAGTCGGGATCAGCGGGGCAACAGGAGGACGGGCTGGGAAGGAAACGGGAGACGGACGGCACCAGTCCCGAACGGACCAGCGGGGGCACTAGGAAGACGGCGGGGCTGTGGAACGGCAACCCGGACAGTCGCGAACAGCCGCGGGCACAGGAGGACGGGGCCTGGAGACCAGGACGAGAACGGTACGGACCAGTCGGGACAGCGGGGGGCCAAGGAAGACGACGAGGCTTGGGAAGAACGGACGGACCGAACGGACAGTCGGACAGCGGGGGGCACAGGAAGACGGGGCTGGGAAGGTACGCGACGGAATACCGGACAGTCGGGACGCGACAGCGGGGCACAGGAAGACGAGCGGCTGGGAAGGCACGGCGGTACCGTACCGGACAGTCGGGAACGACAGCAGGGGCACAGGAGGACGGGGCTGGGAAGGACGGACGGACAGTCGGACGGACAGCGGGGCAACAGGAGGCAACGGGGCCGGCTGGGAAGGACGGACACGGAACGACAGCGCACCGGCCAGCGGGGCATCAGGAGAACGACGCGGGCGGGGCTAGGACGCGGTACGGACGGACAGTCGGGAAGCGGGGACAGGCAGGACAGGGCTGGGGAAAGGACGGAACGGACAGTCCGGACGGACAGCGGGGCACAATAGGAAGAACGGGGCTGTGGGGAAGGAAGGACGGACGACGGACAGAATTCGGACGGACAGCGGGCACAGGAGGACGGGGCTGGGGACGAGGAACGGACAGACGGACAGTCGGCACAGGACAGCGGGAGCACACGTGAATGGACGGGGCTGGGGACACGGGGACAGGGGACGGAGGCATGGACACGTCGGCGGACGGACAGCGGCAGGACAGGAGGACGGGGCTGGGGAAGGATACGGTACGGACGGAAAAACGGACAGCGGGGCACAGGAAGACGGGGCTCTGGGAAGAACGGAACGGAACGGAACGGACAGCGGGGCAAACAGGAGACGGGGCGGTGGGGAAGGCGGACACGACAAGCCGGGGGCCACAGGGAATGACCGGGCTGGGGAAGGACGGACACGCGTACGGAAACAGGGTCCGGACGGACAGCGGGGCACAGGAAAGACGGGGCTGGGGAAGGACGGTACGGACGGACAGTCGGCAAACGGACAGCAGGGGCACGTAGGAGGACGGGGCTGGGAGGAACGGACGGAACGTTCGCGACCGGACAGCAGCGCGCCGCCCCACAGGACGGACCGGGGCTGGGGTAAAGGACGGACGGACGGACAGGCATCGGACGGACCCAGCCCGGGGACAGGAAAGACGGGCGCTCGGCGCCCGACACGCGACGGCGACGGCTACGGCAACAGTCGGACAGCGGGGCAGCAGGAGGACAGGGCTGGGGAAGGAACGGACGACCAGTCGGGACGGCCAGTGGGGCAACTAGAGAGGACGGCGGCTGGGGCAAGGACGGAACGGACAGAGTCCGGACCAGCGAGGCACAGGAGGACGGGGCTGGGGGAAGTGACGGAAGGACGGACAGTCGGGACAGGATACGGGCGGGGCACACGGAAGACGGGGCTGGGGAAGGACGTGAAGGAGCCGTCGGACAGCGGGGGCACAGGAGACGGGGACCTGGGGAAGGGACGGACGGACAGGTCGGACCAGCGGGCACAGTTAGGGACGGGGCTGGGGAAGGACAGGTACGACGGACGCAGGACAAGTCGGTCGGGACAGCGGGGCATAGCAAGGAGGACGGGGCTGGGGAAGGAACGGACGGACGGAACGGAACCGCGGGGCACGAGGACGACCGGGGCTGGGGAAGCGACGGACGGGACGGACAGTCGGACGGAACAGCGCGTCGCACAGGAGGACGTGGGCTGGGGAAGGGCGGACGGACGGCGAACAAGCGGGGCACAGGAGGACGGTTGCTGGGGAAGGGACGGCACGGGACAGGACGGACAGCGGGGGCACAGTAGAGGACGGGGCTGCGGGGAAGGAACGGACCGGACAGTCGGACAGGCGGGGCAAACAGGAGACGAGGAATGGGGAAGGAACGGGACGGCATCGGACAGTCCCGGTTACTGACAAGCGGGGCACAGGAAGGACGGGCCGGGGCTGCAGGAGACGGGGAGCTCACAACGGCCGGACAGCCCGGAGGGGACGGCACGGGGGAGACAGGGCAGCTCACAGGGGGACCGACGGACCAGGGCACTACGGAGCGACCAGAGAGAACGGGCCCCAGCGCCTGGCGGGCTGGCTCTGCTCCCCCTGGGCCGGAGGCAGCCGCTAAGCGATACGGCGAGGGCCCGGAGCAGGCGGCGCCGACCCCGGCTCCTCACTGGTCCCGGCTGCGCAAGCTGGAGGCTGCCCAGGATCCGCGCAGAGAGCGCGCAGGAGCCGCCGCCGGGCTGAGGGCGCCGAGATCCCCCCGCGGCGCCGGGCCCGGGCGCCCCGCACATGCCGCCCTGTTTACACCGGTGTCCTAAGCGACGGCTCCCAGCATGCATCGCGGCCGAGCGGACCCCGGAAGAGCTGAGCGCGCCCCGGAGCCTCGCTCTCAGTCCCGACCGCGGCCCAGGCCACGCCCCCCGGTGGCGTTCTCCCTCCCTCCCCTAGTGGACCGCACAGCGGGAAGGGCAGCCCAGGCCCCGCCCCTCGCGTGTGCATAAGCCCCGCCCCCACGTCCCTTGCTGCTGGCGGGGGCAGTTTTCCCCCCAAAGGCCATTGTCAGACCTTAGTCACCTGGCTCCTTCCCTGCCTGGTCTCTGGCTTCCAGCAGCTGCCCCCAGGGCTGGAAGAAAAGAAGGTTGTGACCCCCCCCTCCCCCCAGTATTGTTGCAGGTCACTGTGTCCTTATGGCTCTTTCCTGTACAGCTGCCCCAAGGGCCTGTTTCGGGGCATTAATCTGTGCCGTAGGATTAGGTCCCAGAATATCAGTTTCCCTCTAAAAAAAATTACGATTTTAAACTTCTTGGTGGTGGGGGAGTAGGGTGACCAGATGTCCTGATTTTATAGAGACGGTCCCCGACATTTGGGGATTTTTCTTATATAAACTCCTATTACTCTGTCCTGATTTTTCATACTTGCTGTCTGGTCACCCTATGGGGGAAGTAAGCTTGAAAACCTGAGTGGAGTGTTACCAAGATAGTAACGTTTGCCTGAGTTTGCAGACAGCTTGGTAGCAGAGCTCCTTGGAGGTGGCTTGCCCCAGTAACCCCATTCCGTGCCCTGTGGACTATTGTTCTTTGCTCACAGATTTTGGCTTGTTTTTGTTCATGCTGCCGTATAAACCAGTCATTTTGCTGCAGCCATTCATTCAACATTTTGCCTTTAGCTCCTGCCTGCAGCTGCCTCTTGCTCCCCACAACTGCGAATTGGTTGGATTGGATTACAATGCATGTGCCCTGTACCATTCTATGAAACATACTGAACTTCCTTTACACTCCAGAGACGCTGTTTGGGATGTCCCCATGCCACAGAGCAGGATTATGTGTTTTCCTTTAACCTTTCCCATTTTTTCCTTATTTTTTTAATTGATTGCTGTTTAATAAATTGTATTTGCTTTGAACTGTATGAAATGATCAGTGAGTCAGGGAAGCATCCAGTGCAGAGAGAGCACGCTGGAGTGAGGACACCTTAACCCCTGCCCTAAATGACCACATCCATGACAAGATTGGGGGTTGAGCCCCCCCTCCAGGAATCCTGGACCCATCCTTGTTGGGGTTATGAGGATTCAGCCATACAGGAGAGTGGAAGGGGAGCCCTCGAGGTCAGGCAGGCCTCTGGGTAAAGGGAGTGGGAGTGAGGATTCAGATCCTTTTGCTAGCCCATTTCAGAAGGGTAGTGTAGAAGCCAGGAAAGTTTCCCCACAACAGGGGCATCACTCCCCTGCTTACAGTGGCATTGTTGGCAGAATGGAGGCGGTGGTGAACAGCTCACTAATAGAGCTGACTGGGAGAGGCCTAATCCTGCTACTCACATGAGTAATCTTTAACTACAGCAGTAATTCTGCTGAAGTCACTAGGCCTCTCCCCGAGAGGAAAGGTCTGAAAGATCCAGCTTCAAATCAGCTACAGCTCTACCTCAATATAACACTGTTCTTGGGAGCCAAAAAATCATACCGTGTTATAGGTGAAACTGTGTTATATTGAACTTGCTTTGATCCACTGGAGTGCGCAGCCCCACCCACCCCCGGAGCGCTGCTTTACCACATTATATCCAAATTCATGTTATAGCAGGTGGCGTTATATCAGAGTAGCGGTGTATTAGAGGAGGTTCTCCCTTACAGTTAAGGATCTGGACTGGGACTCGCAAGAATTGGGTTCAGTATTCCTGGCTTCTTGTGTACCCACGGGCAAGTTTCTTATTCTTTTGGTGACTCATTTCCCCATTTGTAAAATGGGGTAAATACTTTCCCAAGATGTTGTGAGAATAATTCCATAAGTAGTCAGGGGGATGCTCAAATACTATGGTAAAAAAAAGTCCAACCTCTAAACCAGTGGTACTCAAACCTATAACAGAAGAAATGCTACATTGAGTGGAGGTGCGGACAACTCCAAAAGACTTAAATGTATTTAGAACAGAAAAGTGATCAGTACACATTGATAATAAAATGATTAATGGCATTAGTCACAATCACCCTCCAGTAGAATAACTTTCCTAAAGCTAACACACTAAAGCATCAGTATTTACCTGTATTCGTTGATTACCCGTGCAACACAGATAGTGTGTGTGTGTGTATTTTGCTTCACATTTCCTTGACCCTGCCCCTTCCCCCAGGGCAATAACCACATGGCAGTCAGGGCATCACTCAAATTTGTGAAGAGAGCCACATTCCAGGCTCTAAAGAACCACGTGACCCAAAAGCTGCAGATTGAGTAGCCCAGTTCTAACAATAACCGACCACTTCTGCAGTTCAGGATACTTCTGTCAGTTTTTAGTGTTCTGCAGCACTACTCCTAGTGAATCTCAACACTTCTCAGTTTCAAATTTGGATAACAAACTTTAAATTTAAAGTAAAAGGCATTACTGGATACCTACAGTAGTACTTAGCCCCTAAATTAACTTCCATCACTTGAATAATCATAGCTGCTGCCTGGCTAAGCCCTTACACATCCACTACAAATAAATGGCTCTCATAAAGATATGGGAGGTTTTAGCTCATGGAAATGCTTACACACAATGAGACACATATGCAAAGGATTTGCAGATTTAGGAGACTTTTATTATTGAATCCACACAAAGTGTGATTAAAAGAAAAACCCTGCTGCTCTATTTTCTTTCTATTGAAAGCACATAAATGCTTTCAGGCTTCTGTTGCAGGATGATTTCATACTTACTGACAACTAGAAAGGCAGTTTTGCAACTGACCCCTATCTCTAACATATTCTGAACAAAACCCTGGACCTGAACATGCCTGAAATTTGAGAGGTTTGAAATCTGGATCCAGACTTTATAAAAGTCAGGTCTATCAATGCCTGATGTTTCCTCCAGCATCTACAGGGAAAATAACTGAACCATTTTCAGAATATATCAGACTGCTTAAAATAATGAAATAAGTGCTATAATATCTGCTCTGCTCCCGCACCATGGAAGTCTATGGGAACTTTGTCATTGACTTCAGTGGGACCAGAATCATAGCCCCCCTCTTCCCCATCAGTGTTTCCAACACACAATTTTCCTCACAAGTCTTGCTATATGTAATGTGTTTTTCTTAAAGCGCCAGCAGCTGGAGTCAAATGATTTTGTGACAATCTCGGCTTTCATTTTATTTTATTTTTTTAAGTAAATGTCTAGCTCTCCTGGTTGTGCAGAAAAAGTTGAAAATGTGATTCTAGCTAGAGTACCCTACAGGTCAAAATATATTACTTTTAAATCTCATAATTTTTAAGCCCATCTCATTGTTTTGGGAGGCCTGACTCATGAGTTTTGAATGCTTCAGTTTGTCCACACTACACACTGTGCAGGCTACGTTGAAAAGTTCTGCAGCTCCTAACCATAAAAACACTTCCCCATCTGCACTGGGAGGAGGAACAGACTGAAGCCAAGACAACCCTCATCAGTTTCACTCTGATCTCCTGCTGAATCATCAGGGGTGGGGGGAGGTAAATTAAAAATAAATAGTGGTGCTGCAGCAGCTCCATAATTCGGCTTGCATTGAGTAATACTAAATAAGATCTCTTTTCCATTCCTGGCTGCTAATGCCGAAATCAGAATAAATATTATCCCATTTTTGATACTGTATAAAGTAAACATTAAAGAAAGAGTGTTATTCCAAAATGGCCTCCATGAGACACTGTCTGCAGGTTGAGCACACCATGATGGGGCACTCACCTCTTGAGTGCCACCTAGCAGCTGGCTGTGAAAATGCAGTCTTTTGCTCACCGCAGGTGCCCCCCTGCAGGTTGCCTGCCAACTTTGGTAGGTCTTCAGTGACTTAGCCCTCTGGCCAAGTCAAAGTCCAAATGAACCCCTTCAGGGGTTTTAAGGAGTCCAGCAAATATAAGTCTCCTTGCCTTTGGTAGTCATCAGCCCTGCTCTGGACTCTTTAAATCCATCCCTTTGTTCGGGCTCCCAAAAAAGGCTCCCTTTTGGGGTTTGGCACTTTTCCTGTGGCCAGTAGGGGAACCCAGACCTGCACACTACTCCAGGTTCCAACCCAGGGACCCTATTCACAGCAGCCTTACTCCAGTCTGTCACTGCTATTTTGCTGGGCCTCTTCCTACTGGACCCATTTTATCTCTCACCCTATCTCACGGGTAGTATCCTCAGGTTCTTCTCTATATCCAGGCCAGAGAGGAGCACTCTTCCTCACCCCTCTGGTCCCAAAAAACAAACAATAATTGGAGATATACCTATCTCCTAGAACGGACCCTATCCCCCTGCCTTCACGAACAAGACCAAGTACTCATTTTTGCCCCAGGTCCGTAAGTGGCCCCCTCAAGGACTGAACTCACAACTCTGGGTTTAGTAGGCCAGTGTTCAAACCACTGAGCTATGCCTCCCCACAGCCAAGAATTGATCTGCTTATTGTTTTTTTATCTTTTTTATGGCAAAGCAAACTTGACGAAAGTCTATAGCTGACACCAACTATAATTCCTCAGTACTTAGCCGTTTATAGTCTCTTGTGCTGCCTTGTGTCTTTCAAGAAATACACCACCTTTTTAATAGTACTCTATTGCTCCAGTGTTTTTACTAAATAACAATGTAATTTTTGTTACCTTAAGACATTTGAATTCCCCAGGAAGCTTTTTCCTTTCTTTATCAAAGCTCTTACCTATGCATAAAAGATGATCAATTATTTCTTCCATCAGTGTACAAATAGTTCATCTTTGTGTCTATTTATTTGAAAAAAACTTTTGTTTAATCCACAATGGCTCGTTAGTATTCTGAACAAAAGAACTTCATTAGAGCTATCCACGCCCTGAAGTACATCATTATCCTCAACTCTAGGGCAGAATTCAAAAAATCTTCTCTTTTGTCACTGTCTGATTTTTTTGCCGTTCCTTTTTGACTTCCTGTTTATTCAAGGGTATTTCTATGTCAATCCATCCATTTCTTACAATGTCTTCAGCTGCTTTGTCCACCATTTTGTTGCCTGTTGTCCCAGTATGTGCTGGGATCCAGGTTAGTGCTACATGTATCCCTCTGTATTAACTCTGTGATTAGAAATGGAATTTCATTGATCAAATCACTTCAACATACTGAGATATTCTGTTTTATTGCCAAAAAGCCTGCCTTTGAATCTGAAAACAAAATGATGCTGGGCATACATCCCAGATCCAATTTAATGCTAGCATTATTGCCACTAGTTTGGCTGTCATGACAGCTACATAATCAGATATTCTTTTAGATGTACTAATTCCCAATTTTGGCATACAATATGCCATCCCTACTGTGACTGCTTTTTCTTCTTTTTTTGGAACCCTCTATATATATTTGACAAAACTGACTCCCCTTTCTAACAATATACTGTTTGGTACTTTCAACCCTGTAGCTTCCATTAACTTTGGCCCAGAAAGTTAGGTCCAGTACTTTCATTCATAGTGTAACATGCATTTTACTAGAAGCTATCTGTAGCCTGCATATAGGTGGTGTAATAAATGCACCACATACAATGTGTAGTGCCTGGGCTTGTGTGTGTCAGGGGCAGGAGTGGCAGAACTAGAGTCCCCCACAATTGAAATACTGGGGTGTGGGGGTCAGATTTATGTTTCTGCTCCCACGCACCATTCTGCTTCACCTTCTGGGAACCAATGTTCCTTGTAAACTGTGCTCACATGCAACTGAATAGGAAGACCAGGAGGAGCTGGAGCAGTTGCTGCGGCATCTAAGATTGGGGCAGGGAGCAGGTGGAAACCAGGGGATCAGGCTGGAGCCAGAAGCAGCTGCACCTGGCAAGAGATATGCAAAGTGCAAGGACCTAGCCTGGAGCCAGTTGCCTCCTCCCTGAGTCTTACTAATCCCCCTTGCTCCCCATGCAGTGCATCCACCCCACTCCTCCTCTGCCCGACTTCCCCATTCAAAGCAAGCTTCCACCACCTCCGATCATTTGAATTGCATAGAGGTAAATGGGAGCAGATTTTTGCCTGACATGTTTTAATCCTTCATTTACTATACAGCGGCTTTTTAAAGATAACGGGCCTAATTATCAATTCACTCAGGTGCCTTCATGCTGCTCCAATATTGTAAAGAGGCCTTTGTACAATTCAGTGAGACTTTATTGGCATGTCAAGCTGAAAGCAAAAGACAGAGCTTTCAGGTATCTGTCCGAGGCTGGCACGACCCTCCCAGGATAGGGTTACACCTTGTGTTTGAGGCTGGATCCCAAATCTATTTGTCGTTGTTGGTCATTCCTGATTTGGTGGCAGGTAGAGTGATCTCTGCCATCTCTCTCCTTTCTCCCAGGGTAAAGCTCAGTTTTTCTTTGTCGCTTTTCACTGAGACCTTTTTTTATGGTTCCTGATAATATGAGGAAATATCTTTCTTGACTGAACATGGGTAGTGCCCTGATAACACCCCTTGTGCCAGGGACCAGCTTACAGAGACCTGCAGTAAGAGCTCTATGAAAGCTTTTTTTCCCTAGCCCTCCTGCGCAAGGGACAGATCAAGGCCTTGTTGAGGGTATATCCAAAATACACTGCACTTTGGCTATGCTCCGCTTCCCACACTACACAGGGAATCATGGGAAGCACTGGCAAGCCACAGAATAGAAAGCGAGTAAAGGTCACTTAATTTCACTTTTGCCCCTTGCCCTCTTGTGATCGAATGGACCCCTGTATTCACACCCTACACACTATTGTAATAATCTTTGTACAAAATATGCCTTGTGAGTTATTGTCTGAAAACTAACAACTTGCTGGTCAATAAGATCATAGTGAAATGTGTCTTGCAACATTATGTATAAAATTATGGACACAAGCTGAAATTATGACTGATTACCAGACAAGACTGGGGAAGGGGTAAACCTGTTCCTCAAAGACAAAGGACAAGCTAGCACCTTAGACAGGTGTCATCAAAGTTGATGGACAAGCACCTGTCAATTGGCCATTCTTGGGCAACAAAGAGGGGCAGGAACAGATCAATGTGCATTATAAAAAACAACAACATGGAACCTCCTTCACCACGAGCTGCCATGTCTCTGTCTTCACAGGGATGAGGAACTTTATCTAGGGGTAACCCTCAGGAAAATGCATTTCAAAGGGTGACTGGATTATAAAAGTGAGGGGCAGAAACACTCCAGGTATTCCCTCTTTCTTTCTCTCCCTCTCTCTCTCTTTCACCTAAGACAACAAAGAAGCCAGCTATTAGACTTTGGGAAGGTTTTGATCTGAGCATTTGGTCAGCCCCATTGCTGGGGACCTGCGGTAAGGATTTTATCTTTAACCACATCTAGCTTGTTAAATTTTAGTTACTAGAAAGCAGGGTATCTTTATTTCTCTTCTAACCATTTCTGACTTTAGTGCCTTATACTTGTACTCACTTAAAATCTCTCCTTATAGTTAAATAAACGTTTATTCTTTAATCAAAACTAATCTAATATTGTGTTTAAATTGAACTGTATGAGCAACCCCAGTTACAAAGCAAACTGTTGTATAGTGATCCCTTACAGGGACAACAGACCTCTAATATCTAAGCTGCCCAGGAAATGGCTGGACAGCACAGAACATGTTTGGCGGGAAATTTAGAATTGGGAGTGTGTTGGGGTCACCCTGCAGATAGTAACCAAGGCTGCTGGAAGCCAGAGTGTGTTGCTCGAAGGTGTAGTCAGATGTTTGGCTGCATGTGTGTGTTCTCTCTGTGTGCTGTCCCAGTTCTGCGCAGACAGCTGGCACAGAAGACCTTGATCGAACTGCCCAATAACCACAAGATCCGTTAAGGTATGAAGGCACCCAGTCAGGTTTATTGTCGAAGCACAGTAATGGAACCTGGCAGACTCTATGAGGATACTAAGACATATGCCCATGACAATGGATGCAGCTTAGTGTTGGGACTGTCCATCCTCCCACACACTCCCTCTGAGATACCTCTTTATACACATATTACCCCTCTGATGTGTCTAGGTGCCATCCATTACCTTGTACATATTGCTTTGAGCAAAACATCTCTGTCCATTAAGCTGTCATCCTGACCTTATCTTTAAGATGGGTCAGCGTGTTCCTGTTATCTTTGGGGAATGTGTGGATAGTGAGGTGTTCTGGTACCACCTTTCTGGAATGCATTTGCATGTGTTCTGTGCCTAGCATTTCTTAGGAATGTATGTTTCTGCAATATCAGCCTTGTTCTTGCCAGATTCTGTGAGCAGGGCCTGCCTCTAGTTCACAGCCTGACTTTGCTTTATATTAGCAAAGCTTTGACTGCTCTGCTTCAAGAGCTGATGTCTCAGGTTCTCTTCCTACTACAGCAAGCTGCTGGGGTCAGAGGGGCTAAACCCAGCTGTAGCTAGACAGACACTCAGGATGTGATCTGCATGCTGTTTGGCTGTCTGTGAGCACCCCACATTGGGAGCTACAGCAGCAAAGCATTTTGAGGCATGTCACAGAATATACCCCTCATTAGCAGACTGGTGCCTCCTGCTAGTCGTACTGGGGATTAGCTCAAGACCAATGCATATGTCTGTGGCCTGCACACTGGCATCCTCTTCTGGACTCAGCATTCTGCCTAGTTCATCATCTGTGTTTCCTCCTTCTGGGGCTAGAGGCAGCAAGTATCTCTGTCCAACAGTCCAGCCACTTCCCCAGTGGCAAGTGGAGGGAGGGGGGGAAGGACCCAGGCCCTCTCACTTCACTGGGCCCCAACCCAAGGACGTATAAATAGCAGCCCCCTGCTGCTGCTGCTCCATAACCTCCATCAAAGCTGCTCTATTTCCCTAGGCCACTTCCCCATGGCCCCAGCACCATCTTCACCCTCCCCTCAGGGCACTCAGCTCCTCAGTCCCAGGAGCCAGCCACTACTCTGTCCAAGGTGCTTACTATTCTCTCAGCCCTCCAGGGACATAATCCTTACTCTTTGAGCTCCCAGCAGCAACTGCCACACTCAGCCCTGCAGTTCCATTTTATATAGACCTGCTGAGTCCTGGTTGGCTGTTCCTCACAGCCCCTCTCCTATTGGCTGCTTCCCACTCAGCCTCCCCAGGGCACTGTTAACCCCTTCTCTGCCAGTATGAGGTGAATGCCTGATCACAAGGCATCCCAGATTTCAGAGCAGGTGGTGACGATTGCACCCTGCACTGTGATACCTCTGTCCCTGCCTCCAGGGCAAGAATGGAGTAACAGAGAATTAGTCCTATATTTTTAACTCTCTCTTATCTAGCAGAACATGTGAAAATGAGTCTGAAAAAAAAAGTCATCGGCTGAAAAGGAGAAAGATTGGCTAGATGGGGGCTTTTACCATAAGACTGTTCTCCTTCTAGTGCCATCCGCCCTAAAACCAGCTCTGATGAACACATGGGATTTGAAACAGGAACGAGGGCCCAGTGAAGTTCCCTCCAACAGACGTACTCATTCATGTGTCAAGTATCAGAGGGGTAGCAGTGTTAGTCTGGATCTGCAAAAGCAGCAAAGTGTCCTGGGACACCTTATAGACTAACAGACATATTGGAGCATGAGCTTTCGTGGGTGAATACCCACTTCATCAGACGCAGGGACCCACGAAATCTCATGCTCCAATACATCTGTTAGTCTATAAGGTGCCACAGGCAGTGATTTCCCTACACCCTGCCTGAATTTCCCCAATACCCCCCCACAGTTTTGTGAGCTAGTTACATACCAATTTAGTGACTGTTTGGAAATCTGAATTTAAACTGAAACATTAATACACACTTTAAAAGCTTATAGAGTGTATGATAAAATATGTCTATCTGAAAAAGTATAATAGATTTGAAAAGTATGAACA
>NC_133771.1:213366066-213419626 GCF_003597395.2 Chelonoidis abingdonii | reverse complement strand
CTCGCAGTCTGCCTGGGACTTATACTATCTTGAGTAGTCTTTGTATCATCTGCAAATATTTTTAGCCGAACCTCCCTCGTCTACGATTTTTCAGTGATAGAATATGTTGAACAGTACTGCGTCCCAGTACTGGCCGGCTCAAGGATACCGCTATTTATCTCTCCTCCATTCCTGAAAACTGCACTGATTTTTCTACCTCATCTTTTGTTACCCATCTTCTTAGTGGCGGAACCATTACGGATCCATGAGAGGACGGCCTCCTCTGTACCCCGCGATGCTCTCCTTTTCAAAATGTCAATTTTAATACTTAAATCACTTTTTTAATTTTTTTTTTTTTTAGAAATCTAGATCTGTTATGTGTTTTGGTGTAACTTGCATTTTCCTTACGTTAAATTTGCATTATCCTAACAAAACATTTACTTTATTCATATCTTTTTTATTTATCTTATTGGTCGTGACACGCCCCCTGTAAATTCGAACACCCCGCCTAATTTCAATTCCTCGGGAAACCGCTGGCCACGGGACTCTTTGCTGCTCATTCACGTGTGTTTCCCATGACTTTTATTCTTTAGTCTCAGGGAAGTGTGTGCTACGGTGAAGGAAAACCCTGAAGGACAAGGCATTACAAACCTAGGTCTGTGCTGTTATCCTCCATGCTGACACTGAAGGGCTCAGAACTGACTTACTCACATCCCTGCTAACTAGCATCAATGCCCCATTTCCTGGCTCACTGAAAGTTTACAATGAGAAGGGGTTTGTTTGTGTTCTTTCTTTAGTATTTAACACTTCTTTTAAATCGTTTTAGTTTAAGATTTCATATAATCTGATACAAGCCATAAACTGTCAAAGAAATTGATCCTGAGCAGTTTATGAAATGTACTTTCAATCAAATAATTGTTTTCCCTACATAACACTTAAACTAAAGTGTCTCCTGCTTTAAATGAAGGGATTGATGCACACTAATCTTACAGTTTTACATGTTCCTTTTCATTTATGGGTGGGGAAAAACTGTGCACTTTTAATATCCCACTTCTCTTTGGAGATTTAACGGTGTTCTGCAGGGGGCAGAATATGTTTCACTTTGGTTTCTGTCTGACCAAGGGCTGACTCAGATGGAAAGAGTGAAATGGAAAAGAAAGGAGGAGCAAACTGAAGAGCGAGGATCAAGGAAATGAATTAGAGAAGTGAGGGAGGAGGGTGTTAGACAGAAAGAAGGAGGTGTGGGTATTTTGAGGGAAGAGGGGACTAAATAAGTAAGTGCCCACAAAAACTGTCCGTGCTGCTTCCTTACCCAGCAAAGGCCCCAGTGGTCTGAAGATTCTTCCTCTGTCCCTGCATGGAATAGAAACACCTATTTCTAAGCTGCATTTGTACCCAACTGCATTTGTCTGTGGTGAAGCAAGCACTGGTTATTGTACAATCCTTTTTAATTTTACACTGCTTCCTGCATGGCTCTTGAGGGGACTGATCCAACCTCCATGGAAGTCAATGGAAAGACCTACTTACTTCAGTGGAGCTGGGTCAGACCCTAGGAGCACAAAATACAGCACAAGGTTAAACTTCAGGCTCCACAGGCTGTTGCACGACCCAGCAAGGTTCAGAAAATGGTGGGGGGAAAGCCAGTATGTATGTCTGCCCTTTTCACTATCTGGTTCTTTTATTTCTGCCCTAACTTCCACAGGCCACTCATTTCTCCTCTTTTTGTTTTTTTGGTGATGTCTCCTGCCTAGTTGTACTTGTCAACTTCTTCGGGTACTCCATTCTCTCCTTTGGTCACTGTTGGCCTCTCCAGTCTGTCTCATCCGTCATTTTCATATCCCCTAAGATTAACCCCACTCATTTGCTACAGATTGTTCTTTGTCGTGATTTTTGGTCTTTTTGTAGTAGTGGGTTCAAGACTTTGCCTCCCACTTGCAGAGTCTACATTCAATGAAACTTTGATAGTTCACATTAATTGAGGACCTGCCTCTCTGTGACTCAGAGAGGCAGGTAACTCTTTTACCTCCCATCCTTTGGCTGTTAAAGATAAAAGGGACGACTGGTTACAAATGACAATGAAGTTAATGATAGATACAGGAGACAGTTGACAATTTCTTCTCACTCCCCTGCCACCATTTTGCTGCAGAAATACAGCAATGTAGTTCTGACGCTGCTTTATTGAATACAGATTTGCATAAATTGGAACTGTCATCTAGCAAAAAAGGGTGTTTTGTATACCCTTATTTGACCTGTGTGCAGCTATGAATTTAGCTACACCTTGCCCACAAGTCTGGATATAACTGAGTAAGTTTTCAATTAGATTTATAATACATGCCCTGACAGCTGAATAAAAGACGCATGACAAGTTTACATAATGTCCATAGAGGTCTTTTTGTTAATGAATCAAGTCCTAATTGAAGAGCACTAATAATACGTTAATAATCGAAAAGCAGACACGACTAGTGAACATATCTCTAAAGAGCAGTTGTGTGGATCTATTTCCTACTGTCAGCATCAGTCCATGGCCAATAGTCATAATTAACATGTTGACTTAAAATTTTAACAAATTTAAATGTAATGAAATACTTTTACTAAATGCTACAATTCCTTGAAACCCAACCCAATAACTACGGGTCTCTGATGTATAAATAGCCAATGTATTGACTTCATGCAGACTGTGTTTTTGCATACTGCAGTACAGGTAAAGTGAGTTCTTGGAGCAAGGGCAAGGGTAAAGTAGAAGCTGATGGTGTTAAAGCCTGAAGAACAAGACTGTACTGTTTATAACTGTGCAATGTTTATCAAGCACCCTGATCCAAAGCCCGTGGAAGACGTGAATTTTGGATTAGGCCTATAGAATGAAATACAAATAAATGTCAGTTTATTATACCTGTTGTGTCTGGGCTAACTCCTGCCTTGATCGGGAATACTGCTACAGTGGGTAAAGCGGTGTTGTGTCTCAGGTGGCTGGGAGCTACTGAAGTCGAAGTGTTTAGGTACAGTAAAAGCATGAGATTGATTGATCCTGTCTGCACCACTAGCACTAAGGATGCGAACCTCTGAGCATGCTTAGTGGATGGGATCCCCTTCAAAATCCAGCTGGATAATGTTTAGCCCTGTGGTTAGAGCACTCACCTGGGACATGTGAGGCCTAGCTTTGAGTCCCCAATCTCTGGCACAGAGGAAGACTGGATTTGCACAGGGATCTCCCAGCACTTAAGAGGGTACTCTAACCACTGAGAGATGAGAATCAGATGTGAGGGAAACCCTCAGTATCGCCTGTTGAAGCTGTTCCTCTGTGGATAAATAATGAAAGAGTGATTGGAGCACAGGGACTGAACTCAGGGTCTCCCACCTCTCCGTTGCATGCCCTGACCACTGGACTACGGACAGTCAGTCAGTCTGCTCCCCTCGACCTGCCAGCAGAACAATCACTGGGCCAGAGAGCACTCACTGCTGTTGGATGAGTTTTATGTTTTAAAAATCAACATTAGGCATCTTTCTTCACTTCTTGGGGCAGAAAGGCCCAAGAAGCAGCACTCCATAAAGCAGGAAGGCCCCAGGCCATTCAGGGCTTTGTAGCTCGAAACTTTGTAGCTGAAATTCCACCTGAAGGCCAATGAGCCTAGTTTAGATAGTGGAGTACTGGCATCATGCACTTAAGTGGATATTCCACTTGACAAGCTTCAGCTTCTTGATTAATGGATTTCGTGTGCAGCCCTCATCAGAGCTAGAATCTACATGGCCCAGGGAATCTAACCAGACCCCCAAGTTGTGCACATTGTGTACGAGCATTGGCCAGATGCCTCCAGTCAAGAGAGTCAGTACGATCTGAGAGAGATTTTTCCAGGTGTATAAACAAATCTGTGTACTTGAGCATTAAGCTAAGTAATTTGTCCTTGAGACTGAAGTGCCCAGATTTACACTTGTAGTTCAGAAGTGGACCCAAAAAACAGGGTTGTAAGTTTTGCAGTTGAAAATTGTACCATCATCAAATAGCATGCCTGCCATGTAGCACCCCCTGCTGGCCAAGCATGGTGCTATGGTGCCCTGCCTCAGTTTCCCCTTCTTTGAGGACACTTTCAGAATGCCACACACTTCAAAAATTACGACAAAATTCCTCTGCTGAGGTTTTACTTTATCAAATTCCAATAAAGTTGAAATGAAGTCTCTCTGACCTGTAGTCTCTTCCCTTGGCTTCAGGAGGTTGCAACCCCCCCCCCCCACACACACACACACACACCCTTCTTGGGGGCCATTTCCAGACTCTCAGGAGCTCACCACTTGCTTCTTTCAGGAACTCCTTCAACAGCTCTGTGCAATTCTTTCCCCTACCTCCAGGTACTGAGAAACGCCCACAGGTAGCAGTCCTCTCATCTGCCACTATCTGCCCTGTTCTGAAGGAAGAGACAAAATATATACAGCTTTCTTCCCAGAGTCTGTTCCGATTGGCTGGGAGAGAGGAGAGCCTTGCCCCACTACAAGGCTCCTGGTCCCAGCCGCTTAAAGAAACAGTAGCCTGGGTTTTCCCAACAAGAAGATCTGCCCTTCCCTAGGTCTTCATCCACTCTAAAATTCCCAGGAATCTTAAAGGGATACACCAAGGAATTAAGTGTTGACTGGCCATTAGGCGTTACTACCTTTAAGGGGCCAGTCACTCTGTTACAACCCCAAAAGGGCCATCCTTTTGAACATGTGATCCTTTGTGTCATGTCAGGATTTTGACACATTTTATCAAGAGTCTGGTTCTGAATAAGCAGAAGCTTCATAAA
Organism: Chelonoidis abingdonii; assembly: GCF_003597395.2. Lineage (NCBI taxonomy): Eukaryota > Metazoa > Chordata > Testudines > Testudinidae > Chelonoidis > Chelonoidis abingdonii. Next base: position 213,414,875 of record NC_133771.1, on the reverse strand, counting down.
CAAATTGTTCCTTCTTCTTTTTCCCCATAAGTATGTGAGCAGCTCAGCCAGGAATTTGGTTGGCCTTGCATAAATCAGTTCCTTTGATTGGCATTTTAGATGAGTGAGTGAATTAATCGAATATTCTGAGTGGATTATTGAAAGAGTTTTACTTGACAAGTCATTATTTTTTTTAAAAAATAACTATATGTCATTGTCAAATAACAAATAAGCAATTATTTAATTCAATTAGATAATGTTTTCCATTTGCCACAACATTTTATACTAATCTGTTATGGAGAGAGTTGCTGGCTTTCTGTGATGATGCGGCCACGAGGCTCAGACAAGGTAAAAAGACTCAAAGATCCAAAACTCTGGACTCCAAGAAAGAATGGCTGGGCTGCTGTCTGTTTTGATTAATGAAGCCTTTTGCATAGTAAGATAATGTGCTTTCTGAACACGCAATGCTATTGCTCAGAAGAAATATCTGGAGTATGAATAAGAGCCAATATGATAACATCAGTAAATTAATCTATGTAAAACTTTATTCTGCTGAGAAGTGTCTCAACTGATATTTGTTTATATGATAATTGCCAGCAACTCTGAAGCACTTCTCAGCAAGTTCAACAAGTGCTCCAAGCTACCAGGGTTTGAAACAAAAGGAAGTACTTGGACAGTCTTGCAGTTTAGCAAAGTTAGGCATGAATGTAATAAGATTCTATAGCTAATTCCAGCTAGCCTCACAAGAGGTGAAATGTTTCTTTTCACACTGTATAAAGTCGTAAACATGGATTACATCAATCTTTACGCACGACCATAAAGCAAAAGAGTTTTAAAATTTCAAAAGCCATTTTTATTTCTGTAGCACATCTTGTCTAAGGGTAGCAATTCCTAACATCCAAATAGACCAAATCAACAAAAACATAGCACTAGCAGGTGCAATATGCAATCAATAAATAAATGACTTTAGTTAAATTAAATTAAATTAAAAAGAGCCAATTCTCTTGAATGAGACAGATTATTCTCTGTTCAGCAATAATTCCTGGTCATTCTCCCAATTTTATTTTCACTTTTGGTTGAGATGTAAAACTGAAACCCTGACCACTTGTGATTATTAAAAAGCCCAGGGCACTTTTCATAAGAGTTTTAACTTCAGAGTCCTGGCCAGATTTCAAGAAGGGTAATAATTACATTCGACCTCATTGAATTCTCCATCTAGTTTCAAGTGGGCAAAGGAGTCTTCATTTCCTGTCTTAACTGTTCCTCTGTGTTTCTGTGTGCTGTTAAGCAGCTGCTACCACCTACCCTGGCAATGACTGCATTTCACTAGCGTGTGAATCGATCCATGTATATAGATTAGTCAGTCATTTGGAGGAGAGACAGCATGCAAATATAAGATATTATTAAATTTATTAAAATGTGTTTGTATTGATGAAGCTTTGGTCCTCTGGATGCTATGGTAACATGTATATTTAATAATAAATAGCCATTCCAAATAAAAAACCTGATGTATGAGCTGTCGTAGACACTTAGGAACATGCCAGCTGCAATAGACTGACAAATTTCAATAATGCACTTTTAGGATTTATTCTGGGGTAAAGTTCTTCCTAAAATGTTTCAGCTCTCTCTTTTAAGTGATAGAGAATATCTGTGTAGGTTGAATGATCACTTAGTGAATGATCAATGACATGTTGCATAACAGTCATGACTAGCCATTACCCACTGCTTTATATTATTCATACTATGTCATCTTCCAATAATTGTATTTTCACATATGAAAACAGAGGCAACTGGAAGCGTATGGGAAGGGGCAAGTACCACATTACTCTCAAGTAGCTTCTAGTGAAGGATCTAAACTGGCATGAAGGCATGGACATCCACTGTGACTACCAACTGAGAAGTCCCGTGTTGCAATGCAACAATGAAATATACACAAGGAGGAGATTTAGGCCCTGATTCATCAAGGAACTTAGGCATGTGTCTAACATTAAGCACACAAGTAGTCTCACTGAAGTAGAAAAGATTTCATTGGGACTACTCCCTTGCTTAAAAGTTAGGCACGTGCTTAAGTTCCGTGATAAATTAAGGTCTTAATGAGGGAAATGAGTGGCCAGGTTACACATAAATCTTAATTCCAGGAGATTTGGGGGTGGAGGAGGAAAGAAAGTGTTTCAAACATTTGTTCAAACACATAACATACCTGAACTCTTAAAGATGGCGGCCACCGCCCAGAATGAAAGGGGTGAAGTGAAGGTTCTGTTACTATGGAAAGAAATAATTCTGGGCCTATGTGAGAGTTTCCCTTGGCAAACTTCAGGGCCTAGCTGAGGCAGCGTAAGGGACAGATTACCTAATGAAGGATTAGTTAGGGAAAGAGAAAATACTGTTGTGACACCTAGTCTACCTAGTTATGAAAGATTAGCATAATACTGTTATTTTCAGGGATAAAGATAAATAGCAAATGTGCAATGGGTATCAATGGGATCTTTAATTTTCTTCTCACTGGTTCCTGAGTAATAGAAGGGAACATAGTCCATAAGAGGTTATACCTCGTCTGAGTGATGTAGTCCTTCTTTTAACAAGTGAATCCTGAAGGGTGAAATAATAGTCCATACTTTATATCTGTTGTACTACCCTCTCTTCCGGAATGGGCTTTTGGCTAAGGTCAAGTGTTGTATGAGTTTAACATCCGACATATCCCCTATGGTGAACTAATATCCCACAATTGCTTGAGGATAGACGTAGTGATCTACACTGGATCGTTGCTGTCTTTAACTTCTTTGATCCTGTGTTCAGTTAAAATATTGAAAGTATTGTAAGAGTGGGTTAGGTGTGGACAAAGAAGGATTTTCTTACACTTAGTACTAAGTATTGCTGGGTATTGGTTTAAACACAAAACAGCTGTAGTCATAGATTTTAAGGCCAGAAGAGATCATTATAATTATCTAGTTGAACCTCATGATGATGCCTGTTACTAGAAAGTTGGGTCAGTCTTTCAGACAGTAGGTATTTGCGCATGCTGTGCAGACAAAGTGAAAGCCAACCTGAAGAAGAGCTCTGTGGTGCTCAGAAGCTTGTCTCTCTCACCAACAGAAGTTGATCCAATAAAAGAAGTTACCCCACTCACCTTGTCTCTCTCAAAGTAAAAACTTGACAATGTTATTTGTAATGTAAAGAAGATGCCTGACTAGTCCAAAGGTCAGGCTTTCAAAAAGTTTAGTTGGAATGCTAAGTATTTACCTTTACCCTGGGATTTACAATAGTCTATCCTTTGCAAATACCATTGTGAAATTTAATGCTAAAGGCCAAGTCCTTGGCCCCACTCTACTGGGGCAAAGAAGCTGGAGAATTTAGATAGCCTGCCAGCTCTGCGTTCCCCCTGCATGTGGGAATATCTGGGTGATGTAGGAGCCAGCAAAACCAGCTCCTATACCATTCCCCCTCCTGACCATGGCCCACTTCATGTGCTGGTGCAGCCATGGGCCAGGTCCATTCCTTTCAAAGCCTGGTACAGTGATACGCACCACGTGAAGTGCCGCTCTCCTGAGTATAGGGACTGCAACAGGCTCTTGCATGCGGCTCATAAGAGAGTGGGGAGTGGCTCCTTGAGCTCCCTTACTCCCTACACAAAGAACAATCATAATGTGGACTATCACCATTACAGAAATTGGAATTGTCCCTCCGGGTGACTCCTTTGTTTATTCATGCCAACATATCTTAACTTTGCATCAACACAATAATAGCGTGGGCATAATGACATCTTGGAATTAATTCATGTGTGAAGGGGGCTTGTGCAATTCCGGATTGAGGGGGAGGCTGCATAACTGTTTCCTTTCCGTACCACGACTGGACCTTTGAAAGGGATCTCTTGGTTACTTCGCTAACAGCTGGAGCCTCCTCCATAAAGCCCTGAGGATGGCCAAGAAGCTGGAAGAATCCATAGATTCCTCTGCCACTTCTCTGCTCTGTGACGGGCAGCGGCCCCATTACTCACTGATACCCCACCCCACCCCACCCTTCCCGCTACCCCTCAAACATAAGCCTTTTTGTTTATCAAAACTCCATTCATGCCCCCCTGCTATGAATCCCAGGGATCTTCATTGACCTTTTCCTGGACTGGCCAAGAAATCCAGGAAGCAGAAATTGAGAAAAGGATCTCTGATTGCTGGGCCATTTTTTTGATCGAGTTCCACACTGCCTTCCCCAATCTGACAATGGTCAGGCAGCTAGCGGGCTGTGAGCACAGTTTAGCCTGCTGTCCAGTATTGTCTCACTGTTTCCTTATGTTCCCCTCATCTGCTGTTGTATCCACCTGTTGTCTCTTCTCTTATACTTAGACCCTAAGATCTTCAATCAAGGACCATACCTTTGTTATAAAATGTGTCTACTGCCTAGCACACTGGGATCCAACGAAATCCATGATGGGGTGACCATTGCTCTATTGTAATAGAAATAAAATCATAATAATGAGGATGATGATGACTGGGCATTTGTTCCCACTGTGATAAGCAAGCTGTTTTGCTAGTCCACCCTTGGAGCTCATGGCACATGCTAGGTTTCAGAGGACTCTGAAGAAGTGTTGCCTTTTCAATGGACCATGCCCCTGCTGATTTGGTGAGACATTAACGGTGAAGGACAACACACCATTCTAGTGTGGTTACTTTTCCTCATCATTGGTGGGATATTCAGGAGAGCTGAGACTGGTGAAGAAGGGAAGGTGGCTAGACCACCAGTGATGGAAGTCCTACTCAAATCAAAATAGCTTCAGAATAGTTTTTGAAAACTTATGGCACAGCTGTGTAGAGCATAAAGAAAAGTTTTGTTAACCTCAACAATAGCATCCATGAAACCTTGATCAGCTGTGTTGGTCCATGTGGCTGGCATCTTGGTTAACTCCGGTTGTTTGCATGCAATGACAGATATAAAGGTTTTACACTGTAAAATCATTCAGACTCAGACTAAGTTCAGAGAGATCAACTGATTTGCCAAAGGCTACACTGCAACCAAGTGTCAGAAGCAAGAGCAGAATCTAGGTGTCCTAATTCCTAGGCCTATATGTAATCTGCTGCACCTTGTTATCCAACAGGAGAATTACTAACTCACACAGTTTCATCATGTCAGCTCTACACTGCTCACACCACATCAGCATCATTATCAGGTGCCACAAGCCCAACCAGCAGAAAGGAACTGGTCAGCTACCCACATCTGTTCTCCTTGTGTAATTTTTGGAAACTGCCTGTGCGCACACAGACTGGCACTTGTCTGCTAACTAGTCTTGGCCCTGCCCAAACTTCCTCCCACACAGCAGACCCAAATGGGTGCACTCCCATGTATAGCATTATTAATTTGACAATTGCAAATATTTGTTGGAAGGAGAGCTTTTCTTCCCCCAAAACAATGTATGAAAATGCCAGTAAACAGAGTGACAGCTTCATATTAAGCAAACCTGGCAATGGGTGGCTAACTCAGTCAGGAAAGTGGATACTATGCCCATAATAGGAAAGAAAAAACACGTGCAGAGAAGTTAAGGCCAAAACATCACTTATTTTAGCAGCTAGAGCTTTTGGGTGCTCCAACATGCGTCTGGTTGGGCACCTAAAACCTGAGACACACAAGAGGAGATTTTATGCATAGAGGGTGGACATGTCCCGTCTTGATAGCATATTGTGGGGCGGGGAGGCAATCTGTAACCAACTTGTTGGGTACTTATTAGCAAATGATGTTTTTGTAATCCTCCTGGGGCTTCCTCATGGAAATGGTCACACACCAACAGAATAGCTTCGCACTGCAAAAAGAAAAATAGCCCAACCATAGAGGACTGGTTTTAAAAAAACAGGGAGGTTGTAGTTATGGGGGAAAAAATAACACACCAGTTACGTACTCAGCTAAAAAGACAGAGGACAGATAGATTCTTAGACATTTGGTTACATTTTATTCAATACTCAGACAAAGTACATTCACCCGCAAAAAACCCCCCAAAAAACAACACTGTTGTCTAATATTTTTTAATATTAACATTTGATAGACATGTCTGGTCTGTTTAAAATGTGTATGTAGAGATTTCACTCCATTTAGTAAAATCACTAAACACACCATAGGTGTTGGATGATGCTCACTCTGGAATATGGTAACACCTTGTTAAATAGAACGATCAGACGACTATATTCCTGTATACAAAAACTCACTGTTATTTTTTTGTTTACACTATTCACTTAGCAAGGATTTGTAAACTTGTTAAAACTTCAGAAATAAATAAATAGTTAAACTACAAAAAAAAATCACAAAAACCCTGAGGCATTCAAAGTTAATGGGCACTTTTGAAAAGGAGTTGCCTGGATAGCAGTGTGGCTGGGTGCATTAGTCGTAGGGTTGAGACTCAAGAGCCCTAAATTCTAGAGCTGTGTGAGAATGTCAATTGCTTTGGGCAAGTACCTGAGAGCTGGTCTATCCTGGCATAGTTACATCTTGCTGAGAAATCCAAACCCCTGAGAGATGTACCTATGCTGATCTAACCCACTGTATAGAGAGTGAAGGTCAACGGAAGAATTATTCTGTAAACTTCGCTACTGCCTCTCGGAGAGGTGAATACCTGCTCCGGCAGGAGAACCCCTCCCATTGCTTAGGTGAGGTCTACATTGAAGCACTACAGTGGTGCAGCTGGAGCAGTGCCGCTGTAGTGGTTTAAACAGACATAACTGGAGACTCAGTTTTTCCGATTTGTAAAATTGAGATAATGATATTTACCTACTTTGCATTGGCATTGTAAGGTCTGAATAAATAATGTTTGTAAAGTGCTACATACAGGAAGCATAAAGTATCGTAATGGTATCAATGACAGAGATGGCACTAGACCAAAAGAGCTCTGACCCCAATTCATGTGTGCTATGAGGCCTCTAGGAAATTGCCACCGCCTCTTCCCCTGTGGATTTTGCCACATCCCAAACTTCCTAAAGATTTGATAAGACTAAGCAGCTTTTGAAAGTTTTTGCAACATGAAATGATGCTCTGAAGAGACGAGGTGAAGCCTGACCGTACTGAAGTCAATGGCAAAACTCCCATTGACTTCAGTGGAGCTAAGATTTCATCCAACAATGGTTAGTAGAACCCTTGTGTCCAAAACCACATTATACTGACCACAAAAACTAAAAGAAGCCTGCTTCACTAGTTCATACCCATCATAGTAAGGTTTTAAACAACCCATACTACTGTGCACATATGAAAACAATTCCAGGGCTCACAACTTCAAAACTACTAAATCAATTTTCTTCAACTGCAGCTTGTTTTTAGAGCTCAGTGAGATCTACAAAACAAGCTTATTCTGGACAAAATTGTTGAGGATTGAGCCATGTGTGTACAAATTATTTAACTGGAACGTATGGGACAAGGATATTCGTTAAATCATGCAGAACTCAAAAGCAGCAGAATGGTTTGTACTAAATCTATATATATCACCTCTTGGCAGAGACCAAGCATGGGGTGAAATTAATCCTAAGGGAACTTAATTGAGAAAATTATAACCCCCCGAAAAAACTGAGTGTGTGGCTATGTAGGGGAAGTTCTGTTTCAGTCTTACTGAGTGAAGTCATTTCCACTAGAATGTATATAAATGGCAGTTCAGTTCTCCCTAAATTAATCAGGCATTTAGATTACTTGTTTTCAATGAAAGCAAATAAATACAAAAATGAAAACGGAGAAAAAAATGTAGCTATCGGTACCAGGTCAGTAAATTGTTGATGAGCAAGTCTTTCTTGTGGGTGCATCAAAATCCTGCCTTTCCACATTTTTGAGCTAAGAGCTTATGCATCAAAGCAAATTGGTTTCTAGCTGACTTGTCCAAAGGCTTTTTATTTTTTAAATGTTATGGACCAGACTCTGCTTGCCTTTCTCATGAATATTTCCACTGATTCCAATGAGACTGCCCAGGTGAATAAGGGAATGAGACATTTGCCCCTTATATGTACATAACAATATAAAAAAATATGGAGATAGACTAAAATAAAATTTAAAAAATGTATTCTGACAGGAATAGTGGCTTCTTCTTGGCTAGAAATGCTGTGACATTCCCCACTTCCTCAATAAATACAAATAAAATTATTGATTTATCCGGAACTGCTGTTTTTTCTGTGTTGTTAACTGATGGACGTATATGACCAAAGTGTGACTGCATGCACTACAATCAAATGTTAGGGGTGGAAAGAACCAGGAGGGACAATGCAAGAATCCTCAAGCTATGCTCAGAGGGGCAAGAACAGGATGGTGTAAATTCAGGTGGGGAGCGTGCACTTGGAATATGGAGCTTATAAGAATCAAATGCTGTATTTGTTCTAGGTTGTGTTAAACGAACATTGGAAATATATTAATGTTATCATCTGGCTGCCCTACATCGATGTCTCTAAGGCTCAGGCCTTAAAGTCAATGGGACTATTTAGGTGAATAAAGAATTTGCCCTGTCGCTCTATTGATATACACTGTACATGCAGATATGTCCATTACTTTGATATGTACATTTGGGTAATTCCATTCATGTGAGTTCTGCCTAACACCGCAAAGAAAGCTGCTCTCGTTTCTGAGCAATACTGCTGGAGCATTTTAAAATGCTTCCCCCTTGGGATTTCTCTGAAATAATTACATACATCCAAATATTTAGATGGTTTGGTTTTTACCTGGGGGAGGTTAGCCAAGGTGAAGGCCACAATAGAAATGGCAAAAGAATCTCAACAAAAAAAAAGTGGGATGAATAACAAACAAACAAATAAAACCTAAGAGGTCAAAAAGTGCGTGTGTTCCCTTGGGGAAGAGGGGTGTATTTGACTCTCACAATTTGGGCTCTGGTGCCAGTTTCTCTAAAGTTGGCAACAAAATAGCTTCTGTTCAGAAAGCAACAGAGAAGCCCAGCATGTCTGTGGATTCACACTAACTAGCATGGTGATTAATTACGTGGTTGATTGTTTAATACCAATCATCATTCAATAATTCCTAGATGAAAAATATGGATGTCTGTAGAGCCAGCTGGACAGAGACCCTCAGGGCAAATGAGATCTCCGGTTGCTGGACTCTAGCCACAGCCAGGTTCTCTGGCCCTGGAGGTTGACAAGGTTTGTGGTTTCCATGTGATGACCTCCCCATTGATTAAAGACCCCAGGCTCAGCCCTTGGCAAATCTTAAGACTCAAGGAGCCAGCAAGGTCCCTGTAGGAAGTAGAAACGGGGCCACCGAGGGAAAAATGCGGGGCTTAAATGCCTATTGCGACGGTATTTAATTCCCAGGTAATCTCCAGCTGGCTGGGGAAGAAGGAATGGCTGGATCCAGGCCTCCGCTGTGAAGTAACGTCATGCCCGTTGAAGTTTTCAGACTGGGCCTGCAATGCCCTTTTCATTCGGCTGTTCGGGTTTCTTCGGCTTTAGATTTTAGGAACCCAGGCCGCTCTTTGCACAAATCTTCCTACAAGTGACCATGTGTGCAGAGTGAAAAAACAAAACCCAGTCCCACTTCTACACTGTCCGCGGGAAATCTTTGTGACAGCTCGAATTTCGCCTTTCAGATCCCTGTTTCAAGGGAGGAATTGGAGGCTTTGCAAAGGCTGGTGGTGGTTTTCCTCCAGAACCTCTCTTCCACCGGCAGAGAAATCACAGTTATTATGGGTCCTGGCAAACTGCCAAATTAAAATAGCTACTTACTCCCTACAGCTTTAGAATTCGGAAAAAGAAAAACAACAAAATCGGGGGGAGTGGGGGGGATAGCCTTGTAAAACTCTTTAGTCCTTGGTAGCAAATCCTGGTTTTGCACCCCCGATACTTCTCGGCGCGTAATAAAGCCTACAAGACACTAGCGTTTTAATCCTTTCCGTTGTAATGGTGATTACTCAAAAATGCAGCCTAGCCATTTAATCATTCGATCTTGCTCGTTTGCTGTGAAAGGGGGGTCAGAAAATAGTCTGCTATACCCGCCTCTTCCCTGAAGAAATTTGTGCCAGATATTTAGAAAGCTGCAAACCTCTCTCATCTCCTATTAAAATATCCTGCCGTGTTATGGCCCTCAGCCGCCCGGTAACTATTCAGGTGTGCGTGCACAAAGGTAGGTCTGGCTCTTTTTCCTTGCAGTTTCTGTGTAACAGTATTTCTCGCTTTACGGTCGGTTCCATTAATTGATTTCAGTCTAGCAATTTGATCATTTCAGCCAGGCAGCCGGGATGGGGCATAATGAGACGCTACATAATAAGGAAAGACAGCAAGGTTCACTCCCCTTGCAAATCATTGCATTTAAGAAATTAACATTCACTAGGCAGAAACATTCCAGCAAAAGAATTGGCTTAGCCCCCGCTGCTTTCCAAGTGATATTGGGTGACTATAAGCAACAATGCCTATTGAAAACCGAAGTCACCCTCTTATGAGACCCAAACGACTGGCGGGGAAGTTTGCCGTCGGTTGATTGTCTGATTTAGGATATAAAACTTGGGAACTAGTGGAGTTCAGGACAGCCTTTCACTGCTCTTACATTTAAGGGGTGAAAATCCGAGGGCATCCGCGCATGGAAAAACACGTGTAAAGTCAAGCGGGTGTTTATACAATTTAATTCTGAAGCTGTGTTTGCAGGGGAGAAATAATGAAGACTCGGTCAGTTTATTCTCTCTCTCTCTTCCTGATCAGGGCATATCTAGTTGTAAACGGAAAATAGCTAAGCCATAGTTACAAAAAGACTGCGAATATAGATTTAAACTGCTCTTTAGATTTTAAATAAATATAACCCTCCCTGTACCCTTCAGTATAAAAGATTTGCTCGTTCGGTAAGCGGATAAAGGAGTAAATTATTTTTCAGTAACAGTAAGAAAATAAAAGTCCACACACAGACCACTCACGATAGTGCAGGAAAACCTTCAATCTACAGCCCCAAAGAAGTGTTAGAAAAATAAACGTGTGGTGGGGGAGGGGATTTGTAATCTACAGTCTGGATTCAGCCTTCGTTTGTCTCATCGTTACAGGCGATTATTTCATTTTCTGCTGTTTTCAGTCAAAAGTGGCTAAACTAGCCACGGAATTAAAGTCACTACCATTTCATAGGGACAAATCTCGCGGAAGAAAGAAAAAGAGTTGTTTGAACATTTTAAATGCCTGAGAATTCGCCTACCCGACAATCATTTTCCAGAAGCCCGTTCTGTGTCTAAACCCAACTGTGCTGCTGAAAAGGTGGACAGCTCCTAACGGCGTCTCCCCGTAACACAGCACCTTACCTTGCCTCCAGCTCGGTGCCTGTTTAGCAACGAGATCTTACACGCAAGGCGCTGCCTTAAAAGGTGAATTGTGTCAGTTTTCGCAATAAACAGCCTGCAGACAGATTAGCTGCTCTCGCGGGCTAAATGTAAGTTCTTTTGTAGCCGGCACAATGCTTAAAGAATGGCTCGAGAGAGAGAAAACCGCAAGAATGTAACAAACTATGTGCAAAGGTGTAGACGTGATAGCGACATAGCCAGGGCTAACTAACACATTTGCGTCTATAGAGCTACATTTTACGTTATTGTGGGGCCTGATGGTTCTTTACATTCCGTGCTCACGATCGTGTGTGTGTTTGTGTGCAAGTGTGAGAGAGACCAAGTAGAAACACTACACAGCATCTGTCTAAAGGGAGCGGCTGGGCCACAAAAATCAGCATGTAAAAGTACCGAACATAATGTTCTCGATAAAAAGTGTAACATCTTGCGCGAACAATGCCCGGCACCCAGAAGGAACGTGCACGTTCAAGCTACAAATGTAGCACTCGGTGAAAGTGACTTGGAAAGTCCCAGGCAGCTGTTATGCTGCTAAGAAAGACAGGCTTTTCTCTCCTCTAATATTTACCTTAAACCTTTGTTTAACTAGGTTATCACTTGAATCTCCATTGTTCCATCTCCTGCTATACTGGGGAAGGTATAACCGTCATGGCAACTTTCAAATAAAAAAAAAAAAAAGTCTGAAAACTTCCAAGGAAGAGAGAGAAAAGGTTAGTTTCGTTCCTCCATTAAAAGCAACAGCGGCAGGTTTAACTTTAGGTGATTGGTTAGGAGGAGAACCCTGCGGGCCCTGTACGGAACGCAAGGAATCAATTTCACTTGCTAAAATGCAGAGGGTTTTTTTATTGATTTCACCCTTGTGCTTTCAGCCCATCCGCTGAATACCATTTAAGCCAAGATTGGGTATAATGGAAATATCATCAGGAGACAATTACCCTTTCAGAGTAGTCACTTCTCCTCACAGACACTGTTATTTGAGAAATAGGATCATTTGATTTCATATTGCACTAAATAACACCCAGCCGGCTCAAATTGCCAGCTTCTTAAAAACTACCCATTGGAATAAATTGCCTCGCTACTTATCGGGATTTTTTTTTTTTTTTTTGGCAGAGCAATATTATGTGACTCGGGCATAACTTTAGAAAAATCTAGATAGGAAAGAACTGAAACGATCAAATCAGACACCCTGACACGTTAGAGGCCCCTCTGCAGCGGCACGGTCGAGTTGTTGGCAGGTTCCGACACTGGCTCTTGCAAGCTGAAATTTACAAGAGAAAGTGAACTTTCGATCAAAGCCACGCGGTAGCTGTTAGAGGCGAGTTCACTGCTCAGGACATTGTAATGCTGAGCGCAGGGCTTGCCCCCCAGCTCCCTCCCCATCCCCCCTTTCTTTCCTCCCCCTCCCAATCCTGGTTCTCTGGACTTCGATTCGGACAGACACATACCACGGGTTCCTTCGGGCTTCTGCGGGGCTCCTTTCCAGCATGCGTGTGGGTGCGGGAGGAGGGTCAGGAAGGTGCTTTTGTTTCATTGTGTGGCTGTGTTTGAATCGGAGACGCGAAACCCACCGAGTCCCGGGATCTGCCACGAAGGTAGCCGCTGTCTCTCTCCGCCTTTCTGTCTCTCTTCTAAGTGCAAAGTCTTGGGAGAGGGAGAGAGACACGCCAAGTTTCCTGCATAAACTGCAGTCCCTGGCATTTTCGAAGCAGATAAGCAGCGCTCAGCAACGCGCTGAATTTGTTAATTGGCACTTGAACCGCTAAGCCTGATATGCGCGATTTTGCTAGAGGTTTTTTGTTTTTTTGTTTTAAGCAAGATTTTACCCTTTGTTGCATTGGTTACATACATGCCAAGGTGTAATGTTCCTTTAAGGCTATCAGTGCCTGCTCTGCTAACCTGGCCATCACAGACTTCATTATATTTGTATTAATGTCATCCTCGGTTTACTAATTAGATTGGCCGGATAATTGAAATTACAAGAATAGGTTGTGTACGGAGGGAATCTCTAAACATTTAATATGATTTTAGATATCTAAGTGAACTCATCCTATAACATTTCTTACTCATCTAGGCCCATATAGCGTTTTGGGAGATTTGGTAGAATCTGGATTTGCGCGATCGCTTATATTCCCTGGCCTCTCTGACATCCTGAGCTACCCCCTTTTTGATTCACTGACCAACATTTCCTTTGGGTAAAAATGGAGCACTTACATATCAGGTAGGAAAATGCTCAAAAAATGAGGGTGAGATGTGAGAATGAATCTTCAGAGTCATAAAAGGCCTCGATCCTGCAGTCGTTGCTCAAGCGAAAACTTCTGTTCACTAAGAGATCGATCCAATAGGCACTGAAGTCAACAGGACTTTTTGCACTGACTACCATGGGTTTTGGATCAGGCCCTAAGAGCTTTAAGATTTAGCCCAAAGTTGGGAACAGCTGGTTCTTCTTCATAGAAATACGCCCAGGAAAGACCAGGAGGAGAGAAACGTCATTCTTACAGTGTGTGCAACTCACTTAATTAACGTGAATTAAAAAAGAAATCAGTGTGGTCTGAAGATCCTGAGACTAAAAACTCCAGTGTATTGTTTGCATGCAAACGGCTACTGAAAATATATAGCACAGTAAACCTTAACTTCAGTCTGTCCAATTCAGTGTTAATTCAAACCGAGGTGCGGGATTTTTTGTTTGTTTGTTTTTAATTGAGGTTAGTAATTTTCATCTGAAAACAATTTATTCTCGAGGCTGCGAGAGGGAAAGAGAGTTATTGCTATTTAGGTTTCAGTCTCTGGTGGAGACTATGAGAGTAGACGGATTTTTTCGGGGTAAACGCTGCGATTCGGAACTTCATTCGAAGCCAGCCTTCCGCAGCGTATCCCTTCCGTGTAAACCCAAGCAGAAATGCAGGCTCAACCCCGAAAATGCGGATCACAATCTTTCAGCAACTGCGACGTCTCTTTTAGAGGGGAAACTAAGCACCCCTCTCTGAATGAACCACATAGGGCAGCTACAGGGCAGATTTCCCCTCCCCGCCCCCCGCCCCAACCTCCACGATCTGCTAATACCTAACTCGCTCTTGATCTGTTTTAGCCTTGAGCCTCTTCTCGAGCAGAGATGGCAGGTCGTGCTACATTGCTACCCTGCCCCGTGACGTTTGTATCTAAACACACTGGAGAGCCGCCGCTATTCATTTTCACTTCTAGGCAAGCGGTATCGGAGACGCAGGCTTGGGTCCGTGCTAGCTGTTTCCAACGCTATTAGAAAAGCCCCACCTGTGATGGGGAGGCGAGCTGCATCTTCCTCAAGTTGTAACAAAGCTCTGTGCTGGGGATCTGTTTAACAAAGCTCCAGTGGTAGCTGGAGCCCGTTGCATTAGGGGCATCATTCAGAATAGATTTGTTAAATGAAATATCCGTGACTGTGAGTCTAGCCGTGTAGATGCAGATAAAGGCGTTGCAGTCCTGAAACGCACAGGCGCCGAGGATCTCCTTTGAACTCCGCCTGGTTGAGTGTAGACACCTTTCCAACAAACACCTCATTGGGGAGATCTGCTGCAGGGAATGGGACAATAACTGATAGCTCCTGGGCCATTTCCAAACACCTTCACACCGGACAGGGGCATTTGCTGTAAGATGGGGGCTAATATCCAGGGCAGGTGTTGGCTGGCAGGCAGTATGTGCGGCACCCGTTACCAGACGGGGCATGCCTTTTCCCAGAAAGAAATCCAGCCAGCGCGTGGCAAGGGGTTACGAAGGAGACACAAACTGCGTGTTTTGGTCTTTTTATAGGTGAATCAGGAGGTTTGGGAAAAGCTGCGTTGGGGTTTGTTTTCTGAGTTGCACCGACTAGTTCCTGGCAAATTGGCAGCTGGAGTGGGGAGAAATCCGCTGACATTTTGTCATATCCCCCATCACCCCTGTGTCCGAAGTACCCTGGTGTTAACGTCGGGGCTTCGCTGTGGCCGGGCAGTTCCGGGGTCCCTCCTGGGGGAGCCCCCCGGGTTTGGTGCCGGGTTCTCCCCCAACAGACGCTAATCAAGTGCTTTCCCCATCCGCCAATTGCTCTTTAGCTGTTGAACTGCGGCGTTTCGCTTCTCTTTTCTCATGCTAATCACCGGCATTCAGCGTCTCTCTGTGAGGCTATTTGTAGTGGGACAAATCGCCTTGTTTGCCGGCTGCATGATTAATTGATATTGTTCCGCGGCTTTTGTCAGGGCAGAGCGGAGCTGAGACGCCGGGAAAGGCCGAGGTCAGCCCGAGCGCATCACCCCCCATTTACCCCGCGCAGAAGATGTGCCGAACGGATAGAGCCCTGAGTCTTTTTTAAATTTCCCTGAGCAGCCCCCAGCCAGATGCCCAAGCCCAGGTCTCTTCGGAAACTGGCTCCTTTCAACCAGGCGATTTCATCGCCCTCCCTCCCTCCTGGGCTTCTGCCAGGAAATTGACACCCCACGGGCCGGGGTGTGAAACCACAGGATCGCCCCTAGGGCTGACGGTGCAAAATCCTTCTCATCAAAATCAAGGTACCCCAAGGAAACCTCCCCCGCAAACCAGCAGCCCCCCAACCCTTCCGCTGCGGGGGGTTATTACCGAAGGCTCAAGGAGGCAGGATCTGGTTGTGCCCGACAGGAACGCTGATGTCCGGCGCTGAGGGGCCCGATTCTGCCGACAAACCAGCCCACACCTCGCCCTCAAGCGGGAATAAGCCCCTTTCTATTTCATCTTTGAAAACTAACGTAGTACTGGACAAGTCTGGCCTCTCCCCACCCTGTTCACAGATGTGCAGCTATTTCTGCTCCGTTTGCCCTCCATTCCCCCCCCCCACACACACACACCCCATTTTTTTCACGGTTTCTTTATTCCCAAAGGACAGCATTGCAACTTGGAGAGTCAATTAAATAATACCAGTTCTTCGTTTCTCCTACTTCATGGCTTTATTCCAAAATATTTCCTTGCCCGATTGATTTATTTTTAAGGGGGTGGGGGAGAAGAAAAGGGGGAGGGGAAAAAAGGAAGAAAGAAAGTGTTCTCCTTTCTTTCCCCTGTATGCAGGGTAATTGATAGGCTCTATCAGAGGTCAGGATTTGCATAAGAATTAAGAGCAGTAAATTAATTTAATATTCCATGCACATCTCCAATTATTCCTGCAGACCTTTGTCTCCACGGCTGGCAGAGAGAAGGTTCAGCTGCTCTTCAACCAAACAACATCTGTGCAGTTAATAATTTGATAAACAGCTCATACAAATAGTTTCTGAATTATCTGCCAACCCAATGACTATTCAGTTTTGAAAGGTTTGGCAAGGTCTCCTGCGTGTGGTCTGAGCTCAGTTTCTTTCGTCTAGTGATTTAGGTGCCCGGGCAGACATTTTTCGTCCTTATCTTTTACATATAATCAGCTACTTTCAACACAAACCCATCAATAACAATATGTAAAATAAGTAATTACCAGTAATTAATAAAAGCTTTTTTTTTTTTTAAAGTTTCAGCTGATTTTTGCTTGTACAGATCTAGGGCGTGGGGGAGAAACCGGCTGTGAAGACACTAGATATGATAAAGATCCATTCTGTTTAGTGCAATTCAGTTCCAGGCGCTGCCCGGGGTGATGGGGGAACACCGTATTTTTGGCTTGAGATTTTGTTGTTACCTATGTACTGTTTTGTGGTTAATGGCAGTACCCATCCAAATGAGAAATGAATAGTTCTCCCTAGATTCAGGCTCGTACAAGCTTCCCCACTACACATCAGCGGCCCCTGATTTGCAACCCCTTCTCCAGAGCCCAGACTGGGAGGGGAGATATTTCCAGGGGAAATCTTGGATAAGATTCTCTGCCTTTCCAGTGACTAAAACTAGACTCCTAAATCCAGGTTTAGATGCCTAAATAAATTGCCTGATTTTAAAAAGGGCTGAATACCCAGTGATTCCAATGGGAGCTGCTGGGTGTTCAGCACTTCTGAAAACCAAGCCAGCTCAGTTAGGTGCCTAAGTCTAGATGCAGAAGTCTTAACTCCATGCACCCATTTTTGAACATCTTGACCCTTGGACACCAGGTTTTACTAGTCTTAAAAATATATGAATCCTGATGGATCAATCCATTATTAAAAGGGATGATTTGGGTATTGATTTCTTTTGAAAATGTATGTGTTTAATCAGCAAATATCATATCCCACCTCTATTGTGGAACTGGAAACTGAGCCAAAGCAGATAGCCTTATATCGGTGTGAAGATTCTTTACTATTTTCCTCTGATGTAGGTCCTGTGGTTTTAGCTTCTATTTTAATACATGTTAATAAAGGCATTAGTGTCTGTGTGAGTAGGTGGAAGGAGAGAGAGAAAGAGATTTACATAGATATTGGGAACCCACTTATAGAGAAGTCAGATATAGTGAAACTGAGCATGTAATGAAGTTGAGTGGATGTACTAAATTGTCTCTGTGTATTGCAATGGGCGGCTTTTATTTGCAGTAATGATGGCCCCCTGCTTAGAGAGAGAGTACTCAGGATCTTGTAGGATCTTTTCTGTAGCAAAGTTGTTCTTTTAAAACAAGAGATGGTTCCACTGGTTTTGTACTTTAATGTTCTGTCTGTTGGATTCATATCTCTAAATTGGAAGTAGGGAACTGTTCCTTTTTTTCCACTTAACATAACATTGACAATATGAGTACCTGAAGGCATTGAAAACTATATCCAAGTGTTTTGTAGACTTGAATAAGAAGTATTATAGCTCTACATCCTTGCTCTTCATTGAGAGTATGGTAGCATTGATCTTAAAATACTGGCTAACTTTCTTCAGCATAGGGGTCTAACTATCTAACTTGACAATGAAGATAACACAATACTTCCCAGAACTGTATGAAAGAATCCTAGTTTCAGACAAGAGGTAATTAAGTTAGAGACGTATGGCATTAGAGCTGAATGGATACCACCAAAAATTAAAAAAAAAAAACAACCCAATCAATCCATGACAATTCATGTGAGTTAAATATGAATGATCTAGATTATTCCCTCCCCTTTTGTGTTTGCACACTGAAACATTTGAGAAATGGAGTCTTCTCAGGTGGCTGCTCAAGGAAAGCAAATTTTAAGCCCACATGCTCAAGTATTTTAGTTATGTTGGAGGTACATTTTAGATAGGCCAGAACACTGCTTCACACAGGTGCCCAAAATCTCATGTCTCACTCCCGGAGTCCTGAGACATTTGCCAGACAAATTACTGACCTTATCCTTTGCTACTAGGGCCGAATAGCCATGAAATTACTTTGTTCAAATGTGACGAGAGAAAATTAAATTTAAACTCTGAATGCAGTTCGTAAGTCTCACAGTCACCTAGTTTTTCATTAATGAGAATTCTGGCAAAGCCATTATGCCCCAGAAAAGAAAAGGTTTAAAATTTTGTAGAATTCCCTCATCCTGCTTATCTGCTGCCTCTCTCTGGTCCCCTCCCTTTCTCTGACAGAACCAAACCCCAATGGCTCTTTCAAGCCTTCTTCTTGATTATAAGAGTTATACTCATCCAGTCATGAGACAGAAACAATACCATGCGGCCAAACACAGGCTTCCTGATTGCAGGAATTACACTCATCCAATCAGGATGTAGAAACAAAATCATGTGGCCAAAAACTATCCAACCCAGCTTAGATTTCATATCTGTTTTATGGAATATTTGTAGTGAACTGCCCTCAGTCAAGTCATAAAATAAAACAGCTTGCGGGTTTCTTCTCCTACCCCCCCTTGAAATAAATTCACACAATTGATACATTTGAAGAAATTGAAATCAGCTCATGGACAGCCTGTGAACATTAAAAAGAGGCTAAATTCATGGACTACATTATTCTTTGTGCATTATTCAGTTCTAATCACAACAGAGATCATGCTAGTCACATTCATGTCTAAAGCATTTAATATTTTCTTAACATATTAATATTATTTGCATTTTATTTGATCTTTTAAATACATTTGCATTGTGGGTCCTTCCAAGCTTTACAGAGTGTGTATGTCTCCAGCATCGTTTATGGGCTTGGTTCTGTCTATGTTTTCTTTCACTTAATACGGACTTTCGTCTTTGGCACTGGGATCGATGTTATCAATGTTAATCCACTTCTTAAAAGGTCATGTTTTTACATGCACATTTAAACAGCCTCATTTTCCACACGTTTATTTAGTTCCATGATCTAGTTCTCATTTCTAGGTGTGTTATCCTTGATTGCCCTCATTGTGTTTAGTTTTCTTTAAATTGATCTTTTTCGTATTTCCGTGTATGTTTAGCAGTGCAACAGATGGGTATGAAAAAGGAGAGATGGAACTCTTATAATGTTCCCACCTTAACAAGCACAGTTAGCGGATGCTAAAATGTTCACTCTTTCCTTGCCCTCTGGTTGCTGTTTAACTTTCTTTAACAAGTTTGAGGCCTTAACTGTTTGGCATTTGTCCACAGACCAACTCTGTCTGCACTAGCCTCACAAGTAAGATGGATTTGAACCTAGATAATGAAACTATTGTCACTGATTAGCTAAAACAAATTTGGTCTGACTAGTTAATATCAAAGCATTTTGAAAATGTAAAGCACTGAATAGAAGCTAAAAGAACAGGAATACTTGTAGCACTTTAGAGACTAACAAATTTATTTGATCATAAGCTTTCGTGAGCTACCACCCACTTCATCGGACGCATAGAATGGAACATATAGTGAGGGAATATATATACAAACAGAGAACATGAAAAGGTGGGAGTTGCCCAACCAACTCTAAGAGGCTAATTAATTAAGATGAACTGTTGTCAGCAGGAGAAAAAAAAACTTTTGTAGTGATAATCAAGATAGCTTCTTAAATGGGCTATGTCCCATTAGTTTTAGTATTCACTGCAAAAGTTCAACACAAGATACCTTCATTTGTCCCATTTTCAAAATCAAAAGTTAGGCCTTACTGAAGATCTCAACCTGATACTTTAGCACATGCCAAACTTTAAGCACAGGAGTGATCTCTTTGACTTCAATAGAATTTAAGCACATGCTTAAATTTAAGTATGGCCCTAAAGTTAGGATCAGATTTTCCAGGTTACTGCCATTTAGAACTGAAAAGCATTTGAATAACCATATGAAATATTGCACAGTGTCTTTCTGGACTGTATCAAACTACAGTCACAGATATTGGCTACTCACTTATATGTGCATTAAAAATCACTCCAAAATTACCGTAATAAAAAGTTGATTTTAAACAGCTTATGAGGATCTTCAGGTTAAAGAAAAGGTTAATTCTCTTCTCCAGAGTTATGCAAGTTTCATATTTGCTGTCAGGAGGATTAGTTAGTTTCTCTCTCCCTTTTAAAGAGACAATTTACAGAATGAATAAGAATCCAGGGATAATGACATCAAGAGAAGAGAAAAGCACAAGCACAACAGTTGGATGCATATTTGGGAACTGAGGTGCCACTCCAGTTTTATGACAATATAAGACATGGCAATCTGTCCCCCTCTACTGGTGCCTGGGCCACATACAGGTTTTGAACCCGCTACTGGGATGGCTTAGAGAGGTGTCTCTTTCAGCTGAATAGTAGTGTATGGTTTTACATTAAGATCTAAAGAGCCCAGGGTCAATCCCCTGGGGTGTAGCGTTATGCTAGTGCAACAATGATTTCAGTGGAATCCCATGAGCATAAAACTGGAATATCACAGTGGGAAATCAAGCTCCAGGACTTAGAATGCCCACAAGTTTCAGGGTTGTTCAAAGCCAGGGTTTTGGTTCATCCCTTCATAAGGACAGGGCCCATTTTCAAAATCCACATGTAATAATGTTGATCATCATCTACATTTGAGTATATTCAGATCAGAGGGTTTTATTTTAGCCCATCTCTAATAAATAACAGTGTAAAAACCCTATATAAAAGGATGTTTCTTTGGAAGCAAAGTAGGTTGCATTAAGGAATCCAATCTTCTTTTCCCCTAAAGATAAGCCTTAACTAAAACCATACAGCTAAACATAATTAGGGGGAGGGATCAAGATTTGACCTTTGTTTCTATTCCTCTCTCTATAATGCATGGAACCAAAACCCTGGCTCTGAGTGCCCTCAAACTTTAGGGAGGAGGTGTCTTTGAACTCCAGAGCTTGATCCAAATTCTACAGCGTGTTCCCACCTGTACTTCTTACACTGTTTATCTGTATTGTCGTCACCTTTTAGACTTGTCTCTTGTTTCACTTGCACACTCTCCACTGATCATTATCATGCCGTGTTGCAAATATTGTGGACAGTCCCAAAACAAATGCGACTAAGGAGAAGGTGATTTCTGCTCTGAGTTTTAATATATAGCATGAACTGAGGTAGGATCTGTTAATATCGCTTCAGTTGAGGCTTCAGTCTAGCAGAAATAGCTTTGGCAACTGTTGGCTTGTAGAAGCTCTGTACATGCAAAGACTGATCCTGATTCATGAAAGGAAATTGTAACTTTTCTACACTTTTTTTTTTAAACCAGCAATAGAGGATCACATTGGGCAATTCCCACTCTACTCCTCTTCAAAGCATCATTCCCTATTACCTTCAGGCTGGTGGCCACAGCTGGATTCTTGACTATGTCTCAGTATCTTAATACAGTAGCGAGCTCTTCTCAGACAGTCATAGGCTTCTGACAGAGCTTGACAAACCTGCACAGCAGCATTGGATCTATTTATTACACGTTAGTTATTAAATAGGGAAGGTAATGCTATCTCTAGAGAACTGGGCTGCGAGCCAGGACTCCTGGGTTCTATCCCTAGATCTGCCATTCTCTGACTCTGCGAACTTGGGAAAATCATTTAAATCCCTACGTCCTTCAGTATAACGATCAGTAGGAGGCGTTCCAGCAGCAATGCTTCCCCAGCCTGCAGTGGTGTGTGAGGCTTAATTAATAGTTGCATATCTTTGAATGTAAGGCGCTGTAGATAAGCAAATTACTGTGACGAGGTTCCTGGGAAGAGCAAGCCATGGATAGGGCCAGCTTTATGAACTGTGGGGCAGGGCCCAATTCGAATACCTGGCAGTGGTCCAGGGCTTCAGTGGCACTTCACCGGTGGAGGATCTGCTCCGGGTTTTCCGCAGCACCAAAGGACCCCCCCCTGCTGCAGAAATGCCGCCGAAGACCCCCAGAGCAGACCACCACCAGGTGAGTAAAAAAAAATTTTTGAAAGGCACCTAAGGTGTGGGGACCAATTCCAGGGAATTGGCGGAATCTGCCTAAAGCTGGCCCTGGCCATGGAAGAGAGTGAGCAGCCTCGTGCCATGCTGCATTTTTTAAAATGTGAAGACCTGGAAAGAGACACCAGCATGCTGTTCCCGCCTCAGAATTTAATTCGGCCACTTTGAGCATCCAGACCCAAACCTCCACTACTGGTGGATCTCTGTGTGCAGTCTATGGCTAAGGCCCTACCAAATTCGCGGCCGTGAAAAACATGTCATGGACTGAGAAATCTGGTCTCCCCCATGAAATCTGGCTTTTGTAGGGAAAACCAGATTTGACAGAGCTGGGTGGCTGGAGAGTGGCGGCTGCTGGCTGGGAGCCCAGCTCTGAAAGCAGCAGCACAACAGCAGCAGTGCAGAATGAGGGTGGCCTGGTATGGGAGGGTTGTTACTTTGGGGGATCAGGACTGGCCTTACGGGTGGGTGACTGCCCAGAGACCCATGGTCAGGGGGCATCATGGTCACCCCATCACACACAGCCATCCAAAGATCCCTTTAACTCTTGAGCACTGTGCCTGGAGCCGGGGAGGGGTAGGGCTGGGGCAGTCCAGCAGGGGGCTCCTTTCATGCACCCAGCTCCAGCTACTGGTCCAGGATGGGCTGGGGAGGCATGGGACTTCCTCTTCCACTGCACTGGCTGCTCCTGGGGCCAGGTCAGATCCTCCTCCAGGAACCTCCCCCAGCTGCAGGAAGCTCCACAGCTGCTGGCTGGGAGCCCAGCTCTGAAGGCAGAGCTTCCACCAGCAGCAGAAATGAGGGTGGCCTGCCTTGGTGTTGCCACCCTTTCTTCTGCCCTGCTGCCTGACCAGTGGCTGCCCAGCTCTGAAGGCAGCAGCCCCAAAATAAGGGTGTCAATACCGCAACCTCCCTACAGTAGCCTTGTGACTCCCCCACCCCCACTCCACGACTGCCTTTTGGTTTTGGACCCCCATAGTTACAACACTGAAATTTCAGAGGTAAATTTTTAAAATCCTATGACCGTGAAATTTACCGAAAAGGACCCGTGAATTTGGTAGGGCCCCAGCTATGGCTGAGGCTGAAGTGGGTCCTGATGGGCAGGGCTGGATGATGCTTAGGTAGCTGCTCAACATCTCCTTCTTCCTGAGTGGCATCGGAGGCTTCACCCAGGCTGTCCGCCAAATACAGCCATGAGGCGCTGGGGAAAGGCATCAAGAGACATCGTCAGCATCCTGCTAACATAGGGCCAGGGACAAACTGCGTGAGCCACGTGGCCTGAAATGAAGCCCCTCCAGAGAGAAAAGATGTGGCCTCTATCTTCCCGAGAAAGGAGAAAGCACCTCACCCTTCACCAGCCTCACCTCCACAAATATATGTGAGGGGAAAGGAAAAAGAATAAGGGGTGAAGGTGGGTTCTGGTTCCTACACCCCTCCATACTCATGGAGATGTAAAGCAGTGGCCTGGAGCTTGAAGGTGGTAATAATTAGTGCACCCTACATGTCCCCAGCAAGGGTTGGGAGATAAGATCAAGGCTACACCTAGTGCTGCTCCACCGAGGGATGCTGAAGTCATTCAAAAGCCACTGCTTCAAACTGCAGAGCACGCAGGGTCCTTCCTTACACTCTTATGCACCAGCTAATCTGCTCCAGGATAGGTCAGTCTAGTGCTCAGCCAATCTGCAGGAATGCCCACTGTCCCCATACTGCCCCCAATCCAGGGTGATGTAGAAAGGACTATCTCAGCAGTGATGTGAGTTGGGGGACATGTTCTTCTGTTCTACACACAAGACAGGTATCATCCTGCACCCCACACAATGATTGAATTTGAGACATGAATGGGCGGAGAGCCACCATTAGCATATAGTCTCAGGAAGAGCCATTGACTAACATGTCTTCTCGGAATGCCACTGAGAGATGAGAATCAGCGTATTTAAAAACCTCAAACACACACATGACTTAGAATAAGCAAATGCTCAGAGACTTCCCAAATAAACGTATCCAGGTAACGTATATATAAATATATACTGTCGTGACACATGCAATCACAGTCTACCTTGACCGGGAATTATTTATTAAAGAAAATAGCTATAAACTATTATTATTGTGTGTTATTTGCATTATCATAGAGTTTAGGAGTTCCAGTCATGGAGCAGGACCCCACTCTGCTAGGCTATAGACACCAATAAATAGGCTTCCACATAGCTTCAATTGCAGCTTTGTCTCTCTTGTTCACCATGGACCTCACAATCTAGAAGTGTTTACAGCACACAGACAACTAGATGCTGAATAAATACTGCAAGTAAACATCATTACCTGCACACACTCACATTCCTTTTGCACCTGGTAAAAATAAAATTATGCTTGCTGTCGGCCTGATTCAGGAAAGCACCCTGAATAGAGAGAGACTTAAGTACATGACTATGTGAATTGAGGCCTATATTAGTTCCAAAGAATGATTGCCTACAAACAAATTAAATACTTACACCTTTGGTGAAAGTCCACCTTTTTTAGGAAGTCCTTCAGATGTGGATTTGGAGACAGTAGAATCCCCAGAGATTGATAGTGGAATAAGGAAGCTCCTAAGATGTCCAGTAACATGTATTTAATAATAAATAACAGACACATACACATACTTCAGTAGCTTGAATACTATCCCTTAAAAAGCATCCAAAAAAAAGTTTTCCTTTGCCTCTTATCCAACTAAAACTCAGTATGGTACAACTCACTTTTATCGTGCTTAATCAGGGATCACAAGGAGAAACGCAAATAGCAAAAGCCCTTTTTGTACACCCCTTTTGTACAAAACTGAATGCCAAGAGTTTGCACAAACAGCTTAACAAGGCAATTAAAAGCTCTCTGAGTAACCCTGCAGGTAACAAATGCCATTTGCAGACTTGTCAATAGTGTGATCAAATATCATTGATAAACATTGTTAAAGGTAATGGAAAACAAATATGCTAAGCTCTGCGTCCGCGCTTGTGCGTGTGTTGACGTCTTCTCTGTTCCACAAAGCGCCACAATCTCTCCTTACTGACTTTTGAATTCCACTGGCTCTTTTATTAAGCTTCAGAAGGGCCTGTAATGAGAGATTAAAATAATCATCGTGCATGCTGATTTATTTGTGAAATTCTGAGAAGTGTGCAAGTGCATGTAACCCACACACAAACCTCAAAGCTACAGACCAAGGTAAATAAAGTATTGTCATCTATTTAGCACATGATGCAAACCACAGAAAAATATGTAGAAAGGGAAAATACATTCCCTGGGTGGTAAGTTATTGAACCTTTAAAGCTAGGGAACAGGGAGGTTGGGGGAAGGGGCAAACACTCTCTAGCTTCTCCTCTGTGAATAAATCACTGGCCATGCAATGACTGTGCCCACATAAAATATGACAGGTCTGTCTCATAGGGCCTATACACAGCTCTGTAACAAGTCACATTACTCGCTCGCCATGCATGCTGACTGCAAATTGTGTAGGTTATCATGCAATGCCACAAAAAAAAATAATTCTTCACCCAACTGATTATGAACCTCATGCATAGCAAATGTCAGCGCAATAACGCTCAGATTTCCTGTAGCGGAGGTAAAAAAAAACAAACCCTGTACACACTGACAGGCTAATGGATACTTTCCCAAAGAGCGGTTAGAAAGGAGTAGTAAATGGGACTGTGTTGATGCAGGGCAGCAGACCTGGTCAGGGATCAAGACACACAGCAACATATCGGATAACATATAATTGGCAGGTCACATCCAAATGAGTGTAGTCATGCATCATCTGGAAGGCTTTTGCTGGTGATAAAGACACTTGTAAACAATTCAGTCACTGAACATGGCAAGAATATGTTGATCCAGCATGTAATGAGGTGTTCCTGGAATCAATAAACTAGTCATGAAGAGCAAGGAGCAAGGTCAGTGCCTGCCTTTTTGATGACCTTTCCTTGCTAGTAAGGACATCATATACTCTGAAGAGGACTTTTCTCATATTGCAGAAAGCGCTGAGTGTCAGAACTTTCATTCGCAGCAAGCAAATGAACAACCGAGCTCTGCATGCTAATGAAGTCCAGGCTATTTTCCACCTTTTCATCCGCACATTATGCTCTTGACTTTGGAGAAGGTGGGAATTAGGTTGGACCCTGGTGTCAGACTGCCTGATGGCTTGGCTCCGGAAAACTGGTAATTGAAGCTGATGACTGATGCAGAGGAGGCCTGAATTTGGAAATAAACAGTTTCAAGCACTGCATGTCATTTCTAGAGAGACGGCTGAGTGAATGGAAATGAGCTCTGTTTCTTGAATCTAATGCAGTTTCTCAGCAGGAAAACCCCCGTCTTTTAGACAACAATGCCAGTCATTAAGATTTAAATGTTCTGGTGATAATGTAAGGAATAGCTTCTGCTTTTACAAGCAGCACTTATGCAAATTTGTTCAGTACAAAGATCTACATTTAATCCATATCCAAGAAGATAGCACTGGCTTTGGAAGAGTCAAAATCTCCACAAATCATTCCAAAGAAGAAAAAGAAGAGTTACATTGTTAGCCAGGTCACAGCAGTGAAAAACACCCCTGTAGATCAGAAACAAGGAAAGCGTGTTTTTAAACCTGACTGTAAAAACAAGCAAACTCTACTTGTTATGTTATACTATATTTGTACCATTTAATTTGTCCCACCAAATATATTTTAAATCCATGCATAAATATGTATGGAGATTAAATGGATGGATGGATGCATGTCAGGCCAGATCCTCAGCTGGTGTTCAGTGGAGCTACAGTGATTTACACATGCTGAGGATCTGGTCCATAGACCATAAATATATCCACTGTTTGTGACCCCTGAAGTCCCATACTTACACAATTGAGACTGAATGTTATTCTATCTTGGCTGTTACAAAATACATACTACAATTTTTATCAGCTGTTTTTTAATCTTATCACATCTTGTGAACTAATTCTAATTATTTGTTCCTTTAGGCAGCAGAGAGAGAGAGAGAGAGGAAATCTAGCACAGCATTTTAAAAAATACTTTGAGAGCTTTGAAAATCGTTATTATATCACATCTTTCATTTAGCAATTCGTTATTTATTAACATCTTGCTGGCATTAGAACACGTTTCTTTGTCTTCTAGCCTTAGTCCTTTCTCTATAAAGTCAGTTATTTGAATCGTTCGGTATTCCAGCCTGTCTTGAAGCAGTTCCTCAGTCACTTCGCAGCGAGTCAGTCCTTCTGTAAGACTTCCATCCATCTAGTTTTGAGTATTCCAGCCCTTCTCTTACCCTCCATTTCTAAGTTAAATACCTATAATTCTTCTGACTGTTCTTTCACATGCCTGGATTCCCTCAGCTTTTCTATAATTGGCACCACCTTCATGCTTCCTCTAAGTCATTCATTCTGGCCCTGGTCCATTCTTGTAATTCCAAGCATCCATCTTAACATTTACATTTCTGCTGTATTCAAGATCTGCTCCTGTCCCTTGCTCAGTGACCAGCATGCGTAGTCATACAAAAGCGCAGGCCTAACTACCATTTTGTAGATCTTACTTTTCAGTTAGATAGGCATTCTCCTAGCATGGATCACTTCATTTCCTTCTCTCAGTTTAGTCCAGGTCCTTCCTGTTCTGCTTATAAAGTCATCGCTGAGTTCACCATTATCCTGTACAATCAAACCTAAGTACTGGAACTTCTGTACCTTTGAGTGGCTGCCCCCCAGACTTATGGTCTCTCTGTCTTCCTACAAGATATCATTCTATCTACAGATCATATACCTTATTTCTGCTGATTTTCACGGTGTTTCTTTCAAGTACACATGTCCATCTCTATAAATTTTCTTCCACTTTCTCATCATCTGCGGAGAGCTTGCACTAGGTTGCTACTCTCTAGATGTTTTCTGTATGCTCATCGAACACCCATGTGAATTAAAAGGGGCTTAGTGCCAAGGCTTGATATACTCCAACTCTGACTAGAAAGAGTTCCCTTTCTCCACATGGCCTTCCAACTGTGTTAACAGCACCCTCATGCATGCCCTGGTGAGTCTGATATAGTCTTCAAGTATGCAGTGTAGTTTTAGCCGCATTGGTCCCACAACTGAAGAAGCGCTCTGTGTAAGCTCAAAAGCTTGTCTCTTGCACCAACAGAAGCTGGTCCGATAAAAGATATTCCTTCACTCGCCTTGTGTCTCAAATAGTCTTCAGGGATCAGTTTCATTCTCATTCACACCCGATGACTTCTCTCAGAATGTGGTCATAAGCCATTCGAACATATTTATTCATGTCACCGGGCACAACACTCACTTCTGGACTGGCACCTCCTCCTAGTTCCTCTGGGGATTAGCTCAAGGATGACACCCTCCTGTCCATGGTTTGCACCCTGTCATTCTGTCTCTGCTTCCATCAGTAGTCTCTCCTGGAACCGCCACATCCTCTTCATGACTCAGCCCTCTGACCGTGTCACCATCTGTGTTTCCCCCTTCCAGGGTTCACTACCTTACAGTCCATTCATCCAGCCATTTCCCTAAGTGGCAAAAGTGAGGGACCCAGGGCCACCCACTACTCCAGGTCCTGACCCAGGGACCCTATAGCTGGCAGCTTGTGCTGCATCCCTTCCAACTGTTTGGTACATTTCCCTGGGCTATTTCCCCATGACCCCAGCACCTTCTTCACCCTTACCTCAGAGCACTTAGCTCCTCAGTCCCCAGTGCTCCCTCCGTCCCTGCCAGCAACTGCTCTGTCCATGGTGCTAGCGCCTCTTTTACCTGCTAGGAACACAGTCCTTACCCCTGGAGCCCCAGGCCACAGCTGCCTTACTCTGGTCCCATAGTTTCTTTTATGAGTTCTGCTAACCCTGGATTGGTTGCTCCTTGCAACCCCTCTCTGATTGGTTGCAGCCCACGCGGTCACTCGAGGCTGCTTGGAGGACTCACCTCCATTGCAAACTCTTGGTATTAACTCCTTCCATGACAGTGTGGGGTAAACACCTCATCACAATTCACATAAATAACCATCAGTTAGCTAGTTTGAGGCCCCCACATAAACACTATTTTAGCTCTTGCTTTTTAAAAAAAAAATCCCCAAACTATGCTCCCTAAGACTGGTTTAAACATAGTCGCTGCTAACATGGTTTAAACATAAGGGCCAATTCACCACTGCATCACTCCAGTGCAATGCCATCAGTTTCCATGGGATCTCACTGGTATAGAGTTATGGTAACACAATAGTGAGCCAAGCCCACGTGGTAGCCTCAGCAGTGTAAGTCAAACAGTTTACCATGGTGCTGCTGCCAACGAGGTTGCTACCAAAACTGCCCTGGCCTGCAATGGGAGTTGGTTCAGGCTCAAAATGCATTGTTCTCCTTATCAAAGTAGAAGTTTAGCATTTACTACAATGCTTGGTTTTGTGCAACTGCCATCTTTCTGCACTGTCTCCTTTCCTATACTAGTCATGTCACAAGTATAAATAGTTGATTAATTTAGTGGGTGTCAATGTGTTTAATTACATACTGAGCAACGACTGAATACACAACTTGCTGATGGCTCAGATGCCAACAGGATGATCGCCTAGAAAGTCTGGGCGCTTTTCGATGAATAGCTTGCTACACGAGTCTCTGTGGATTTAGGTTCTATAAGTAACTAGCTCAGAGGATAGATAGGGCATCATAACAGTAACACCACCTTCTGCTGTCATCCCTTTAAATATCACACGATAAAACAGAATCAGGTCAGATCAGTATGTGAGGAGGAGTCTGGGGCTGTCCATAAATTATATAGCGCAGTAGTGGGGTGGGTTCTTAATTCTGTGTATTTGTTTCAGTGTTACAAAGGGTGGGTGAGTCTTAAAAAACACCAACAAATGTGGCATGTAATTTATGGACTGCCCTCTATTGAACAGCAGAGGGATGCTACAGGAAATAAAAATCAGTACATGGCTCTCCATCCTTTCAGTCAATACAGAATCATTGGCCGTCAGATGGTGCCACAGAGCACACGTATAGCAGGTGATATAAAACCAACACGCTGGACACTAGCAGTCACTGATGTTCCCATGGCATTTACTTTTTGTTGAATGCCAGTGTCCTGACCAATGTCCACCTTGGGCAAGTCTCTCCTACTTCTTTCAATTCCCCAAGCAATTTCAGCTGGATGTGGCTTCTTTACCTTCTGCCCTAAACTGTTGTGTGACGTTGTTGTGTGCTGTTAAACAGCTACCTTCTTCCTCCCAGAGGTGGCAGCATTTTAGTGGTGGGTATGTTTGTATAATGTTTTGCTACCCTTCAGAGTGAAAGGATCTATAAAATAGAAATGATTTTAAAAGTGACTAGAACAATATAGAATACTGACTGGATTCAGCCCACCCTCACAATAAGGTACTCTCTGAGAGAAGAGAACTCTGCTGTGGTTCCCAGCTACATTGCCTTTTGTTAGTCTGCCTTTGCTGGAGCATTGGTCTGTCGAAGCACAAATCCTATTAATATTTTTTTTTTAAAAAAACCATTGTGAAGGTAAAGGGACCTGATTCTGATCTCAGTAAGACTGGTGTAAGTCCAGAGTACCTCCATTGACGTCAGTGACATTATTCCCTATTTCCACAGTGTACCTGAGAACATAACTGGGCTCTAGCTATTTACTGACTGTGGTCTCTTAATGAAGTCTATAAACCAAAATGATGTTCTTCACTTTTGCCTGAATCTTTGTCACATTCCACTTACAAGAAAGAAAAAACCCCAAACAAGCAAACCATAAACAGCAAAGGTTTAAATCCTAAGACCGGCCGTACATTAAATATGGACATTGCCAAACAAAAGGTTCTCTTTTCATCACTGTGATCTGGCATTAAAAAAAACCTAACCCTTTGCATTCATTTGTGGAGAACAAAGAGGAGCAAAAGTAACATAGCAAAATCCCAGGATAATCTATGCGACCATGATTCTTCTGGTACATTGGAAAATACAACAACAATATAAACAAAGACTGACTCCAGAAAGACAGACCAGAAAAGACTTCAGTGTAAATTTTACTGTGTACGTTTGGTGATACTAGAATGTACTTTATAATGAAATATTTACTGATAGACTACAGTACATTTATTTTGAGAACAGCAAAGAATTAATTAGCTCTTTGGGGCCAGGGCTGTCTTTTCATGACATGTACGAATAGTGCATGGCACAGTGGACCCCTGATTCCTGGCTAAGGCCTCTATGTTCAATAAATAATATAATCAAATAAATGCAAAATAGTGATGTAAATTACATGCAAAGGAAGGTTCCACCCTGCAAGCCGTACTCACCTGAATAACTTATTTATGCAAGCGCTCACGTAACTGTCAGTGGGGCTGCTCACATGAGAAAGAATTGCTTATGAGTTTGACATAGCAGGATCAGACCCTAAATGTTCTGTGGCATATATCTGTCTCTGCCACCCTTGCCCTGCAGTTTCAGTAGGATACGTGCTTCTTCCCTGTTTCTAGGAGAAGGACTCTTGTGTAGTGCAGTTGGTGCAGAATAGCTGCCAG
Organism: Chelonoidis abingdonii; assembly: GCF_003597395.2. NCBI lineage: Eukaryota > Metazoa > Chordata > Testudines > Testudinidae > Chelonoidis > Chelonoidis abingdonii. The sequence goes on along the minus strand of NC_133771.1, from coordinate 213,382,986 downwards.
CCCCACAGCTGAAACGATTGTATTTCAGTGATGAGTGTAATGATCCCTATACCTACAGGGCTAAATTCTCTTTCCACTGTCTCGGTGCAATCCCATTTGTTTTCAAGAGGGTTGCGCCAGTGTGACCGAGAGTTGAATTTGGATCACAGTCTGTTACATAGTCTGTGATCCTTCTGGCTGAAAGAGTCTATTAAAATGTATGATTTCTTTTTATAATGGTAATGCAGTCCTATGCTATGAAAAAATAAACTTGCAAAAATCTTCTGGTAGCCAATGGGTCAAAAAATTAAAATGACAGAAGAGTTCACATTGCATCGTTAGATTTTCTTAAATCAGCATACATTTCAGTTCAGCATACTTAAAATCTGCAGCCACTTATACACTTACAGTACATTTCTCCTAAATCAAATTTTCAGCAGTGCACCTTTAAAAGGTTCCCTCTTTCATGGAATTTCTCTAATGCCTGGACTGTAGTATTATGATTATTTCTCCTACCGTCTGAATGGTATAAAGAGAATAAAACTTCATGTAATATCTGCACCATCTGAAAACCTGCAGCTGTGAAGTTGATAATGAAGTATATGTGTATATCTATATAACGATAGCCCTTTCTTTTGCTTTGGTCCATCACATGCATCAACTCTCTTCATGGTCCCCAAACTTCATTAATAGTATCCTTGTCTATGCTAATACAATCAGAAAATTATGCAGACTGTTTATATTTCTTTACAGACAGAACAGGCTGATGACACGAATCAGCCATTAGCGAATCACATGGAGGAGTCTCCGCTAATTGTGCAGAATGTAATTAGTGATTATGTAATATCTAAGCTCTTGCAACTGTCATTAATGTCCACTATTCACCAGAGATAGTTCTTACTGAATTAGAGAATGATTACTGCGTGGTAAATCTACTTAATCCTAAATATGCTAATTAACACTGTATGCACTTTAGACAGTGGTTAAAAGCACTAGTAACTTCAAAAAAAAATGGTTGCAGTACACCCGTGTCTAAATTGCTTGCAATGGACTTTCCTTTAAAAGGTAAATTTATTTAATTAAATGGTATAGTAAACCCTATAGCAGTGCAACCAAAGTAAGATTTCTTTGTAATAGATATAATGACGTACTCTTTTAGTATAGTAATGTGCTTCTGGAATTCATTTTTTGTCTGGATGGATTGCCTGTTATGATTTCCTGTGCTATATAGCAGACATTTACAAATCATATCACAGCAAGGTACCCTATATACAGTGGCAAAAAAGGCTCTAGATTAGAGAAAGAAAATTTATTTAAAATCACTTTCAGAAAGTCCCCCTCCAAGATTAAATCCCAAGCATTTGAAGCTTGCTTTGTTTATTATGACATTCTTTAGGTCATAAAATATACTGCTACTGCACGCTGATACAGTAGTTTTCCCTGTGCATTTTTACTTAAATCTTAATTTCAAGATTTATTTGTGTAAAACAGATTTTACGTTTTAAATGCTACCCACCAAATGAATCCAACAAATACAGCAATCGTATAATTTTTGAAATGTGTCTGTCCAATGCCTACGGTATTTAATGTATTCTGGTTTTCCATAAAAAAAGATATGGCTGTCATGAACCCCTAGGAGACTAGCATTTTGTGATTTATGAAGATTCTTCCTGCTTATATAATTTCATATAAATAATAAATACTCCTGTGTGTATCACTGCACTCATTCATAATCAAGAGCTGCACAAGCTGTAAAAAGAGCTTGCGTAGTAACATCTTTAAAATCAGCTTACAAAAATTGGATAACTAATGTTTCAAACACAAAATAAGTCACTGGAGCAAACAAGGGAAGCTAGCAGCATAATGCAATCTGCTACTTACTTTTATCAGCACACTGAAATACACCCCCCAAAAAATTGTCCACGAAAGAAAGTTTCTAAAAAAAAAGTGAAAAACACGATGAAAAATTAAACATTTGTAATTTACCTGGATATATTTCATGTTTACATTTAATGATGCAATTACAAGTGTTCGCTGATCTTAAATATTGTGCATCTGAACAGAAGTGTACTGTACTGTTGCTGTACATGAAAAACATTCAGGTGAACGAAGGCTGGTTCCGTAAGGGGCCGGAGGCCTGATTTTCAAAAATGCTGAGCTTGCAGCTGCTAGCTGTGGATGGAACAGCATCTCTGAAAATCAGGATCTCAGAGCGGTCAATTTTCATTGGCTTCAGTAAGATTTGAGGGTGCTTCACCCTTTGAGGTGGGTGCCCAGAAAAGGATCACACCCTGCATTACGAACATGAAAGGTCATTACTGTGGAGGAGAGTTTTGATTAATTAACGAGGGCTACTTTTTTATCTGGGTTTTCTCTGACTTCGTTGTGTAAGGATGGGGCATATTTACCACAGGTGCAAGTCTGCTGAATGCCATTGTGCCTACTTACACCTGTGCTGAATTCGACCCTGTTTGTGACAATGTTTGCCTGCTGTACAGTGTTCAAACAACAATAACGTACAAGTGCAAATCAGCTCGCACGTGAGGATGCAGCTTTTATTTTGATTCTATAGTGCCATCAGAGCACTGAGTCATTTCCTCCCATGGCTCTTATCCCACTGACGTCCGTGGGAGTTTTGCTGTTGTCTGCAACGGGACCCACATTTGGTCCATTGTGTGCAGGCAAGAGACTGAATTAGTGGAGGTGCAGAAAGGGAGACAGCTGGCTCCACACCATGCTTCTGCTACCTTTGGTGAAATCACACAGACCCTCTGCCTGAGCTCTAGGAGGAATTTCAAGGCGGGACCGGGGGCATGGACCTAGGGAGCAGCCACGCATGCTTCCTTCCAGCCCCTGCAGACATCTGACTGGCTATCTACTCCAGGGTTAATGTAGCTCCAAGCCAGGCCTGGCTGTGGCCATTGCTGTGTAGGGGCCAGATAATGGAAGCAGAGCCAAACTGCACTGAAAGGGCACGGCTGACAGAGAGCTGGAACACTGAACTGGGTTTCACAAATACCTCCAGGTCCATGCAAATTTCAGGACATCCGTTGGGTTAGGAAACTGGAGTACCTGCCCATTCTGCAGTCAAACGGAGCAAAATCTGTTCCAGAAGGACATTCCACTTGCTTTAGCCTGGACATTTTCCTATTTCTCACCACCCACCAAAGAAGAGGAGAATCCAGGCAGAAGAGAGCTGGCTTGCTCACTCTCAGGGGAGGGTTAGCTCAGTGGTTTGAGCGTTAGCCTCCTAAACTCAGGGTTGTGAATTCAATCCTCAAGGGTGCCATTTGGGGATTGGTCCTGCTTTGAGCAGGGGGCTGGGCTAGATGATCTCCAGAGGTCCCTAATAATCTATGATTTATATATACTCCCACAAGAGCCATTTTGTAATGTAGTCACCACTCCCTGCCTTCAGACCCCTTTGTCCAGTCTGGATTTAAGGAGACCCTTCAAGGAGATGCTAGCAGACTGTATTGGACAAGGTTCCCTCACCCTGGATTCTTACTACAAACAGTTTTCACACACACCAGTGGCAAGTTCAGCACCAAGTGTTTTATTTCAAATGTTTTTTCCCCTCAACAGCATGAGATCCGCCCCAAACCTTTACCTACTACTAGGGCACTGGGGAAAACTCACCTTTCCACACTCTTATTCTGCTCTGGTACATCACGCTTTCTACCTACAGTTGCTTCCTGCCTCTCTTTTAACTGTTTCCAGCTGATGAACTCAATCACTCAGCTAATTAGTTAATTACTTTAGTCCTTCAAGTCTTACCTCATCCATTTGCCCCATGTGGGGATTCTTCCCAAGTGCACTGAGCGGTGAGTTAGCCTTCGATTACTCACACATTGTTGCGGGAATGTGCTTAGTTGACCTAGTAGTTTGAGAATCAGGAAGACTGACCATGTCCTGTGGTCTCAATAGAAAAATCACCTATATAATCATTATAGCTGAACCTTGAGGCCTAGTGTTCAAGGCTGTAGCCTGCAATGTGGAGCCAAGTTCAATTATCTGCTCCACCAGGGGCATTTAGCATAGTCACTCTCAAAGCAGTGTAAATTACAGCCATCCAACTCCCTCATTAAATGCCAAATCAGGTCAAGCTAAGCAATTTTGCTCTTGATACCCACTGATATCCATCTCACAGCTAATTTGGATCTGACAAGTGGCTTAAACCACCATTTTTGCCACCTTGGAACTTCTAACTTATTTTCTCTGAAAGACATGCCTACTTCTGACATGCACTCTGAGGGTACAAGTAGCAAGAGCAACATCTTAATAGCCTACAGCTCATGTGAGGAGGACTGCCCATCTGGTCCTGCAGACTGTTGTCCTTGTGAATGAGCAATGGGACTACTCACCCAAGTGAGGATTGCTTCCATTAGTAAAGGTTGTAGACCTGGATCAAAAGGTTTGAGACTTGAAAATAAAGGAATAGGGGGTTGGAAATTCTCCAAAGAGTCTGACTAGATACCCAGAGGGCATCTCCGGTATGCCCTCAGTCTTTGTGAGACCTAGAAATAGGTTGATATAAGGATGAGAGATGGGTTTTGGGTAATGAAAGTTCAATGAGAAAGTTATCCCACTGAAGTCATTGGGATTTGAAAACACTTGGCTCCTCTCAGGAGGCACTCAGCACCTCAAAGCATTGATACCATATATTAGGATGTGTCTTCACAGCGACTGGCACCACAGTTACCTTACTCAGGTATGAGCAGTCACTTGCAAAGCCAGACGTGAGTCATTGTGTCTTTTCTAGTGTCATCCTCACCCATGAGTATTGGCAGGACTCCTGGGGGTGTACCCCTCCCCCCATGGTTCTTTGTGCAGCAGAAGCTCAGTCACACTACAATGCTTCCCAGTGAATTGGGGGAAAACCAGTCTGTCCTTCTGGGACCATGGGCTCTGAAGCCTAGTGAAGGGGGAGGGGTTTCAGGGCCCAAGCTCCAATTTCAGAGTGCTGTCCATGCAGCTATTTTTAGAGTGCTAATGTGAGGCCCACTAACCCCCATCTGTTGATCCTTGTAGCAAGGTGGTACTCACCCCTGCAGCACCTCCTGCTGGTACTATCTGGGAATTACCTCTTTTACAGTCCAGGAATGCCCTCTGTCAGCCAGTGTCCCACTGCCGCTTGGCCCCCATGTCCCTCCCAGGACTAGCCGTACTCCCCTCAGTCATAGGGTCTCCCCACCCAGGGGAACCTCCAACCCTCTATCCCCACCTTGCCTCAGTCATGGGCTACTGCCAGTCCCCATCTAGCCCCCGCTCACTGAGGCAGACTGCAGTGTAAAAGCCACTCATCATAGACAAGGAGGTTCAGATCTGATGTCTTCCTCTGCCTCCCAGTACCTCTATGGGCCTCGGACCAGGCCCTGCAGCCTGGGGAGTTGCCAGCCTGGAGCTTCCCAGCACCTCTGGCCTTCCCCCAGCCCTGCTTCACACCACGTACCCTGTGTGCTCCTAAGCAGGCGGACCCTTCCTTTTCTAGAGGCAGAGAGAGACTATGTCTCACTTCTAGCCCCAGCCCTCTTATAAGGGCCAGCTGGGCCCTCACTAAACCAGCCTCGGCCTGATTGGGGCACGGCTCCCAGCTGAGGCTGCTTTCCCCAATCAGCCCTGCTTTAACTTCCCTGCCACAGCCCTCTCTCTGGGCTGTTTTAAGCCTTTTAAGGCAGGAGCGGGTGATCACCCTGCCACAATCCACAAGCTCCAAAATGCTGTGTAGACATACCCCCTAAGGCCCCAGCTCAGCCAGATACTTAACCGCAACTCTAACTTTAATCACATTACACTGAAGTCAGTGAGACTACCCAGAGCTAGGCATGTACCTTGCTGAATCAGGGCCTGAAGTTGTCTCTTAAACAGTTTCTTAAACATAGATATTTAAAACATTTCAGTGCACTTGAAGGAGCATATTTTCAGTGATGGTACCTTGTAAATCTCAGACAGGCTCTTTGTTTGATTTTAAGATCATATTGGAGGGGTGAAGTGTCTGTGATACAGAAGCAGGTGGCTGAGTATTTAATGAATTTCATTTCTCTTTGCTCACTTCAGAAGGCTATGGCAATTTCACCTGCTCTGTTCTTGCACAAATTTGTTTTCTAATCACTAGCCTGAAAAAATTTAATTTGGCAGCACTGCTTTTATATCTTTCCATCAAACGGAAGCGTTTCAGTGGAAATAGGCCAACTGACGCCAGGTGAGGATCTGGTCATGAAAGATTAAAATGGCCTATTTCAGCAAGGACCACCTAATTTACAAGTACTTTTAATAAACATCTCTTACTAATTGTTCTTTATTTCCAGAGCATCTTAAAAAGCTAGTAATGAGGTGGCATCGTGAGACAAAATCAGTATAGGGCTAGATCACTGGGCTGGAATAAATCAGCATCATAGAATCATAGAATGTGGAGTGGCAGCAAATTACACCAGCTGAGAGCTGTCCAGATTGGCTGGTTCCCAACATTTCCAGTTGTAAAAGACAATTCTTTAAGTATAGAAGTAAGGAGAACATTTCTCCACCTGTATAGCTGAGAATTGTATAATCATATTCCCTGTTGTGATCCATACAAGGTTCTGGATTTAACTAAATGAGATTTTTTTTAAAATTCGCCTTTGTTTTTATTGTTTGAAAATGGAAACATTTTTAGGAGGTGCCTTGGGTAATAATGATGTTGCGTTGGAGGCAAAGGCTCTCACAGAGCAGCACAGTACCTTGGCTGTACTGAGAGTCTGTACTGATCTGTGAGAGCATTTCTATTGTCTCAGCATGCCCCCAGCTGGTAGATGGGACTAAGGATTTTAGGGAGCAGCAAATGTTCTCTATAAAATCTGTTGGACTAACCCTGGATAGGATATTTACATATACACACGTGTGCCTGCATGCACTCATACAAAGAAATCAACCCAAATATGACAGTCATGCTCTGAAATGATCTTTTCCCCATGGAGTTTCATCATTCGTGTCAAAACCAGTTTTACCATTCAAGCAAATGCCTTTCCCTGTGAAGAGCTACTTTTTGCAAAACGCTGACCACCACTGACTCACCAGAGCACAGAAGATTCTCAGAACATCAGAGAAGATGCTCGGCCTCTTGTAACATCAGCCATTAGAGAGGGAGGAAAAAAGAAAAGAAAAGAAAAGAAATAAACTTTCTTTCTTTCTCTCTTTCTCTCTTTCTTTCTTCACTTTGAAGCAGTAGGTCAGCCCTAGAAGCTTTTCCTAGAGAAGAGCCTAGTTATAAGTTTTGAAAAACCTAACCATAGACAGAGTATGTTTGTATAATTCCCTCATTTAGGGCCAGATTGCAAACCCCTTACTCACCTTGAGTAGCACTTTGTTCCATATCTATTCACACTGAAATCAATGGAAACATTTGTGAAGCAACGTCCTACTCCAGGGGAGGCTGAGAACCAGGCTCTGGTTCTTAAGGCTATATGCCATTAGGTGTTTTTTATTATAATGTCTTGCAGATGAAAAGACATCTGGGCCAAGGATTGTCTCTTTTCTGGTTGTGTAGCACCCAGCACAATCGGTCTGTGATCTCATTTGGGTCCTTTGAATACTACCAGAATACAATAACTACCACTACTAATTGCATATGTGGCAGTGATTAATTATTTAGTTGGTTTTTTGAGACGTTCAAATATAATAATATTTTGGAATCAATTATAGTACTTGCACATATCCATGAACACATGAACCTATATGTATACATGCATCTAGTCACCAATTACATATACACATAACACTACCAGGTAATGCAGTGGGAGTGACAGGGTCATTGAGTTATGTCTTTCTGATCATTCTGCAAGACTCACATGGTTCCATCTCCTACTGAAAATCCCTGCTAACGATGGGCCCTCCACATTGACACAATGATCCAGTGGAACTCATTGCTATGGGATGGTGTGATGGCCAAAAGTATAAGTGGGCTGAAAAGAGAAATGGATTAGTTAATGGAGGATAGGTCCATCAATGGCTGTTAACCAAGATATCCAACATTGTGATACGTGGTTGTCCTAATTATCATGGGTCCCAGTTCCAGCCTGTGACTTCTATGCAATGAGAGAGTAACTCCCCAAAGCTGAAAGTCTGAGTCCTATAGGCATCATACTATATCCCACAGACCTTGCAGGACAACAGATTGGAAAAGATACATGGGGGACTCTAGGGCCTCCCAAATTGCTAGCAGGCTGAATAAAAACATGAGAGTTGCCATATTGAGTCAGACCATGGTTCATCTCGCCCAGTATCTCATCTCCAACAGTGGCCTGTACCAGACAGAGTATGCAGTACTGGGTAATTATTGAGTGATCTACCCCTATATTCCACTTCCAGCTTCTGGTAGTCAGAGGTTTGGGGTTGCCTACAGCATGAGATTGCGTCCCTGACTATCTTAGAGGCTGCAGAAATTGAGGATGAATAAATTGAATCAAGGGCCCATGGGGTGGTGGGACTGTTCCAGGGGGGCAAATCCTCATGTCACCCAGGTTAAGAGGTAACTGGAAATAAACCTAACTCCAACTTTGATAAAAACTCCCAGGAGATCCTAGGGTTTAAATCCCTGTGACGGGATGTTTTGCTCACAGCTGGAATGGCACCTCCTCCTGGCCATTCTGGGGATTAGCATCACGAGGCCGACTCCCCTTCTCTTTGTCTCTCTCTCTCCACAGCCCCTCTCTTGCTCCAGGAGCTGTAGCTGCCTCTCCATGACTCATCCCTCTGACCAGGTCACTCAGCATTCCCCCCCTTCCAGGGTACAGTCCTTAAAAGTGTCTGTCACTCCCACAGTGACCCAGGCAGTCTTCCTGTTCTCTGCTCTGCCACTGCCACTTCCCCAGTGGTGGGTAGAGGAGCCCGGGCCTGCCCTTTACTCCGGGTTCCTTCTAGCCCAGGGACCGTAGCACATGCTGCCAAGGTCTGTTCAGTCCCCAGCCTTGCTGCTCTCTCCCTGGGCTGCTTCCTACCCTGCATCCCTCAGGGTCTTTTCTCCACCCTGCTCTCTTCAGGATACCCTCTTCTCTTCTTGCCTTGCCAGGCACCTGGTGGGGGGGCACTCTTTCACCTGGGTTCCCTCCTTCCCTCACTACTAAACAGAGGGTGACTGCAAACTTCCTCCCAGCAGCCTTTGCTGCTGCCAGCTTCCCTACCCACCTCTGCTCAAGTGAGCTTCCTCCTAATTAGGGCTTTCCTCCACCCCCTAATCCTCTCAGCTTTCACCCTAACTGGTTGATTGGGCCTGCCTGGCCTACCTCAACCCTCCCAAAACTAGTGTGGGGAGCACCTCCTATTGCAATCCCACTGCCAAAAGGGGAGGCAGGTACTTAAGGTAACCCCAGGATCCACACCCCAACTTTCCACAGTGAATGCCACTACAGTTGCCCCAGAGGCAGAAGTAGAGCAGGAGGAAATCCTAGTGAGCTACGTCAGGCTGTCTGGAGTGGCTCACCGAGAGTAAGAAAGAGACTCCTCTGAAAAGCACAGAGATTTGGGAGGGTTTGGCCCCAAAGCAGGCGTTATTGGCCCTCTTGAAATACCACAGACAGGTCTTTTCCAACCGGACAGGTTAAACTAACAAAATACTGCATGGAAACTACCGGGTCCCATCCTGCCCCAACAGAGCCTACTGTGCTAAAAGAGAACTGCAAAGGCAAATTCAGGAGGAGGTGGAGAGCATGCTAGACATGGGACTAATTAAATCAAAAAGCCCCTGGGTATGTCCTATTGTAATGGTACCTAAAAAGGATAAAACCATGAGATTTTGTGTGGCTAGCTCTTCTGTTCCTTGGATCTATATTTGCAGGAAAACCCCACAGAGGTCTTTCTTCCATAGTGTTAAAGTGCTAGTACCCCCCATTTAGCGCACACACATCCATGTATGTCACGTTAGGATATATGTACCCTATTTGTGAATGTACATCTGTCACTGTATAGGGACATATTTATGAATGTAGAAATCAGTTAGCGCAGTAGATACCTCATGTGCAATTGCTTCTCATATTGCATTTCATTCAGATTATATTGAGAAGGGAGGAAAAAGGGTGGGGGGAGTCAGAACAGGATATTTTCCCCCAAGATGCTAATATCTTTCCGTTCTGTTCTCCTTTATATTCCTAGTCCCTGTAGAATGATTTCACTCAGCCTTGCCAAGGATGTCTTTATATAAAAAGGCCTTAATAACAATTCTGAACCTATCACTATTCTTCATTATAGCACTTAAGCTTTTGTACTTACAGATTCCAAAATACGATTAATTCATTGTTATTTAAATACATCATTGTAGAAGGATCTTCAAGGATGACTATAAATGTTCTATCTCCTTCATATTTACCATGCCTTTTATTCAGGCTACTTTGTTACCAAAGTGCAATGATGTTTAAAAAGAATGGCAACCCAACAGAATTTCCTTCAGCGTCTTATTTTAAAAAAACCAACCAACCTACAATAGTGCTACAATTAAACACATGTTGGGAAACAATTTCTCAATTCCAGAATGATAAAGAGGTCTCAGATCAAGTTGGTTGTCTTAGAAGAGCTGTTACCTTTGTTTCTGTTTATCAATATTGTAATTAGGTTCGTGAAATATTTCATGTGACTTTTCTTGAACACACGAGGGGCCTAATAGCATTCTCGATTCATAAAGAACTGCCCCTGGCATGTGCATGTTTAATATTTAACCCATAATTCATGCCAGGGGGACAAGTTCTGCTCACTTTTCTCGAGTGAGTAGTTTGGAACTATTTCTGTGAGCTAGGTGAAAAGGGTTTGGCCCTCAATGTTCAGCTGTAATGTCATAAATGCATGTCTGAGATGAATCATGAGGAGCAAGGTCAACGTTCAAGTGCTACAGGCACCTGAGAAGTATGTCTACAACACAGTGATCGCACACCCTGAAGTGTATCATTGTGCATATAAAATGGTTATTTTACCAAAACAATTATGATGATGTTTTGATTAATGAGCTGAAACCAATGCAGGTCCAGTCTTACAATTACACAGCCTGGGATCCTTGTCAGCCAGTCAGATTGTCTCCATCAGTCAATGCAATTACATAGGTAAGGAACTACGCATAACAGGGCAGGCAGCTGTTTTGCATGTATCTTCATGCCTCCTGCACCCCACGGTGTGGCTTTCACACAACCATGTGCCCTGGAATAGGATATTCTGTTTGTAACATCGTATGTTTGTTATTAAAGTGTAAAATAGGGACCAGATCCTCAGCTGGTGTAAAGCAGCATAGCTTTCATTCATATCGCCTTAGATAAAGTGAATAGACAATATGGTTAATTTTTTTTTAAAATAAACTATGTAAACTAAACAAAATGATTATTTGTTTGTGTTACTTTTGGAACAACTGTCATTATATTTTAATCAATAGGCCTGGAGAATGCAAATGAACTGGTCAGCTGCCTACTGCCTGGTTAGTCATCCTATATGTCAGAAACATGTCACCCAGTAATGACTGTGTTGCTAGCAAAGAGCCAGATCCTGACCTGATGTAGGTCAGTATAGCTTGATTGGACTCCTAAGCAGATTGATGAATGGGCAGGGGAGACGATCAATGGGGTATGATAAGTGTATTTACCACAAGACTCTGCTCCTTATATGACATGAATAATCAAGGGGCTGTGTTATATAGTAATTTTTATTTTTATGGGCTTTTCTATGACTGGATTTATCCTCACATCATATCAGTAAGGTAGGAAGTATAATGATCCCTATTTACAGATGAGGAAACTGAGGCACAAAGAGATTAGGCAGTAAAGGCATCCAGCACCAACTCCCATCCCAGCCTGAGTGACTTGTCCAAGATTACACAGGAAGCCTGTGACAGAGGTGGAACTAAAACCCAAGTGTTTTCTAAATCCCTGTCCGGTACCTTACCCACAGGATGTTTATCTATCTAGGAGAATTAGACAGGGTTTAGGCAGGATGGAATCCACTCCCTAGCTCATAGACAAGACCTGCAGCCTCTCTATACCAGGACTGGGATAAAGGTCACTGTCCCAATATCAGGGTTTGCAGCCACTAGATTTGCATAATCATGGGCCTAGTGGATGTATCCTGGCTTTGCCCTAATCTGCTCTCAAATTTGGCTTTAGGGCTGGTTTAGGCAGAGGTTGCATGCAGCCTAGCTACACTGTGGGTCAGATGCAGATGTTGCAGAATCCTCTTACACAGCCTCTAAATTTCACTGCATCAGAGATCTCCTACCATCCCTGCCTACACAGAATTCCCATCCCTGGACTATGTCTTCAAACTCATAAATCTGTTTTTTGATTACCTGAATGATGGGAGGGGAAGGAACAGCAAATGCATTCAAGAAAACAAGATCTGATGCCAAATGCTGGATAAAAAATTCAAAACACGCATTTTTTGTTATCTGGTGTGCTTAAAAGGGAATAGAATATGCCCCAAATGAATATATTCTGGAGCTGTATTTTGACCTTGGTTTTCTGGTGATGACATGTACAAATCACTTGTAGGTCATCCTCACTGAAACTATGGATCAAATAAATATTATGTACCGCCGGGTGCAGCTTCTTCACTGTATGTTCATTGAACGGGCTTTTCTTACTCAATCATATATGCGCCTGGGCATACAGGGCTTGACCCAGCTCCATTGAAGTAAATGGGAATCTTTTCATTAATTTAAATGAGGACTGGATCAGACTAATTCAGTGCAAGCAGCATACATGAACACACGAATGAACGGATTGATAAATAACACATGAATAACAGGCCAAATTCTCTGCTGATGTGAAGTAGAGGAGCTCCGTTGAAAACAATGAAGGTATGCTGATTACACCAGCTGAGGATCTGGTTGAATATTTTCAAGCTACATAACACAGGTTTGGTTATCTGACAGTAAATTTACCCCAGCTTATTAGAGATATACATACTCTGTTTCTAGATAACCTCTTATATGTACCCGTAAGGGGGAAGATATAAATCGCATTTGTGTGTGTGCGCATGCATGCTCTTAAATGAGAAAGCTTGTAAGTACTGTATTTTGTAATGATTATCACCAACTGAGGAAATGAAGGAATTAACCACACAATAAAAACCCTAATTGCTTGGCAACAGCATTTAGGCCCCATTAGGTAGATTTGTAACTGCTTCTAGAGAAATAAACTCCTGTGTCATTAGATAACAAGGAAAGAAATAGGTTATTTCCTTTTTGAAAGGTATGAAAGCTTCCAATTGCCTGATGTATTCGCTTAGTAGATTATTTTCTGTCATTTCAGTTAATTGAATTTTATCCATTGCTCTTAGAATTCTCTCTTTTGTATAAGGTTAAAAAGTTCAGAGGAGTCACATTTTTTGAATCTTGTCCATTTATTGCATAAACCAACTTCAACTGCACGAAGTACTTTGGGGGAAATGGAGTAACAAAAACCATAAAATAACTGCTTTTTAGTGCCTGGGTGAATTGGTGTTCAAATATTTGTTTGTGAAACATCTCCTTGCAGCCCAGCACCCAGTTAAGATGTTGTAATGAGTAACTAAAAGATATTTACTGCACCAGCAATAAACTTCCTTTGCAAGGTTCCATAAAAGATCCGATTGTTAGATAGCTTTCCTTTCATTCCACAGAAAAATCAAATTCGAAACCCAGAATTAAGTTGTGGTTTCAGTAAGAACTTGATTTATGATTTGCTTTCATTTTGTCTATGAAATATCCATTGGCTGCATTTTTTGTGTGTGTCTCTCTGTGCAGTGTGAATTCTAAGTGTTTCCAGATTTGTGTGTGTGTGTGTAAATAAATTAGTCATAAGGCTGGAGTGGAATTATAAATTAGCAACCTGTGGTCAGAAGTTGAACTTTGTATCTGTCAATCAGGTAACCATTGGAAGGTTGGGACTATGCAACACATCAATTTTAACCCAAAACACAGCTGTTGCACAGGAGGTTTCTTTAACAGAAGGGTTTCTGTCTAACTTGCAGTAAAAACCCAATAGGTGTCTGAATCATATTTTTCAGTGTTACGACAGCGTAGCTGAAGCTGAAATAACCAACTGTCAGTTAGTCAATAAAGAAGAGCCTGAGAAGACTGACAGATTAGTTCCCCTTATCTCCCTGCATCAGCTCATACCACAAGCTGAATTGAAGGTCAATATCTTGTGATTCTTCTGTGGTAAGCAGGTGCCTGGAGAGTATGGATTTTGTTCTATGTAAGCTCCCTATTCCTCATTGTTGGCCTACACAGGGCCAATTTCAAAACCGTCAAAATGTATTATGGAAAACCTCCCCTGAACAAAACCCTACATAAAACGTTTCCAGGATTTTTTTGTTGACATCCCTCAGTCCAATTCCCCCTCCTCCCCAACACACATCAACCCCCTCTCATCCCTTGATGACAGCACTGCTCAGCTTTTTAGGTAGCCACACAATCAAAATACTCAGGCTTGCTTTTAAAAATTGCCCCTTTTTAGCCCCCTGAAATAACAGAAGACTGAAAAAGTTTATGAGCTTGGAGACTTTTTTTATCTAATCTGATCAAGTAAAATAATACATAGGTTCGTATAAGCTGTGATTTCAAATGATTGGTCTCATTTCTTCCCTTGCTGATTTGAAAACAACTTCCAGATGCAACGTATGTCATGAGGGATGAGAAAGAAGTAATTCTCCATAGAAGTGCTTTATCATGGAGCTCATTTTTTCTCCCCACAAACCCATCTGTCAATCTAAAATACTTATATGGCTGCCCATTCTCAAAGTGTCTGCATGCGTCAGACTTTTTAATGTATTTATCCCCATTACACCCCTCTGAGGGACAGCAGTGCTGTTGTCCCCATTTTATAGATGGGGAACTGAGGCAGAGAGAGGCTAAGTGACTTGTCCAAGGTACCAGAGGACATCTGTGGCAGAGCAGGGAAATATACCCAGGTCTTCAGGAATTGACCCACACCCCTCCTGAAGTCTCCCATTCCACTCCAGTGATGCCAATTTAGTCGCTTTCCAACCTCCACTGTAAATTCCAACACCCCCTTTAATTTCAATTCCTGGGGAAGACTTTTCAGCTAAGCATGATCCCACAGCTAGATCTACATGGCAGAGTACATGGAATGCCCATTGATTTCACAGGACTCTGCGCAGAACTGGGGTCGGCCCACATGGATCCAATTACAGGATCAGCTTCCTGGTCCATGCCCCCAAGTCCTGGCTGAGGTTGGGGGAATTTCATCTGAGTGAGCTCCCAGCAGGGAGTTCAGCACCGAACCCTGCAAAGCAGGATTTCAGTGTGCACATTGCTATGCCTTGGAACGCTCTGAGCCATTTGTTCGGCTTCATTCTAAATGAAATGGTGCTTATCTGAGTTTACTAGCAGTGGGTTCAGCTGTAAGTCTTTAAACATACAAGGGGGGTCTCCAGGGCTGTACTCTCAAAGGGATTAACTGGTGCATGCTAATAAAATACAGGGCTTGGTTTAGTTGCCTAAGTATGAAGCGGTTTAAATACTCAGACTCCCTGGAACCAAGGTTTGAATCCTGACAGTGTTAGCGCGGGCCTTCATCCTTCTAGGTAGATCTTTTGGGTAGCATGCAATTTCCAGTGCGAGACTCTCAATAGCAAGGTAATAAAATAAAACATTAATTTCATGAATCATTCAGGAGGCACCTCTATGTTCCTGTCAGATCCCAGATGCTTTCCATAAGAGGGGAGTTGCCTGGGTGACCTCAGCTAAAATTTCTTCTCTTCTTCCCTCTCTTCTGCTGTGTAGCTTGCTGTAGTGGTCTGCAAGCTCTATCTCTCTAGAGGTGGCTGCATTGAGCCTGTGAATCTATCTATCTGTGTATAGTTCTGCCCATTTGAGATTAAAGAGCTGGAGAAAGGGAGTGTTAGATATACCCATTTTATAGCCATCTAAAATACTTGTGTGTGTTGGTGTGTAGGTATAGATGTGTGTGCACATATATATCACGTATGTTCTAGCAACCTAATAACTTATTATCCTCCCCTGTATGAAGACAGGCAGCATCCAGCATGTTGCGGGTTTTTGGTGTTTTTTAGCCTTGTCATTTATTCCTTTCTAAATGAAACCTGGACAGATGTTTTTAATTTGTGAGTAATCCACAACATATGTCACTTTTCTCATTATCAGTTAGGCTGTTGCTCTTAAACATTCACACTTTAAAAAAAAAAAAAACAACAACTCACAGGTATTTCTAGCCAGCGTCAATAACTTTATGACTCCCGTCTGTTGCTTCTCTGCAGGGAGCTGATAAGAGAAGTTAAAGTTTAATTCTGCTTCGGAAAGAGGCAGTGGCCTGATTCCACTTGTTGTTGCAAGCAACCAACCAGTGTATTCAAACTACCCCTGCCAGATTGAATCAACAGGGAAGATCAGAAGGCCAAATGGAAGTTTTTACTTCAGTGACGCAGCGTGTGTTGCTATACATCAGGGGTAGGCAACCTATAGAACACATGCCGAAAGCGGCACGTGAGCTGATTTTCAGTGGCACTCGTACTGCCCAGGTACTGGCCACCAGTTCAGGGGGCTCTGCATTTTAATTTAATTTTAAATGAAGCTTCATAAACATTTTTAAAACCTTGTTTACTTTACATACAACAATAGTTTAGCCTTGCTATTATAGACTTATAGAAAAAGACCTTCTAAAAATGTATTACCGGCACACAAAACCTTAAATTAGAGTGAATAAATGAAGACTGGGCACACCACTTCTGAAAGATTGCCGACTCCTTCTATACATGGATGACCAGGAATGTGAGGGTCTGGACAGGAGCGGGGCAGACCTGTTTAAGAAGAACCTGAGTTAATTGGGGTTTGGGGATTGCTTGCTGATGATCTTGAGAAGGCTTTTGTTTTGGAGAGCTCACCAGTGGGGTCTGATCCTAGTCTCAGTCACACCAGTTTAGCTTCATTAGTGTCAGAGGCCTGGTCTACACTACGCATTTAAACCGAATTTAGCA
>NC_133771.1:213340934-213363970 GCF_003597395.2 Chelonoidis abingdonii | reverse complement strand
CGACTTTATACAATCTGTTTTACAAAACCGGTTTATGTAAAATCGGAATAATCCCGTAGTGTAGACATACCCAGAGAAGTGAGGTCTAGTTTACACAGCTGGGAGAGCAGAATCAGGCCCTGTGGGAGTTAGTCACAGTGGCTGAGAGGGGGTGGGGAAGAGGCCGGGCTGTCTCTCCTCTCCTGCCTTCCCTGGGCTGCCTGCACTGTACTCAGTGACAGCAGCAGCCCAGAGAAGTGTTAACAAGCTGAGAAATGCCAATTGCCGCAGGCCTAATGGCCCATCCTGCCCATTAGACAGTATTGCAGTTGGTGAGCTTTTCAAGGAAGGATGATAGACCAAGGAAGCAAACAGCCTGACCTCCTGCGTAGAGACATGCACACATCCATACATAGGCCACACAGGTGCTGGAACTAGGGGTGCTGGGAGGGCTTCTGCACCCCCAGCTTGAAGTGGTTTCCATTATCATTGGTTCAATGGCTCTCAGCACCCCCACTATGCCAAGGCCAGCTCCAGGCACCAGCCCAGCAAGCAGGTGCTTGGGGCGGCCAAGGGGAAGGGGCAGCATGTCCGGCTGTTCGGTGGCAATTCAGTGGTGGGTCCCTCAAGGACGGAAGGACCTGCCGCCGAAGTGCCACCGATCACGGCTTTTTTTTTCCCCCAGACACTTGGGGCAGCAAAAATGCTGGAGCCGGCCCTGCACTATACACATTGTTCCAGCACCCCTACCAAGAGGGGAGGAGGATCCAGGCAGGGAACACTGTCTCTTGGTGCATCACATCCCTCCAGTAGAAATGAACAAGAGGGAATCCCTTTGCTAGGGCCATTAAAGCATGAAGCTGGCCTGCACCCTTAATTTGGTTACAGACTCCGTAAGGGCCTGATCCAAAACCCTCTCAAATCAGTTGGAGTCCTTCCATTGACTTCAGGGTCTTAATTTGGTTCCAAGACTGCCTACAAGTACACTGCATTGGTAGCACCAATGCTACCCAGTCACAACAGACCCCAGGTTTCATAATCCCCCCTGGGGTGAAGATGTGGAGAAAAGGGATTGTCCAGTGCTACATTTGGCATCTTTTAACATCCCAGACTGAAGGAGGTGTATAGATTCAAACACTCAAGCAAAGATGCCGGGGTTTCCCTCTAGCATCAAGCACAGCAGACTCACCACAAAGCACACAAACCCATTCTGTGAACTGATTAGCACTGTAAGCAGCCCAGCAGAAGAACTGCCCAGATCAACAGCACCCAGCTTTAATGTAGTGCCCTTGAAAAAGCAAACACAAGTTGATTTGAAACTAGGGTGATATAATAAAGAGAGAAGACACACAGAAAGGTGTTTTGGGTCTATATGATAGCTCTTTCCAAAATACACCACTGACTATTAGCATATCTGCATCTAAAGTTGTGAAAAAACATAATGGAAGGTTACATAAGTGACATTTAAACCCAACTTAAGGCAATTAATCTTTCTTCCAAATGTGAATAGTTCAGTTGTGGGCAGCTGGCACTCGACTTCACTCTAAATCCTTTCTTTGCAAATTAAAAAGATAATCAGCACATGAAGAGGAGAAATTAATTGAGTAAGAGTTTTGTTCTGACATAGCCATTTTAATTATATAGTGACACTACTGAGACAAAACAAAAAAGTTATGGCATTTTCTCTGCAGTGGAAAACTTTGGAAAAAGCATTGGGCTAGGTTGTTAAGCAGACAAAAGACGTCTCTTTCTCATCACATGCACATACAGAGAAAGCTCATCAAAAACATTTGACCTCCAATGATACACTGGCTGTAGGCAAACAGAGATAATCAGTTAAAATTTGTCTTGCCAAAAAAAAAAGGATGCTAGTCATACATAAGTATACACATACGATATGTTGTAACATACACATCACATCCCGATCAGAAGGCTAGGCCATCTGTGTAGAATATCTTGCCAGTGCAATTTTACCATCCCCAGCCAAATGAAAACAAACAGCATTTAAGCAGCATTTTGGAAGAGGTGGCTCCATTTTGGCCATGTGCTATTTGCTTTGTAGAACAGCACGGCCCTTAATGAAAGTTGATTGCCTGGCCACCAAAAAGATTACCCAAACAGTCGGACGGTGACTTCAGAGCTGCTTGATTTTAAACACTTTTGAAAAGCCAGCTCCATTTTCTGCTTTGGTGAATAACAATTCCCTGCACCAGCATATTAGAATAAATCAGCTCAGTTGGTACTGAATTGTTATAAAGTTCCCAACTATTATAACATAGTTTCTATCAGAGCAGTTTTCTCCTTAGCCAGTCAAGTGGAATGATCCCTGAAAGCAATGGTTTGTGGCAGAGAAATGCGCTTAGCTTTCTCACTCCGAACTCCCTGTATCATCATAAATTTGTGATTAACACACACACACACACACACACACACAGAGGCTATTCAGAGGACTTTGTTTCTAAATGATAAGGAAAAAGTGAAGTATACAATGGTTTAAGAATGGAGCATTATACTGCGGGGGAAAGAGCAGAAGAAAAAGGAAGGAAAAAGGAGATAAATAATCTGAAATGGGCAACGTACGTGGTACCAAAACTTTTGAGAGGCTTTTTTCAGCATTGCATGTTTGTGTGTGTATGTTTCACTCTGTCTGTCTTTGTTTCTTCCTCGGCGTATGTCTCTGTATCTTACCATGTGTGAAAACTTCAAAACAACATCCTACCCCTCACGGAACAAAACTCTGAAGAGCACACCAAGGGTTGCATCATCTGGGATAAATAATTGCAGTGAAAGAGTCAAATAATAGGGTCCTTAGACCTGAGCAAGCACACTGAAATAGCATATAAACGAATAGGAGAAGGCTCAAAGGAGGAAATCAAACATCCCAAAAACCAGATTTGTGTGGCACAAAAGGTAAGAATGTTTCGCAACCTGAAAATCACTCACTGTGGGGAAAAACGCCCCTTCTAATCACCATATTCCACGGGCAGATTGTTATATAAAATTAGACCATAAAGTGTATGGGGAGTGAGGAAGGAGGGTTTTCTGTGCAGATGACGTGGAGATGAATATCTTACAACAAATCATTAAGTAAAACAAAACGGTGTTGCTAGCTCTCATGATTTGTGTCACAAGTCTTGTGATAACTGCTGTTTCCTTAAAGCCTTAGGTGCCAGGGTCATGTGAATGCATGAGAACCTTGGCTGTCATTTTAAAAAGGCTTCTAGCTAGTCTGGCTGCACAGGAAAGCATGACCTGAGTGTATTCTTAAGGGTCAAAAACCAGAGGGCAGGTAAGGAGAAACCCAAAATATTTTTAAAACTCATTTTTAAGACAATCTCATGATTTTGGGGACTCAACTCATGATATTTTAATATTTAGGGTTAGCAATGCTTCATACAATATAGTACCAGGGCAATGTTCACGCTGTTACCCAGTTCTGCTGGAGGCAGGGTTTTTAGGGCCCCTTGATACCTCTCCAGCCCTGGTATCAAAGAGTTGGTGCAATGGTGAGGATCTCACCCTGTTGTTTATGACTCTCCTCTATTGCATATTTTCATGAGGCAAGGGAAAGGAGAGCAGGAGACTGGTTTGAAGGAGAGGGATATGGGGAACTAAGCTGAATTTTGGATACTCAGACTCTGATTTGGATTCAGTGGGATGATTCCACAATCAGATAAACATTCCTGAATTCAGACTATTTCCCCCTGCTTTGGATCTAGCTCGCTAGCTTGTTTTAGCATGTCCTTGAAAGACACACATGGGTGACATCTTCAGCTGGTGTCAGTGAGTGTAGCACCATTTGTCAGGGATGGTCTCGATAAGACTTAGTCCTGCCATGAGTGCAGGGGACTGGACTAGATGACCTCTCGAGGTCCCTTCCAGTCTTATACGTCTATGATTTACTGCATCGATCTATCCAAAATGCAAGGGGTGAAGTTCAGATGAAGGAAAAATCAGGTGAAACAAGAGAAAAAAAATATGTAAATCTTGTTAGATGTTTGTCTGAGACAAAAGTGCACCCCTCCCTGTTTATCAGGGCTGTACATTTCTGAGTCTTCAGGAGCATTGGTCGCTTGGCTTAGACCATGTTCGTCACACAGAGCAAACCCTCGGGCACCCAGAGAGACCCATGACCATGTGGTAATGAAGTGTCAGCTGCCACCACAGAACCATTCTTCTTGCCCTAGGCCTTAGGAATGGAACTGTGTGTGTCCAGGAACCCGTGCCAGGGGAAGGGTTAGAAGAGGGTGAGATGGCACCGGCAGAATGATCATTATCCACCTCCCCACCCTGCTCCCTGCACACACAAATCTCAGCCTAACAATCTCTTCCTCAGGGAGTTCCAGGCTCTGCACTATCCTGGAGAAGAGGGATGGGACTCAAAGCTGATGTGGAGGGCAGGGCCTCCATATGAACCACTCTAGTCTCCTGAGGTCCTGCATGGATCCTGGGGGATCAGCAGGTTCTTGGGGCAGAACTGTTGTTTGTTCTGGAGGAGCAATCCATGCAATGGAAAGGTTTAGTGGGAACTCTGAAGGCCTTTTGAATTTTCCTTCGCTTGGTCAGAGATCTCGGAGTCAGCAGCATTTCTCCTACCTCCTTTCCTTCTCCACTGCATCTAGCGCTGGGGGAAGGAGCAAGAGGGAGCCCTGAAGAGCGAAAGCTCCAATTTATCTACAGAACCAGCAAAGCATGGGAGATAGCTGCCTGAAGGCCAGCCCTCCTCACCCAGAGGCACCAGTTGCACCGATGAGGGGTAGGCCATTCAGGTATATGCCTTAGGCTTCTGTTCTGAGATTGCCAAATCAACACCACTCGTGGGGATCATTTTGTGATGTGGACCATTGTCCACGAAGAACTGCAACACAGAACACATCATTTGGGAAAGGCCTCCAAACGTCCCCCAGATGGTGACAATCTGACTACAGGGCTGGGCGAGGGTCCAGAAGAGCCCCACAGAGGAGCAAGGTGGCATAGTCCCTTATTGCACAGGCTTCCACTCCAGCTTCAAATAGAGGGTCCAGTTCTGGATTTCTTGCTCACATCCAGCATGAGGGCCACATGCTGATACCTCCCCAAAAGTGTAAGATTCAACAGTAACATAACTACTGCAAAATCTACATAAACCCTGATTCTGCACAACCCTCATTTATTATGTGCATTACCCATAACACAATAAGGTCCTGATCTGTGACTAGGACCCCTAAGTGTTAGGCACTGTACAAACTCAGAATAACATGAGGTCCAGGCTTATGTCTTAGCTCATGAACAGCCCCATTGAAGTCAATGGGATTACTTGTTTAAAATGAAGCGTGTGTGAGTGTGCTTACGGATCTGAGGGAAAAGGGGACCTTTTCTTTCACACTTGCACCAAAACCAAATACACACAATGGTGATCTGTGGCAGGACATCATTCCATACTGCCCCAGGCCATACGAAATCACCTGTGGAATTCTCTTGGGTACCTGCACAGCCAGCCATCAGGAGGAGAGACAGTAGCGTAACAGTTTGCAATACAGAATGCCATTTAAAAAAAATATTGGCACCAAAAGACTGCTCCAAGCATGGGCGATGAAAATGCTTTTCACCCCGATCAAGGGACAAACGCTGTCACGTCTCATGCATGGCTTTGCCACTTCTGTTTTCTGCCACTCATGAAATAAAAAGGAAGATTCATTGTCCACACAGAGTATTTTCTGTCTTTCGTATGTGGCTTTTCAATGTAACAAATTGGTTGTGTAAAAAAATAAAGTGGCAATTCACTGGGATGATGTCATATGAATTACAACTAGTCCAAGCTTATGATTCTTCCCTCCTTTCCCCCAGGCTCTGCTGGTGTCTGGGTGACCACTGCTTTTAATAGATCTTCACTGAAAACCCTGCTGCCCTGTAGCGTTAGGGGAAAGGACTGGGAGCCAGTGTGCCTGAGTTTCTTACAACCATGTGACTTACTTCCTGGGTGGCGCTGAATGGGGGAATTAGGCCAACGTTTGCAGAGATGCTAGGCACTCATGTCTCCATTTGAAGTCAGTGGAAGCCGCAGGTGCTTGGCCTTTCTGAAAATCAGACTTGAGATGTGCACTCTAAAGAATATAGCACCAAAATCAGAGGCCACTTTAAAAATAATTAGCCCAACATTTCCGTCCCTCAACTGCTCCAGCTGTAAAATATCAACACTTACCTATCTTACAGGAGAGTGAGGGTGCTTAGCAAATTAATGGTTGTGCAACCACTTTGGGATCTTTGGTGAAAGGGCTGCAAAAATAATGGTTTTCTATGCCATCATTTTATTTTAAAAAAATTAAACCCTACAAACATTACATGTTAAGCATCTCTAACAAAAGCTGATGGTGAAGAACATCCCATCCCTGGTAGAGGTGCTCCTGGAAGCAGCAACCCCTGCACTTTGCTGTCTTCCCTCATGCTGGGGAAGGGAAGATGGGAACTATTCAGCTGGGGACACTGAGCAGAGTTTAGGAGGTGGCATTTATGTCAGCAAAGCTTTTCCTGGATAGAGCCTTGTACTCTACAGCAGCCTGGGAATTATTATGCATATTAAATAAAACTAAATGATAATGTTGTGGAAAACATTTGTAAAAGAAAGGCACTTCAGAGTTAAACTTGATAGCTAGACTTTAATCCATACAACTGTGGAAAAATGACAGAAGTCAGATGCATTCCTTCAGTGTTGGTTATCACTTGCCTATCCTGGCCTTTGTCAGTTCATGGTGGAGAACTTTAAAATTATTTAAATGTAGGGTTTTCTTTTTAAAAAAAAGAATGTATCATTATCTTGATTTTTTCTTCATTTTTACATAAAAGATCATTTTTACAGAAGGTTAAGAAGTGTGTAATATTCACCACAAATGGAAACAACTCATTTGAAGTCACTTCTGGTCTATCACATAAATATATATTGTGACAAAGTTCCTCCTCTACCTTGGTGGGTCCTGCATTTATTGGCAGATTTGTTCACCTCAGTGATCTTCCCCTCTTGTGGAACCCACAGTCTGGGTCAGCTCCTCCTGTGTCTGATCAGGAGTTGGGAGGTTTGGGGGGAACCCGGCCGCCCTCTACTCCAGGTTCAGCCCAGGGGACCTGTGGGATCAACAGCATGTCTATAGTGCCTTCCTGTACAGACTGCCATGACAGCTACAACTCCCTGGGCTACTTCCCCATGGCCTCCTCCAAATCCATGGCCTCCTCTTCAAACACCTTTCTTTATCTCCCCAGGATTCCTTCTCTGGTGTTGAATACGCTTCCTCAATCCTCCAGCAGTACACGCTCTCTACTCTTAGGCTTCTTGCTCCCAGCTCTTCTCACACCAACTCCTTCTCCTCTGGCTCCTCCTGCCTGACTGGAGTGAGCTCCTTTTTTAAAACCAGGTGCCCTGTATAGCCTGCCTTTATTGGCTGCAGTGTTTCTAATTAATAGCGATCTCTACTGCCTTCTAGAAAGGTCTTAATTGGCTCCAGGTGCCTTGATTAACCTGGAGCAACTGCCATTTGGTTACCAGGGTACTAGGGATTTGTTTAGCCTGGGGCTAACACACCTGTTTCTCAGTACTTTACTGTAGCCATCTGGCCTTGCCCCACCACAATATACATATTTCTGAATTGCTTTAAAATGCACAACATTTACCTGCATACACAGGAATGGATGGTCCAATCCTGATCCCATTGAAGTCAATGGGCATTTAACCAGGAATATGCATGAGATGAGGATCGGGCCCTATATCCTGTACATATTATTTAGTGGTGTTATAGCCATGTTGGTTCAGTTAAAGGAAGTGTCCAGTATGTACCAAAAGGAGCTGAAGGGCACTGGACTTGCATATGTTTATATTTAAAAGAAAAATTTAAAGGGATATTGGGCCCAATCCTTACTCTCAGGAATACTCTTTCACATGTCAGAAGTTCCATTAACATCTCATTGCAAGTGTATTGACTAGAAGGTTGTATCTCAACATCATCATCTGCTAGTTACCCAGTAAAAATATTCTCCTAAGTCCAAAGAAATGTGGGACAAGGTAAACTCATGTTGCATAAACAGAGCTTGCTAATATGCTAAGAATAGCACTCTCTTCCTGCTTCCTTTACAGGAATAACAATGGGTCTGTTTGGATGACTAAGGGCTGAGGGATCAACTCTGCTGTCAGGTCAGATCTGGTCCAAAACCAAAAGCTATGTAACCAGTTTTCAGGGAAAACTCATTGATGCAAATGGGAAGTTCACCATAATTATGGATAGGAAAACCGTTATTTTCCTTAGAAACATACTTTTCCCAAATCCATGACTATTGGAAATGTTTCTACCTACTTTTTAAAAATTCCCATGCAAACAATCTTTCTAAACAAATAAACACATCCTCTGTAGTGTTTGCCTCCCAGAACACTGCAACAATGTGCTAGTGTGGGAGAGGCAGAAAAATAAAACTGGCTGGAAACAAAAGAGAAACTGACCTTTCTCTTTCAATTTTTTCAGCTGAGAAAAAATAAACACCATAAAGGATAAAAAATAATTAAATCAACTTTAACATCCCTTCAGCTTCAGGGCCTGATCCTGCAGCTCTTTTTAGTAACAAAGGCTACAAGCAATTTTTGTTATTATTTTAAATATATTATTCTAAAACTGATAATGTTAAATTAACAGGACTTTAGCTAAGCTCAGAGTCTGTGTGTTCTATAGCAGAAACACATGTTTAACACTAATACCATGCTAAGTAATAATGCATTATTCTGGGTAATGGGTATAATCCATTCTCTACAGCTCCTCTTAAAAGCAGAATATCTCAGCTATTCTAACTTTGTGTTTTAAACTCTTACTAGGGATTTGGCTATACTGCAAACTAACATTGCATCATCATTTTAGATCTAAACACACACACTATTAAAGAGGCAAACTTCTAGTCCTGATTGTGTTTTTCAATAACTGATCCTGGGGTAACATTACTTTTTAGATCAGAAATTAAGAATTTGATCATCAAACCAAGTGCATTTTGTGAAAAAAAGAAGGAAAGGCAAGAAAAGGAAGATGTAAGTATTGATTTAAAGTCTGTCTATCAGTTTTGTAAAGTTATATTGAATCCAGCCTATATTGGCTCTTCAGCTCTGAACAAATTATGGGTCTAATCTTGTTCCCATTAAAGTCAGTGGCAAAATTCCCAATGTCTTCAGTGGATGTAGGATCAGGCCCCTATTATTAAAGTTTGTCTGGCATGGTTTTTGCTAATATTTATAGTCTTTTTATTGCTTTTTGCTCTTTCTATATGCTAACCATTATGTGCAAAACAGTGTGCAAAAGTCAGAAAATTCAGTGTTTTTTACCACTAGCTTTCTTAGCTGCAGCTACTCTGTATTTTCTGGTGATTGGCACATACATAAAAAGCGATCATTAAATAACTGACACACAACAGCATTCAACAGGAAAGTGGCATGGAGAGCTTTGGGGGTCCCAAAGGCACCCCCTGAGCCATAACTATCCTGTTTGTCTTTGTGCAGGGATAAACAAGAATATTTGTATCTTGTATGCTCCCTCCTCAGGAGTAATAAAGTCCTGTGACCTTATTATACTCGGCCAAGAAATCGGTATCTTCTGACTAGGAGATCTTTGACCTGAATTTGGAGTTTTGTCATTCAGAGACAACATTCAGAAGCACATTTTTGTCCATTGCCGTACTTGCATATATCAGGGGAGTATATATATCCGGTACCAGAGTCACACACACTATGATGTGTGTGTGAGAGAGAGTCTTTCTAATATGTGAAACCTGATACAGCTTTATATGGAGGAGTAATAGACACATCAGGGTCATAAGCCACTGCCAAAGGAAATTGACTTCAGTGGGCTTTGGATCAGGCCCTGTTTCCTGGACTCAAGGAAATGTTCATGATATCCACTCTAAAAACCACTCCATAGATTCAGCGCAGTTCACACTCCATGTGAGCCAGAGGCATGTGTCAGCTAAGTGACATGTTTACAAACTGGCAATATATTTGTGCTGGAGATACATGAAAACCTGATTCTGTCTTCCTAGGAGCAAGCAAGACTTAACAATGCCTCTGAATGTTCATTGCAGAAAAGAAAAGGAAAAGTAATCCACAGAACCAATCAAAGAGGGGAAAGGGATGTGAAATCCCTCCTGAATCTTCTAGCACTGGTCAAATAGTTACTCCAGGATGACTGCTAGTGATGGACAGATCCTTATTTGTGAGTATTTAATGTTTCTTCGGAAGCACTTCTAAAAGAAATTGGTATGTAATGACAGCACTCACTGGAAAACAGGCCGATTATAAAATGCACTAACTTATCTGGTATTCATTTGAAAAGTAAATGGATTCAAGTAAAGGTGAGAGTTCACTACCAATTCAAATATTTTGCTTTAACAGGCACTAGCACTCCTGCTTTAATTCAAGCAGAAACACAAGTATGAATAATCAAACTGGATGATGCTCATCAAAACCTTTGTGCCTTGCACCATTTCAAATGGTCATTGAAGCTTAATGGCAAAAAATTTACATTATTTCTTTAATTTGTATTCTGTTCCTTCCTTCTGAGTGATGTGATTGTGATTTTCTGTTGCCTGCTGTATTACTTTGATGCAAATGTTATGTGTTGCTAGAGTCCAATTTCCTGCTTCTCCACCCCCTCCCTTCTTCTTTTCCTTCAGTAAAGAAAGGACAGCTAAAATAGTTCAAAATCGGGTGGTATTTAAATAGTTCCTTAACTACTGGTTCTAATTAAGACAAACAATGCCGGATCTTGAAGCACCTTGAAAAATGAATCATTACCTAAGAGGCAGAGGGGATGTCAACATTAGTGGCTTTGCTTCCCTCTTTTTCCCCCTCCCAAAAAGAAAGTGAGGAATCCAAATTCTTTCCACAAAAGAATTAAAAGAAATTTGTAATTCTGCTAAAACCCCTCCCTTTTGCTGGCACATAATCACCCAGGGACGAATGCTTTATGGAGATACAGGGGGTTGCAAGCCAAAGCCTGCAAACACAAGGCCCCTAGGGTGTTCATTGCATGTAATATATGCACAAGCTAATTTATTATCCTGTGACTAATTTCCATTTCTTGTGCTTAGAGTTGCCTGGCTAATTACAGGGATGTTTTCTTAACTTTCCTAATTATGTTCTCCGCTTTATAGCAGGCAACAGAGCTAAATGAAGGAGGCCTGGCAGCCCAGGGCTCCCAGGCAGCTGCACCCTTGTGAGATGAAATCCGCGGGAGCGGGCAGACAGGCCTTGTCAGAACTCCCCCAGTCTTTGATCAGCTCCAACAGGCTGCGCTGGGAGCCCGTTTGCGGGGGCCAGCCGAGAGAACGCCGCATAATTAGATTGACTGGCTTAATTAGGGGGAAAGTTGGCTGCTAAATGGAAGCTGCCGCGTCTCCCGGGCGCTGGGTTGGGGAGCCGCGGGCGGGCTCGCAAGGAGTCCCCCGCACAAAGCGCGCCCCGTGGGGCGCTTCGCATCCCAGAGGAGCCGGCAGTCCTGCAACCTTTCTTCTCGCTTCCTTTGCAGCCGGGCACGGGCACGGGCACGGGCACGGGAGGGAGCCGGTTGCAAAGTTATTTCTCCGGCTTCATTAGCGAGTCGGCTCTTCCCCTACCCCCAGGCATCGCAATTAGCCGAGAAGCCCTGGAACGCGCAATTCGGCTGCACTTAGCGCTCCCTCCCACGCGGGGAGCTGGAGCAGCGCGCGCAAGGCTGGCTCTCCGTGTCCCTCCCTCCCACGCGGGGAGCTGGAGCAGCGCGCGCAAGGCTGGCTCTCCGTGTCCCTCCCTCCCACGCGGGGAGCTGGAGCAGCGCGCGCAAGGCTGGCTCTCCGTGTCCCTCCCTCCCACGCGGGGAGCTGGAGCAGCGCGCGCAAGGCTGGCTCTCCGTGTCCCTCCCTCCCACGCGGGGAGCTGGAGCAGCGCGCGCAAGGCTGGCTCTCCGTGTCCCTCCCTCCCACGCGGGGAGCTGGAGCAGCGCGCGCAAGGCTGGCTCTCCGTGTCCCTCCCTCCCACGCAGGGGAGCTGGAGCAGCGCGCGCAAGGCTGGCTCTCCGGGTCCCTCCCTCCCACGCGGGGAGCAGGAGGAGCTCGCGCCTGGCTGGCTCTCCGGGTCCCTCCCTCCCACGCAGGGGAGCTGGAGCAGCGCGCGCAAGGCTGGCTCTCCGGGTCCCTCCCTCCCACGCGGGGAGCAGGAGGAGCTCGCGCCTGGCTGGCTCTCCGGGTCCCTCCCTCCCACGCAGGGGAGCTGGAGCAGCGCGCGCCTGGCTGGCTCTCCGGGTCCCTCCCTCCCACGCGGGGAGCAGGAGGAGCTCGCGCCTGGCTGGCTCTCCGGCGTCCCTCCCTCCCACGCGGGGAGCAGGAGGAGCTCGCGCCTGGCTCGCTCTCCGGGTCCCTCCCTCCCACGCAGGGGAGCTGGAGCAGCGCGCGCCTGGCTGGCTCTCCGGGTCCCTCCCTCCCACGCGGGGAGCAGGAGGAGCTCGCGCCTGGCTGGCTCTCCGGCGTCCCTCCCTCCCACGCGGGGAGCAGGAGGAGCTCGCGCCTGGCTCGCTCTCCGGGTCCCTCCCTCCCACGCAGGGGAGCTGGAGCAGCGCGCGCCTGGCTGGCTCTCCGGGTCCCTCCCTCCCACGCGGGGAAGCAGGAGGAGCTCACGCTTGGCTGGCTCTCCGTGTACCCGCAGTGAGCGGGGAGCTGCACGGGCCGCAGCCGGAGAGATGTGGGCGTAGGGTAGTAGTGAGGGCGAAGAGTGACAGCGTTTGGCTAGCTACAAACACACGTGTCCAGAGCAGGCAGCTGGTTACTGTAGGGGTGAGACGTTCGCAAGCGAAATGTGCAAAGTGGAGGGGAAGATACCTGTGCAGATAGCTCGATTTACACGTGTGAGCGCTTTTTACATGGAGCGGCTAGGTGTGGCGGGGGGGTGTACACAGAACCATCTACCTGTAGAGCACACACCTGTATCTCGGGCTAGCGGTGTGTAATTCAAATCTACAGCTGATAAATCGGTCTAGAGAGGTGTGTAGATGTGGGTGTCTGGTTTGTACAGATAGCAGGGCGCACACACACACGTGTGTATCTACGTCTGCACCTCTCTCTATAATCCAATACTAATGAAATATAATACACTCTGTTGTGTAGCTGTGTGTGAACGAGCCTACATTTGCAAGTAGTTTATTCCCAACGCTCAGGAGGGGAAAGATCAAGCCCAGTTGAATCGGTCATGAACTGAATGGGAAGGCTGGATTATTTTTTTTATGCATAAATAATTTCAAAGGTAGTGACAAGGGGACAGCCCAGAACGAAGGGCCCACGCACCAACTCCTGGTATTTATTTACTGTGCGCAGATTTCTGGTTATATCCTTTCTTCCTAGCCCCGGTGAGACAAGCTACAGCCAGGATCTGTGTGTCTGTCTCTCTTTCGCTCTCTGCTTGTACTTCTGTGCGGAGCAGTGCTGTCAGTGCACCGCAAAATACAGCAAAGCTCGTGTGTGACTCTTGTCTACATGCAAAGCAGTGCTTGGCTGGGAGAAGAGACGCCTGCTCTGCGGGGAGAGTGTGGCAGAGGACAGGACGAAGAGGCTGGCGCCGTGTGATCATTTTCCCGGGAAGTACTCGAGTCACTTTACAAACTAATATTTGAAGCCATCCAGAGGCGGCCAGGTGCAGCCGATCAGACCGCGCCGCGAGCCCTAGGTAGTGGATTGATGCTTTTTCGGGGCCCATTGCATTGCATTGCATTGCACACCACCACTGGTGAAATGCAAATTCAACTCAGCTCCCGGGGAGCAAGTGCACCTCAAGGTTGCTCCCCTCCCCCGCTTTGCAGACACAATTCCATTATTCCCCTTTCCGTGTTAATGTCTGGTCAGTGCTAAGGGCTGCTGCATGCAGGATCCTAGTCCTAGTTTGACACGACTCCTTCCTTTCGACCTCCTGTGTGTTTGGGACCGGGCCAGGGGGCTGGTATTTTATTTTTATAATCAATGGGTTGCAATGAACGCCGCTTCCCCAGAATGCCGAAGTCTCCCGCCAGACCAAGCTAACCGCAAGTTCGCAACTGGCTCACCCCGTGCTAACAATCCCACTCTGCGCTGAAGTAACTATGAAGGACTCGTGCGCTGGAGTGGATCGAGCAGAACAATGGCTGCAAACTCTGGCTTTCATCCCCGCGAGTGATACAGGTGCCGCGCTAAGAACTGGCAGCCAAGAAAATGTAATTACTTGGGCGACGCTTTTCATTTTTTTTTTTAAGGTTGTTATTCCTACTTCGGAATGCAAAGTGCTTCTGAAAGAAAGTCGGTGGCCTTGGTCCCTAAACTGCATTACGTTAAAGGTCAGCCGCGTGTCACATCTGCAGTTACTAATTTAATGGCACGGCGCTGCAATAAACAAACCCCCGAATCTTCGCAGTAGCTTCCACTAGGAATTCTGCATTTCTCCTGCCTTTTAAATCACCACCACAATACCTTTTGTGCGCGGGAGAACCAATTTTCCTGCGACTCCATCTCATTAGTCATCTATTTGTCTCCTCTCTAGAATCTCCTGCGGGGAAAAAGCAACACAGGACTTCAATCGGGCTATTTACAAAACTCAAGGCTCTAAGGGAGGCTTTGTTGGAAGGGAAGTGTGAATAGTGTCCTTTGGATCTAGGCAAACTCTCTCCCTAGCCTGTTGTGAGGAGCCATTGTTTGTGGCTGTTAATAAACGTGCGTTAGCAGGGCCTCACTCTACAATCCCCCTGCTGTGGAGATTTCGCCTGCCTAATGCATATTGTTCTCGAGGAACAACTGTTTCATCTCAGTCGAGGTCCAACTTCTGGCAAGCAAGCCACTGGCCACCTCTTTCTGGGATCCCACCGCAAACTACAAGCCCAGAGCCACTCTTCAGACCAATGGTGAAGATCACAATGCTAAATGCAGTGTCTAATTCATCTAATTTACTGAATAAATTATAACAGTTAAAAAAAACAACAACCCATCCTCTCTATCCCTGAGACACATGAACTTCTTGGGTGAGCTGATGTATGGAGAAGATTTCCAGTCCCAGCTGATCCAAAGCCCAATCAAGTCAATGGAAAGACAATCTGGCTGGGATCAGGTCCCCAATGCTGTGGTCACCTCATGTAAAATACCAGGTTTGAAACCAGTGACTGATTTCACAGGCACATCCCTGGGAGGTGGCCCTGCCAACCTTCCCCCATTTGGCCAGAGCCCTAGGTGTGCACATTGGTTTGAAAATATATATATTTACAATGAAGTCCATGTTGTCTAAGCAGGTTCCACATGTCCCGCCCCACTGGTGCTGTCAGCCCATCCCATAGGACAATGGGACAGAGAACCCTCCAAATTCATTAGTCTGAAGAACCACCTAATGAGTAATTGCTCCCTCAAAAAGCTACAATTATATTTGGTCAGCAAATGCTTTTCTGTGGATACATCTTGGACCAATGGATTTACACACACCAAAACTCCTTTCATCTTCACCAGTTTCATCTCCACTTCCATGACTGGATTGTCTGGGATTTTGTTGTCAGTAGTCATAATTTAATCACATAAAATGCCAAGCCTTAAATATTCAACTATCTATGCTGCTCATCATATTTTTAAGAATATCTCAGTTGGCTCTAATTTTTATATGCTGAAATCATTCATGCATTTAAAATTATTAGACAGATAATCACTTCCTTGAAATAATTTCAGCACTCATCTATAATAAAAAAGATTTCTTTCAAAGGACCCTTAGTTAAATGGGCTCAGTGTTACTTTCTGTATCATGTAGGTCAATTTAATTCTGCTCTATACTCTCTATACAACTAAACAATTGCTTTTCATAAACTGGAGAGCACGGTGAATGCAGCCTGTAATATCCATCCAGAGATGGCCTTGAACGCTTTCATTAATAAAAGCTTGACATCTGAAATTCCACTTCTTTATTGTCCCTTATCAAAGAGTTAGTCAAGATTTCAGAAAATTAATGTCATATTAATAAATATTAATAATGGGGGGAACCTAAGAATGTCAGGTACACCATCCATTTACCTTAATACAGCTACACACGTATAATGCATGAACAGCATTTCTAGGACAACAATCTTAAAAGCTCAAGAATATCATTTTTTGAAAGATGCTGTTTGTAACTCTAGGTTTCTAGGTGGCAAATAACAGCTCTGATCCTCCAAATACTTACACATGGATTTAGCTTTACTCATGTGAGCAGTACCACTGAAACAAACTGGACTACTCCTATGTGTAAAGTTAAGAGTGGCTAAGCTGCCAGTGTGCTGAGGTCACAGCCTATCATTCTGGCCAATCCTGTCTCACTGTTTCATTGTACTCCTCCATCCATGTCTCTGTTTCCATCTGTCATCTCTTGTCTTGTACTTAGGTTGTCTAAGCCCCTTGGGGTAGTGACCATCTTTTGTTCTGTGTTTGTACAGCTCCTAGCATGATGGGATCCTGATCCATGATGAGGGCTTGCAAGTGCTACCCCAATACAAATAATAAGGGCTTGTCTACACTTACATTTTATAGTGTTCTAACTTGCTGGCTCAGGGGAGTGGAAAATCACCTCCCTGGGCACTTTAAAGTGCCAGTGTAGACAGGTTCCGAGCCACCCTCTCAGCACTCAAAGTTAATCCCCTTGTGGAGGTTGGTTACTAGGAGCGCTGGGAGAGCTCTCTCCCAAAGCTCATGAGCGACCACACTAGCACTTCAAAGTGCCACCACGGGAGTGTTCCCACAACAGCACTTTGAAGTTTCCAGTGTAGCCATGCCCTAAGTCTTTGCAGGATTGGGGCCTACCTAACTACACTCCGGAAGAATCTCCTGTGAGAGACGAGCCACCCTCAACTTCCACTGGCTTCGATGAGAGGTTAAGAATCATGCAGTTCTGAGACAGTGTTACTGTTGCACTTCCAGATAGGGTGGCACAATAGAATGAGGCAATTAGGTCCCTCTACCACAAAACAGGGCACTCACAAAGACACATACATATGAGTTCATTTGTCTTCTGACCTGCACACACACCAGTCACTTCTGCTCCTCACATTTAAAACAGCTTCTCTCCATGGATATTGTATAAGTTTTGGAGACAGAACTCCAGGCCCTTGGTTTCCCATGCTTGTGTGTTAATGGTGTTAACTGAATAAAGTCCAGATCATTGACACATACACTTGGTGCTTTAAAAGGTCAATTGCACAACACTGAAAAAAATTGCGAGCCAAATCAGTTGGGAGGAAGAAATTAATCAGTGGATGATAATTAGGAATTGTTTAAGAACATTTTATTAGAGGACCAAAATACCACAACTGAGAAATAAGGCCATATTGGCTTAAAAAATGACTTGGTTCAGAGAGGAAGTGAAGATTGCTATAAAAAAATAACAAATGGAAGAAAGGGGAAATTGGTAGTAACAAACATGTAAGAAGATAGGAACTGTAGAAGATCGATAAGGGATGCAAAGACACAAGGAAAAATCTATGGCCAGCAGAGTTAAGGACAATAAGAAGGAGTTTTCAAACACGTATTAGGAACAAAAAGAATCTTAGCAATGGTATTGGTCCATTACCAGATGGAAACAGAAGAATTATCAATACTAATGCAGAAAAGACAAAAGTGTTCAGCAAATATTTCTATTACGTATTGGGGGGAGGGGAGATGATGTGGTCATATCATATGATAACACTCCTTCCATTTCTCTACTATCACTGAAGGATGTAAAAAAGAAGCTATTAAAGTTGGACATTTTAAAATCAGCAGGCCCAGACAACTTGCATCCAAGAGTTTTAAAAGAGCTGGCTGATGAGTTCGCTGGGCCATTAATTTTTTTTCAGTAAGTCTTGGAACAATGTGGGAGTTCCAGAAGACTGGAAGAAATCTAACATTGTGTCAATATTTTAAAAGGGTAAACAGGATGATACAGATAATTATAGGCCTGTCAGTTTGATATTGATTACCAGCAACATAATGAAGCAGTTGATGAGGGACTCAATTAATAAGGAATTAAAGGAACATAATATAATTAATGCCAATCAACACAGGTTTACGGACAATAGGTCCTGTCAAACTAACTTGATATCTATTTTTTTAAATGAGATAAATTTAGTTAATTAAAGTAACAGTGTTGATGTAATATACTTATACTTCAGTATGACATTCAACATGGCACCACATGACATTTTGATTTAAAAACTAGAAAGATATCACAAAAAAAAGATATTACTTCACTCACCTTGTCTCTCTAATAATCTGGGACCCATACAGCTACAACACCACTGCATACATAAAATTAACGTGGCACACATTAAATAGATTAAAAGCTGGCTAACTGATCAGTCTTAGGATGTAATTTGTAAACAGGAATCATTATCATCAAATGACTCAGTTTCTAGTGGGGTCCCTCAGGGATCAGTTCTTGGCCCTACACTATTTAACATTTTTATTAATAACCTGGACAAAAACATAAAATCACCACTCATACAGTTTACAGATGACACAAAAATTGGAAGAGTGATACAGAACAAGGACAGGTCACTGACTTGGGGCAAGCTGGATCACTTGATAAGCTGGACATAAGCAAATAAAACAGAGAAGAATGTAGGCCAGGCCTGCACAACAAGTAAGGCAGCGAGGGCCATATTACTCCAAAGAAAATAGCTGAGGGCCAACCCACCCCCCCAGCACTGCAGAAACACCACCACCCCAGCCCCCCCAAAACACAACACATACACCCCAGTGCCGCCCGCACCGCAGAAACAAACCCTCCTTCTCCAGTGCCAGCCCGCTGGAACAGCTGTGGGCCAAAAAGGAAGGGTGGTGTTTTTTTGGGGGAGGGGTTGATACTTTATTAAGAATTTTTCAATTAAA
Source organism: Chelonoidis abingdonii (assembly GCF_003597395.2). NCBI lineage: Eukaryota > Metazoa > Chordata > Testudines > Testudinidae > Chelonoidis > Chelonoidis abingdonii. Next base: position 213,345,133 of record NC_133771.1, on the reverse strand, counting down.
GCAAACAATTTTTTAAATTATTTTAATATTTTTATGAATCATGGAAAAATGAAGAACACCTGTTCCATTGAAAGAAAACATTTGTACTTTTCATAATTACCTTGCAAATTTAATGAGAGATATTACATCTCTTTTCGGCAACAAGCTTGTTGTATTCGGGGGTCATATTTGAAGCGGATATTTTCATAATGTCTTCCAAATGGCCGTCAGTCAGAGAAGAACATTGCTTGTTTTTATTCATGTTCATGATGGAAAATATTTGTTCACATATGTAAGTGCTTTCAAAAATGCTGAATGTTTTCAGTGCAACTTCGATAAGATTCTTGTATTTGTCATCGTCCAGACTTTTGCAGAAGTCCCGCAGGCTGCTTTCTCTGTGCTTATTTCAGTAAACTGCTGAACATTTAAGTTCAATAATCTCCAACTGCAAATCTAGTGGCACCTCCTCTGGATCCACAGAAAAGGGATCTTCAGTCAACTTCAGCTGGATGTCATCTTCTTTAGACAAAGTAAGTCTTCTGTTAAATTCTTTAATCTAAAGATTGATGTGCTTTGTGTATTTTTCTCCTAACTCCGCGTGTTTGTGCTGAGGGATACGCTGTGCACAAGTGGGAAAGTGACCCATTTCACCTTTTGACAGCTGACTTCTGAAAAGTTTCAATTTCATTTTGAAAGCTTTCACTGCTGCACACGTTTAAAATATAAGTTGATTTTTTTCCCTGAAGTTGAATGTTGAAATCATTCAGGTGTGCTGTAATATCACAGAAGAAAAAGATCTTGATTCCAGGACTCATTTTCAAGTTCTGGGAATTTTATTGGCCCATTTTCTAGGAATTTTGCTACCTCCTTTTTCAAAGCAATGAAACGCTGGAGCACTCTTCCTTGGCTCAACCACCTCAGTTCTGTATGGTAGATCAAGTCGCTCCACTTGGCGTCTAGCCCTTCAAGAAAGGCTTGAAATGTCTTATGTATAGTCCTCTAGAACAGATGTAGTTTACAATGGAAACTACCACTGACATTACATGCTTAAATTTTAACACTTTGCCACACAAAACCTGCTGATGTAAATGCAGTCATATTTGGTTATTTGTCTCCTGATAAATTCTTCAAGAAGAGTAACTGGTCCAACATTTTTTCTGCACGTAGCTGGAGCACCATCAGTACAAATGGCCACCAAGTTTGTGAAATGTAATCCCAACTTATCATTCATGGACTTTATCACCTCAATGGAGATTTCTTTTCCGGTTGTGCGACCTGTCATGGAGCACATGCCAGCAAGTTCTTCAGTAATTTCGAAGTTTTTAGCAATCCCTCTAATAAAAATAAGTTGGGCAGTGTCTTTTAAATTGGTGCCTTCATCCATGCTAGGGAGTAAAAGCAGAATTCACTGACTCTCTGCATTAACTGATCACTTAGATTGGTAGAAATGTCAGCTATTCTTCTCTGTACAGTCATGCGTGATAGACTGACATTCTCAAATATTCCTCTCTTTTCTGGACATAGCTCAGACACAGCAATCAACAAACACTTTTTTAAAAACTCACCTTCTGTGAAGCATTTCCCAGCAGCAGCAATTTCCTTAGAAATTTGAAAGCTTACTTCAGTAACTGTATCGTTCTCAGTGCTCTCTTTCTTGAAAATTTGCTGTTCTCCACTAAGGTTTTTCGCTAAACTGGCTGCTTTAATTATTTTTTCATTTGGGTTCAATTTGGCAAGATTGGGATGTTTAGTTTCAAAGTGCCGCTGAAGGTTGTATTCCTTCGGAATGGCTAATATTTCACAACACACGAGGCACAGTATTTTGTCTTTAGAAGCAGTACGTAAGTATTGATTCATCCATTCAGTGTTGAAAACTGTGTTCTGATTCTATTTTTTTATTTTTCTTTTCACTCATCGGTAGCCATTATGAAGCTCAAGGTTTTGTTGAATAAATTCACACACAAGGGAAACACTCAGTCACACACAAAGAGAAGAGATATCTCATGCTTGTGGCACACTAGCAAGGCACTGACAGTGTGTGGAAGCCTGTAGAGGGGGAAAGAAACGGCGTGCACAGGGTGACCAGATCACAGCAGTAAAATAGGACCCGCCCCCTCCCCTCTTGGCCCCACCATCACACCCCTCTTCAACCCCCCTGGGGGCACTATATTACTGCGCACAGCAGTACCAACAATTAAAATACTGAAAATGGATGCCCCCCTCCAGCCACCGACTCGCCGCTCGCCTCCTCACCCCCCCCAAGTACAAAGCCCCCCCCGCGGTTCAAAATCCCCACCCATGAAATAAGGGGAGGAGAAAGGGGGACAGTTTGAAGGGATTTCCTGGGGCTATGAACCAAGCCGGGAGGGGAAAGGGGGGCAGTATGAAGGGATTGGATGTGAGTGTCCAACACAAAAACACAGCGGCCACAGGGAGTTTCCAACATAAAAACACAGCGGCCACAACCATTAGGGTGGTTGGAGCGTGGCACATGCACGTGGAGGTTGTGAGGTGGGGTTCCCTCAAGGCAGGGGGCAAACCCAGGGCTGGTGCAAGGATATTTTGCGCCCTAGGTGAAACTTCCACCTTGCGTCCCTCCCCAGCACATTGGTTCATTGAGGGGCAAATCCCAACGAGCCTTTATAGACCCCAGGGGCCAGCTGTGCCCAGGGGCTGCTCCCCAGACCAGGTTCCCCCTCTGCCCCCTGAACTCCCCTGGAGGGTGAACAGCCCCCGCCCAAGTCCTCTTCACCCCACCCTAATGGTCCCCACCACGAGTCCATTCACTAGCTTTGCCAGGCTTGGGCCGCTGTAGCAGCTCAGCAGGGAGGAGCTGCCTTCCGGAGGCACCGGAGAGCCAGAGCGTCCTGCTTGCGCACCCCAGCCATGGAGAAGCCAGTGCAGCACAGGGGGGCAGCAGCCCTGCAAAGGCGGCTGCACAGCTAGTGGGGAGCAGCCCTGGCCCTCCTGCCCAGGCTGTGGCCAGTGCTCCCGCCCCAAGGGCTCCTGCAAGCTGCAGTGGATGCATGCGGGCGCCGGCCCCCATGCACCCCCCGGCTCCCCCCTCATCATGCTTGGGCTCTGTGGCTCCCAGGAGTGTGAGCCACCACCACTTATGCCCCTCATGGAGCAGGCTCAGGGCCCCATGCCCTGGCAGCAGCTCACATGCCTGGGAGCTGCAAAGCCCAAGTGTGGTGAGGAGGGAGCTGGGGGGCACAGGGGGGCCACTGACCACATGCATTTGCTGAAGCCTGCAGGACCCCTCAGTGGGGGTGGGACACTCCAGGTTGAAGCCTGGGCAGGAGGGGCGGGGGGCGTGGCTGCTCCCCGTATTGGTGCTGCACCGGCTCCTCCATGGTTGGGGTGCGCCGCCCCTGCAAGCCAACGCTTTGGCTATCCACTACCTCCGGAAGGCGGCTCTTCGCTGCCGAACCAGAGCACCACTTTTTTAGAGTTACCATATTTCAATAATCAAAAAAGAGGATGGGGGAAAGTCCTGCCCCATCCACTCCCTCCCACTTCCCAACCCCCTCAGAACCCTCAACCCCCCCTGCTACTTGTCCCCTGACTGCCCCCTCCTGAGACCCCACCCATCCTAACTGCCCCCCAGGACCCTACCCCCTACCTGTCCCCTGGCTGCCCCAACCCTTATCCACACCCCCACCCCCAGACAGACCCCTGGGACTCCCATACCCTGTCCAACCACTGCCCACCCCCTGATAGGACCCCCAGAACTCCCGACCCAACCAACCCTCCCCCTGCTCCCTGTCCCCTGACTGCTCCAATCCCTCACCACACTCCCGCCCCCTAGAACTCCTGACCCATCCAACACTCTCCCCTCCCCTGAAAGCCCCCCCAGAACTCCCGATCCATCCAACCCTCTCCCTGCTCCCTGTCCCCTGACTGCTCCAATCCCTCTCCACAGCCCCGCCCCCACCAAGAACTCCCGACCCATCCAACCCTCCCCCTGACAGCCCCCCCAGAACTCGCAATCCACCCAACTCTCCCCCTGCTCCCTATCCCCTGACTGCTACAATCCCTCTTCACACCCCCGCCTCCTGACAGCCCCCCAGAACCCCTGACCTATCCAACCTGCCCCCGACAGCCCCCCCAGAACTCCCAACCCATCCAAGCCTCCCCCTGCCCCGACAGTCCCCCTAGAATTCCCAATCCATCCAACCCTCCCCCTGCTCCCTGTCCCCTGACTGCTCCAATCCCTC
>NC_133771.1:213267382-213340829 GCF_003597395.2 Chelonoidis abingdonii | reverse complement strand
CCCCTGACCTATCCAACCTGCCCCCGACAGCCCCCTCAGAACTCCCAACCCATCCAAGCCTCCCCCTGCCCCCTGAAAGCTGCCCCCAAACTTCCAACCCATCCAACCCTCCTCCTGCTCCCTGCCTGCCCGCTGGGACTCCCCTTAGTACCATGCTGCTCCAGCTGCTGGCTCCACATGGAGCCAACCAAACAAGCTGCTGAGCACAGAACCCCTCCCCCGCAGAGTGCTGCGATGGACGCTGAGGTGGGGGGATGCTGGGGAGGGACTCTGCCTGCTGGAGGCCAATGGGAGCAGCTAAATTAGGCCCAGGCACTAAATCAGCCGCACCGCACTCTGCGTGAGGGGAAGGGAGAGGAGAGAGGAAAAATCCCAGACAGTTGCACCAGTCCTGGGTGAACCCAACAGCCCCACCCTGCCACTTTCCTGCGGGTCGCACAGTGAGCCCACGCAGGCTGCATGTTGTGCAGGGCTGATGTAGGCCATAGTTACAGGACGGGGGACTCTATCTTGGGAAACAGTGACTCAGAAAAGGATTTGGGGGTTGTGGTGGATAATCGGCTGAACATGAGCTCCCAGTGCAACACTGTGACCATAGAAGCTCATGTGACCCTTAGACGTGTAAACAGGGAAATCTCAAGTAGGAGTAGACAGGTTACTTTTTCCCTACATTCAGCACCGGTGTGATCACTACTGTTGTCCATAATTCAAGAAGGATGTTGATAAATTGGTGAGGGGTCAGAGAAGAGCCATGAGAATGATTAAAGGATTAGAAAACCTGCCTTCTAGAGATTGCCTCAAGCAGCTCAATCTATTACACTTAAGAAAGAGAAGGTTAAAGGGCTGACTTGATCATGCTCTAGAAGTACCTACATAGGAAATTAAAATTTAATAATGGGCTCTTCAGTCTAGCAGAGAAAGATATAACATGATCCAATAGCTGGAAGTTGATAGCAGACAGTTTGAGACTGAAAATGAGGTGTCCATTTTTAAGCATAAGAGTAATTAACCACTGGAACAACTTGGCCTTGAAATCTATGTATCTCTCTCACAAATGGGACAAGGAGAGGGTGATCTTTTGTGGGCATTTCTTCCACGAAGTGGAAACCTAAAGCTTTTATTTTGTTAGCAAAAAGTGCTCCTACCTCTGAGTTCACTGGAAGCCCCATAATTGCTCGTCTGGTCTCAGCGGGGCAGCAGAAGCTCTAAACGCTGATTTATCAAATGATCTGAGAGCTACTTTCCCCATGGTTCATTAACATTAATGGGAGTTAGGCACATTGAGCCTGACCCAAAATACAATGAAGTCAATAGAAAGGCTCTCGTCTACTTCAGTGGGTCACAGATTTGGCCGCTGGCTCTTGAACTACTGATATAATCTGGAGTTTCACCAGAGACAGAGGCCACCATAGGGCCCACTGGGAGAGGGATTGTCTGAGCATCAAATTCTGCCTTCAGTTAGGCATAGATTTGTCTCTTAAAAAATCTACTCTCCCCAACGAAAGTGCAGTTCCCCAAATTCCCATTTTAGACAAGTTTGCAAATCACCCAAAGGAGGGAATGGTTTTCCTCCCCAATGAATTCCTTTAACCCACGCCAAAAGTTATTTTTATACAAACATCTGAAAAATATGGCTCTCAGGTGAAAGCTACTTTGTTTACATTAGCTGGGATGACATTTACCTGCGAGCCTGAATCAATACGAAGCTAATAGCGGTTTCCATCCGGTTATACTTATCTGTCAGGTAAAGTAGAGAGAGAAATGCCAAACAAAGTACTCAGGACAGCATGTGGATTTGTCACTCTCCCTGGAAAACTCGGAAGCCATAAGCAAATAGTGTATTACACTGATTCATATATAGAGCTATTTTTATCTGTAACACACATATTGATAATGATCTCCTTTAGAATTCCACAGGGCTGGCAAGAGAATCACAGAAGAAGTTGCTTGTATGACTTAGAGGGGAGGCAAGTAGGAGAAGATCATACAGGTATACAAAATAATGAATAGTACCTAGAAGGTCCATTAGACATTCCTCTTTACCCTTTTTCATAACACAGGGGGACACCCAATGCAGCCGAAATGCAACAATTTAAAACCAATTAACGAATAGACTCTTTTACTGAATGTATCATTAATCTGTGGAATCCCCTGCCGCAGGATATCATGAAAGCCAAGAACTCAGCAGGATTCAGAAAATGATTAGAACACAAAAACACAACGATGGGAGTTGTTTGTGTTGATAGATAGATACACAGGTAAAATACATACACATAGTATGCTTGTTTATATACATTTTGTGATTTTATTAGCCATAAATAAGAGAAGAGGACAAGCACAATGTGCATAAATATTGCATTACTGAGCCACACATATACTGCTTAGCTGTTTAGACTCTACAATTAATGATTTCTCCTATACGCTGTAGTGTCATGATGCTATATTATGTCTGGTAAAGAAATGCTTGTGGCAGCCCATTCTAGACTTCTAGTACTGGCCAGCCAAAGGGAAGCATATGGTAGACACAAAAATGCATAAGCAGAGACTCATATAAAGCCATATGTAAGGGTTAAACACTGGGCAAGGGACTGATCCAAAGCCCAAAGAAGTTAATAGAAAGATACTCATTGGCTTTCAATTACTATGGAGCAGGCCCTAAGTATAGCAGCACTGTAAATCTACACACCACACCAGCCCCAAATCTGCAAATAAAGATCCATTAAAATGGAGGGGTAGGAAATTCCTGCTGCTTTTTTAGAACACAGAAACCTACTGCCAATTTCACGATAAGTCCTTTTTTCCTTCAAAAGGGAAGAATCTGTGACTTTTCAAAATTTCCAGAGGAGCCTGTTGTTTTTTTAGCAGTATTAGCATAGAGTCCCTCTATGTTAAATGCAGGTGTAGCTTAAATGGCACTAATTTGTTACTCCATGACATGCAATAGGGAGTTATGCTTGTAAATTCCCATGCATGCTCACCTACCCTACAATATGGAACACAAGGGGACTGATTTTGCTCTGATTTATAGTAGTTTTACACTGCTGTTGCACCGCTGACTTCAGTGTAGTTACACTCCTGTAAGCAAAAGCAGGATCAGGCCCCATGTTCATTTAAAACATTATAAAAAGTAGCTATTCAGCATATGCACAGCCACTTTTCAAATATAAATAGCTCTGTCATTTCCAAATGGCATGTACTGCCTGGCATTGTGACATCATTTGCACTCACTATGAACACACATGTTCGGAACAGACAGCTGGTTTATTTTAGGTGAGAGGAGGCGGGGGGGGAGGGGAAAGGAGTTCCAAAGAAAAATATGCAAGGAGGGGTTATGTGTAATACAAAAGGTTGATTGCCCTGTGGGAAATTTACCATGTGACGGGGAAGCAGACAAAGCAGGTGAATGAGAGGGGCAGTGGCATGTTTCCCATAGACTTATCAGCCTTTTGGATTAACCCCACTGGATACAACGTAAAATTTTGCAGATAACTTGGTTGTTATTTATTGTCCACAGTATATCTGCTTTGCAAAGAGCCAAAGCTATTACACATCCCCTTACTTCTCATACATCACATTTCATCAGTAGATCTCAAAGTGCTTTACAAAGGAGGTCAAGTTCATTATCCCCATTTTACTGATGTGGAAAACTGAGGCACAGGGAGGGAAAGTGACTTGCCAAGGTCACCCAGCAAGTCAGTGGCACAGCCAGGAATTGTATGCAAGTCTAAGTTCCAGTCCAGTGCTCTATCCACTAGGTCCATTGATTTCAGAAGCTTCATTTATGGCTGATGTTTTATGGGTTTTACAAACATCTTTGGGTACCTTAATAGATGTGGCTGGATGAGGCATGGAAAACATACAAAACAGATCGGGAGGAGACTGAAGTTTTTATTAAAACAATTCTGCATGAGGTGAGACACTTATGTCAAAAGGGAAGGGGGGAACTAGTCAATGGAGAGGGTCAAATCTTTTTGACAGAAAATGGCTTTTTCAACAAAACAGAACTTTTCTTGAAAAATGTCAATTTCTATCGATTGTTTTGGTGGTTTCGTTAAACGAAAAAAAATCAAATACAATTTTGTTTTCATCTAAAGTCAATTCCCTACCAGCCGTACTATAGGTCTTTGAAATGCACACTCCCTGCTTCCATTCATGCTAAAGTTAAATGGAAATGCTTTAAAAAATAGATTGGGGGCGGGCCCTGCCTTACATCCCAGATAATGAATGGCCAGATTTGGGCCCAGCTTGCATGGGTGCTCAGGGGAGTAAAGGGGGGCACAAGCTACTCCCTAGTGATGGTTACCCAGATCATGGGTGGCAGCATCTGTGGGGGATGAGGCTAAATGGGGTGACAAATGGGCAGAACTAACTGCCAAGGCTTCTGGTTAACATAGCAGGTAGCATAGCTGCAGGGGGAAATCACTCTGTGCCAGGTACAAGTTACTTACCCTGCAAAACAGGGGAAATCTATGAGGCAGACTGTACTGAGATCCTCTTCCAGGCAGCTCCCAGGGCAGCATAAAGAGCTGCCTCTTGCAAAGCCCAGACTGTGCCCTGACCACTGACAAATACATATGCTTTAAACACAGAAATAACTGAAACATCCCTTCCTTGTTTACTTATCTGCCAAGACCTGAGTTTCAGGATCTGTGTCTCCCCTGCAAGTGTTGATGGCATTATTAACACCTAAAGAAATGCAGAGATTAGAGCTCGGGCACTGTTTAGCTCTGAGTAATGACAGCTGCTGTTGCAGGAGAGATATAGAAGTTACAGCTCAGGTCTTGGCAGCAAAATATACTTTGAAGTTCACCCCTGATCCTCGTAGGTTATGTCTATCAAAATCAATAGTTTTCTTGTGGAATGTGGCCTTCTATGTATATTATGTATTTGTTTGTAATTTTAAGCCAGGTTGGAGGGGTGGGGGAAAATCACTTGAGTTTGCAGAGCTCCACAAGTTACAAAACAAGGGGTGGGACTGAAGCAGTTCAATAGCCAGTCAGAGGAAGCATTGGAGATATATTCAAATCAGCTTGGAGAGCCTTAAATTTTTTATTCTGAACTAATGAAATCCCATCCCTTGGGACTGCCATACCTGGCACTTCTCAGAGGGCTTTAAGTCTGCACATGAGTTGGGCTGTTCATTTGGGATCTCAAACAATTTTGCAACAACAACAACAACAAAGTATTTATTTTCCTCATCAGCTCACTTTTCCTGGCAACACAGTAGATTCCTGTGACCTGATTCCAAGCCCACTGAAGTCAATTGAAAGACCCCATTTGTTCCAAAAGGAACTAATTCAGGTTTCTTTGCTGCAGAATGAAATTAGCTCAATATATGGCCTAACATTACAGGCCTGCTGCTATGGAACTGTCTAAAACTGCTTGGAGCCCAGTCCTCTGGGACACTTACAGCCCTGCTCTGGAATAAACCTGACAGATTAACAAACAGAAGGCAATGACTGTGTCTTTTAAACAGCTCCCCTCCTCGACTATACACACTTCCAAAGACCTTCCTCCCCCACCCATGTAACGATTATTAGTGAGTGTTTTAAAAGAGAGAGAGCAGGAAAAGGCAGAGAAAGATCCCAGCTTCTTGGGCACATTTTCCAAATTGGAGATGGCTGGAAAAATCAAAGAAAACCTCCCCTTGCTGGCTAAAATGCACCGAGCCACTTGAGCATGGCATTTCTCAGGTGGCCATGTGCCCCTGCATGCTGCTGGATGGGGCGGGGGTTGAAGGGGGCATAACTGCTTCAACTCTTCTCTACCGTCTTCCCATCCTAAGCTTTGCTCTAACCAGGAAGGGAAAGTTGCTGAGTGGATTTATTTGGCACGTGGGTCATTTTAAATTGTTGCATCCCAAGTGGACACCTGTACAAACACAGTGAGGAAATCAACATGGAGAAAAAATAGACCCAAATGGCACCTTGTCCCCTAGGTTGGGAGGATGAACCATCCCACCCCTCAGGTGGCTTTGCATAGGTGCATATTCCCCTTCAGGAGAAATTCTGCCTGCAACACCCATTCAGACAGTGCCAAAGGCTGACTCAGGGATGCAGCGCAGGGCTGAGGGGGTTTTATTTGCACACACATTCTCCCTTTACAGGAGATGGGGGAGGAGGAAAATCCACTTTAAGATAAAAAACCTACCACCAGTTTTCCCTTTAACATTCAGCAACTTACTGCAGATCACTGGGGGCGGTGGCTGGGAATCAGGGGCCAGATTCTCAAGAGAAGGAGGCAGATTTTGCAAGCTGAGCTGCAGGTTACTTCAGGGCAATTAAAAAAAAAACAGGCAGGAGATCTGATTGCTGGGCTACATCTCCTATTGCGATCTGGCCAAAAAAATAGCAGGAAGTATATTCATGGGTGGGGGGAGGGGAAGGGGACGATTACATTATCACATCCCAATGTATCCCCCCCCTCACACACACAGAGGCCCATCTAAAATCCCCAAGCAGAGCTCCCCTTGGACAATGAGAGGCCCAGGGTTATGATATGCACATGGCAGCTCCCCAGGGCTGTGATTACCCAAAAGGACCATGCATTCATTGTGCTTTATTGTTCCAATATTTGTACCTCCAGACAAGTGCATCCAAATAGGGCCCATTTCCCTTTATATGATCGGTGTGGCGTGAAAGGCTCTCAACCCCCACCCTAACCCCCCGTAAACCACGGCAGGATGATTACAATGGGCACAACCGGGTCTGAGTTGTGCCTTTCTCAGAGAGGGGCAGGCAACAGAAGGGACCGAGCACTGAGCACAGAGATCAGTTCTCCCTTTAGACAGGGACCCTGTCTTTTAGATTTGAGAAGGGGTAAGGAGTGTAACCGTGGAGCACAGTACAGGAGATCCTTAGGGCTGGTGCCTCATGTGTGCAGCTGGCTGCTGGGATCCTATGGCCTATGGGGGATGCTATTCCCCATATGAAGTAGAAGATGCCCATTGGGAAAGATCCAGGCCACTGCATTTGGAAGACCTGGTTCTGTTACTGTCTCCTCCACAGATTTCTAGTGTGAATTTAAGCAAGCCCGTGGAACCCCCGCGTGCCTCAGTTTCCCGTCTGTAAAGCGGGGTGTTGTCACGCGGGGAGGCAAAAATCCATCCCTGATCGTGAGCGCCCACCTTGGACAGCGAGGAGGCTAGTCTACCTTCCTAGAGACGTCCAAACCCAGACTAGACTGAGCGAGAGTGCGATCTGCTGGGGAACAGGGCTATTTTCGCCGAAAGATCATTGAAACCAGCAAGCCAAACCCATTGAGACGCGCTGCCCGGGGAGCCACTAACACACATGTGACTGACACCCTCCCTGCAGGCTAGTGGGGACAGACGGTGCCAGCACACGGGACACTGTCATGAGGGAAGGCGTGTGTGTGATGCCTGGCCAGGTGTGGCAGAGATCCGTGGCTGAGGTGTAGGCTGTGAGGCAGGTGTGTGGATGTCTGTGGGTGCGTGGGGGGTGATGCCTGGGGGTGTGAGACGTGTCTACTGACGTGTGTGTGTGTCCCTCCATAGGTGTGAGAGCGAGAGAGGTCCCAGCCTGACATCTGTGTCTACAAAACACCTGTTTGTTTCTGTGGCGCAGGCAAACAAAAAAATTAATCAGCCTCCAGTGTCGCCTGGCTAATAAGGGGGCGTGTTCACTTGAATCCAGCCAGCCTCCTTCCAGCCTGGTAGGGGCTGCAGGCGCTGACCTGGGTGGTTCGCCAAGCCGGAGCAAAGAGAAACCTCCGCAGAATCATTTCCAAACATGAAAATGGCTCCATTGTCATTACAGCGGAGAGATTGAATTCGCCTCATCAAAGCGGAGCCTGACAGGTGACTCAATAGGCTGGTGCCAAGCGCCGAGGCAAGGAGATTAGCAGGGCACTGATATCATTATTTCCGCCTATCACAGATTCGGCAGGGAGGCAATTGTAATTTCTGGGTTTATTAGTCTGCCGGGGGGGAGAGGGGGGACCCGAGCGATAAAGCTCCCGGTGACAGCCAAGCATTTGTGCAGCAAGTGCTGTCGCAGTGACACTCACCAAATGCCAATGCGCCCACGTCCTCGTAATCCTCCCTAATGGGGGTTAAAGCCTGGCACGAGGCGCTCTTAGCCGCGAGCAGGACACTAATGACATTTGCATTTTTAAACTGGCCGCGGTAAAAGCAAAGAGCGAGGCTCCTCGGTGCAGCCTAGGGCAAGTCCCTTTGCAGGGGAAGGAGAATCCAGCCGCGCCTGTCTCCTCCCTGGGATAAATGAACGTTCCCGGGGAACAATGGGCCCCGGCTCGCCATGGAGCAGCAGGACAGGACTGAAAGGAGATTGTTCTCTTCGGCAACAGGGCTTGAGCGTGAGGGGTGGTGCTTGGCCAAACCCCGTTTTCACAGAGGTATTTAAATCACACCACAAGAGCTGGGGAGAAACAAAGCTGAACACTCTCAGCTGCAGAGAGAGCAGCACCTTACAGAGTCTGAGTGATGCCTCCCAATCAGCCAAGCGCCCCCAGGTTTTAGCCTGGGTCCCTTGCTGCTGGCCAGTCTGCACGGCCCTGTCTGGAATGGAAACAAAGGAGCAGGATACGAGTTTGGTGCATTTAGTAACATTCACCCTTGTCTCAGAGTTTGTTTGATCACCAACTCTATCTTCCTGTGTTCGTTCTGAAATAACACCCCCGCAGACTAAAGGAATTTCTTCAGGAAAAAAAATACAGGTCGTAAACTGTTACTTTTTCACATTTAAATCAGAGACCAATTAAGAAGACTGTGTAATTCAATTCTTGAGTGAGTGCCACTGAATTCAATTTGTTTCAGGTCAATGAATATAACGTGAAGTTATTAACAAAAAGGTCAGAGATTGCATATAAAATATACACACATGACACAAGCAGTAGTAATTAGAACACATTTCACATGTTCTCTTGCTCAGACATATGGTGTAGAAAGTCTTAACACGATTAGATGTTAATAAATGTTCATCTTTCTCTCTCTCTCTGTGACATAAATTGATTTTAAAGCTATCCCCCTGGTGCTTTCACGATTCACTGAAGGTTAAATATACGTGGTTTAGATTTAGAAAACACATCACTTTAGTGTTTAGTTAGAGATGTTACCCGGATTCTGAGCCCAATAGGAAACCAGCGAGTTCCACCATGTAGAATACTACATCATCCAATGCTGCCTCTTGTTTCCCATCTGAATAAAATCTCATAAAAACCAATTAACAATTTCTAGCTGGTTACAGGGAGAGAGAATCTGCCTGCTCCAGAGGTGTCAGGTTTAAGAGCTTTGTAGTTTGCAATCCACCTTCACTCATTTCAGAGTAACAAAAGAGAATACAGAGTAACAATATTTTAAACATTTATTCAGCACTGGAGGGAAAGGTTGTGTTTTAATAAACTTGTCTATTTTTCCTTTTAAAGAATAACAATTATTTATACCCTGTTACCTATTAAAAATTGGGACTGGAAAGTTGGTCATGTGATTAGGGCATGAAACTGGGGACTCAGAAAACCTGGGTTCAGTTTCAGGCTACGGCACAGGCTCAGTGCTTAATTTGTAATGAAAGTGGTGCCAGGGCTCAGACAATATTTTTACATTCATAACTGATGCAGCCAGCCCAGAGGTACTGGGGCTAGGAACTGCCAAGCCTACAGGTGCCGGGGCTCAGCCCTGGCACAAATTAAGCACTGCCCAGGCTCCTGCCATGACTTTGGGCAAATCACTTAATCTCTCTGGGCCTCTGCTTCCCATCTGTGAAACAGGACTAATAATGCTCCTTTTGTCTATCTTATCTATTTAGACTGTAAGATCTTTGAGGCAGGACTACATGTGCATCCAGCATAATGGCACCTGATCTCTGCTGAGGTCTCTAAATGCTCCTGTGTTCAAAATAATTAATAAAAATATACACTTGTGGTTGTGTTTCTCTAGCTCAGGAGAGAGACAAATGCAGGAGCAAATTGAGCTAGAGACAGGAGAGCACTCCTTTATGCTACACAGGGAAGAATCCCTAATGCTTTTCATCAATTACTTCCAGTGAATGTCTTACCAAAGGGAAGATAAGAGCAGTGGCTTTCTTGAGATACAGACCACCTAGGGTGTGTCTATAAAATAAAATTTGTATCCACATCCAATTTGCAAAAATGATCCATGGATATAAAGTGGATATCTGCAGATTTGCAGGGCTTTATATATAAAATTTGAATCTGCATCCATCCACGATCCACAAAAATGGTCCACAGATATAAAGCAGATATCTGCGGATAGACATTCATCTTCAGGCTGGAGCCTGGGCTCTGTGACTCTGTGTTTTATTAATATAAGAAGAGCTAGAGAAGGTCCATCCAGCCCAGCATCCTGTCTTCCAACAGTGGCCAATGCCAAGTGCCCCAGAGGGAAAGAACAGAACAGGTAATCATCAAGTGATCCATCCCCTATCACTATTGTCCATTCCTGTTGCAATGTAGACGTATCCTTAAGGCATGTGCTCCCAACGCTCACTTGCCGAAAAGTGTAGCAGCTTTCTACAAAGCCTCCGAAGCTTAAGCCCAAGCTAAAACCTTGTCTTGGGGAGCTGGCTGCCATTCTCACACCATTAAAATCATCCTATTCAAAAGATCTGCAACCTCAGAAAAAGGAGGGTAGGCTGCATAAATGGGGGAGGAGTCAGGGCATAGCTGGGCAAAAGTGTCCCCTCCAGATACATATTCAGAAGAGATTCCTCTGCAGGCAGATCTCCCCCTACCCTTCTAGAAAGGTCTGCCTTTCCGTTCTGTTTGTTCAGTGCCTAGCACAATAGAGCCCTGGTCCATGACTGGGGCTCCAAGGAACTACAGTGATACCAATAAATAATAATAATGGTACAGTAACAAACCATCCTCCCTGGGACTCCACACTGGCTCCTGCACTGGGGACAGATCTCAATGGAGTTTTGCCAGAGTAGATTTGTTAGGAGAGTTGAGAACAACTGGCCACTTCCCACCAAGCTGCCCTCTCCAGGATGTCCATGTGGAGATCCAGCTGGGAAGCATTGTAGGTTGAAGTTGCCCAGAAGGAGGGCAGATGAACAATACAGAGGCCAATGCTGTCTGTGAAGATGACTCCAGTTCTCGATTCTCTGGAATGAAGGAAGACTTTCCCTATGGTGGGAGGCTCCAGTGCCTGTAGACCCAGGCAGGATCCGATTAAGGCATTGTCATGATAGACATGTGCCTATGACCCCAGCTTCTGGAGTCATGTCATGACAGTAGAATCTCAACTTTCATTTTAAAATAACATTCTTACACCTCAGCTGGCCTTAAAAATGAGGCAGCATGTAACTGATGCCCTGTCATTTGTCTTCAGACAGCCGGAAGCAGTAGCTATGAGTAGCACTGTTCACCTCAGTAGTTGGCGTGCAGTTTTTAAAAATACATGAGTTGTCAGTGCAAAATTATTACACTCAGGTAAATGTGTAAGGGTTATTTACATAGGAAGGGCCAAATCCTAAAGTCTTGTCCTAGGTAAAGACTCATTCTAATACATAAGCAAAAATCATTATTCAGGCAAAACTCCAATGGAAGTAATTGGATGAAATCCCAAAATATACGAGTATCTCTCGGATTTCAGCCTAATAGGAATTTTCCCTGAGTGAAGACTGAGCAAAAACTAAAGACTTCCAGCGCTGGCCCAGTTACAGAGGTGCCAGTCATGACTCCATGATTAAGGCCAAACTCTTGAACTTAAAGTGGGGATTTTCCACCTCTTTGCTTTGAATGGAGAAATCCAGTGTATCTTCCTCCAACCTACAGCACTACTTACTCACTGAATACAGAATGAGTTTTCTGATACAAGTAAATATGAAATTATAGAACTACTTACTATGATATGTAACCTGTCACTTAAATCAACTTCTATACCAGATGACTGGAGGATAACTAATATAACACCAATTTTTTAAAAAGGCTCCAGAGGTGATCCTGGCAATTATATACCAATAAGCCTAACTTCAGTCCCAGGCAAATTGGTTGAAACTATAATAAAGAACAGAGCTATCAGACACACACACAGATGAACATGATTTGTTGGAGAAGAGACAACATGGCTTTTGTAAACGGAAATCATGCCTCATCAATCTACTAGAATTCTCTGAGGGGGGTCAACATACATGTGGACAAGGGTGAGCCAGTGAATATAGTGTACTTGGACTTTCAGAAAGCCTTTGACAAGATCCGTCACCAAAAGCTCTAAAGCAAAGCAAGAAGTCATGGGATAAGAGGGAAGGTCCTCTCATGGATCAGAAACTGGTTAAAAGATAAGAAACAAAGGATAGCAATAAATGGTCAGTTTTCAGAATGGAGAGAGGTTAATAATGGTGTCCCTCAGGAATGTGTTCTGTGACAATGCAGTTCAACATATTCATAAATGATCTGGAAATAGGGGTAAACAGTGAGGTGGCAAAATTTGCAGTCAATACAAAATTACTCAGGATAGTTAACTCCAAAGCAGTTGGCAAGGAGTTACAAATGGATCTCACAAAACTGGGCGAAGAGGCAACAAAATGGCAGATGAAATTTAATGTTGATAAATTCAAAATGGAAAACATAATCCCAGCTACACATACAAAATGATGGGATCTAAATTTGCTGTTACCACTCAAGAGAGAGATCTTGGAGTCATCCTGGATAGGCCTCTGAAAACATTCACTCAATGTGCAGTGACAGTCAAAAAGCTAACAGAATGTTAGGAACCATTAGGGAAGGGATAGATAATAAAACAGAAAATATCATATTGCCTCTATATAAACCCATAATATGCGCACACCTTGAATACTACATGCAGTTCTGGTTGCATCATCTCAAAAAAGGTATATTAGAATTGGAAAAGGTACAGCGAAGGGCAATAAAAATGATTAACAGTATTGAACAGCTTCCATCTGAGAAGCGATTAAAAAGACTAGAACTATGCATGTGATGCTATATGGAATACAAATGACTGTTTATAATATTACAGATACCAATATTATAAAATTGCAATGAATCTTACAAGGTATGCCCTGTAAGGTATCAGTGGTAAAGGTATGATTGGCTAAATATGATAATCATGCATATACCATCTTTGTATTGCAAGTTATAAATATGTGTGGTGCATTTGTATATCAAACTTGTGCTGTATTTCTGGGTGACACCCCCAGACAGACTGTCATCACCACTATCCAGAGTGCTTGATGGCCTATCAAAGGCAATCAGCTATACACTTAACCCTTTGAGAGAAGGCAGGGGTTACACCTATGAGTCAGCAGGACATGTCGGGACATGCCTGTGGACAGAGGAACCCCAAGGGTATTTCCATGCCCATGGCTGTGAGTTTGGGACAAAGGAAGTAGAAACCTCTTGGCAAAGGCTAAAAACGTTTGCTGCATCTTCTCCATTTTGTCTTTAACTCCGCTTCCTACCTCTGGAGCAACTTTTCTGCAAACTGCAGCATTGAACAAAGGACCGAATTACCCAGCCTAGTTGTGGATGTGTTCCAGAGGGACTTTCAAGCCAGCAAACTCACTAACACTGCTAAGAATCTGATATACAGACTCTAAAAGTTTGATGTATGTATTTGATTGCTTTGACCATTTAACACAACTGTCTTCATGTTCTTTTCTTTTATAATAAACCTTTAGTTTTAGACACTAAAGGATTGTGTGGTATTCTGGGTAAGATCCAAATTGATATTGACTGAGTAATATGGCTGGTTCTCTGGGGATCAGAAGAACACTTTTGTATCTGTGAGCAGAGTTTTTAAAATAACTTCTCACTTTACTGGACCTATGTGATGATTGGGAACCAAGGAACTGGAATGCAATAATGGGAATAAAGAACTGGAATGCAAAGAACTAGAATGCTGCGTGATTTCTTTTTTCAGCTTCTTGATAACCAGCATGGGGATTCAGGAGCATAGTTTGTGACTGCTTGGGAGCCTAACATCAGTGTTAACCTCCAGTTTGGGGAGAATCTGCTCTCCTTTTTGCAGCATGCTCTGACCTGGGCATTTTCAGTGTGGGCTACTCTAGGTATCACTGGTCACAATTCAGCTTAAAAAAAAGACAACTAAGAGGGGATACGATAGAGGTCTATACAATCCTGACTGGTATGGAGAAAGTGAATAGGGAAGTATTATTTACCCCTTTATGTAACACAAGACTCAAGGGCCACTCAATGAAAGATTTAAACAAAACAAAGGAAGTACTTATTTACACAATGGACAGTCAACCTGTGGAACTCATTTCCTGGAGATGTTGTGGAGGCCAAAACTATAAAAGGGTTCAAAAAAGAACTAGCTAAATTAATGGAGGATAGGTTCATCAATGGCTATTAGCCAAGATAGCATAAAACCCCATGCTCTAGGTGTTCTTAGCCTCTGATTATCAGAAGCTGGGAATAGGTGACAGAGGATGGATCATTTTACAATTGCCCTGTTCTGTTCATGCCTCTCAAGCGTCTGGCATTGGTCACTGTCAGAAAACAGGAAACTCGGCTAGATGGACGATTGGTCTGACCCAGTATGAGGTGAATGACTGAAATCATGATACCATTGTATTTCCACTCACCTTGTTCTCCAGTTGCATTAGTCAGGAATAGCTTCATTATATTTCAACTGTTTTAATATTAAACTCCTGGGGTAAAAATTTCAAATGACACAGGAACCTGAGTCCCATATTCAAAAGTGATATAGGCACTTGGGGCCCAGATCAAAGGTACTGAGGTGCCTATTATTGAAATCCATGGGATTTAAGTGCCTAAATACCTATGAAGATCTAGGCCTAAAACACTTTTGAAAATAGGACGTAGGTACCTGGATGGTTTTGAAAATGTTACCCCTGGGCTTTTTATGCTCTCGCCTTGCAGAAGTACTCTTTGTGCACACTCTATACCGTCTGGAGAGAGCTATGACTCTAACTTGAGGAAGCCTGAGAGCATTTTGGTAAGACAATTATGGCATCCTCACCTTCCAAATCCTATGTCGTGTCCAGAGTACAAAGATTATTTCTTTTTAATCTGGTTCCCAGGCCATCCAGTTTTTCCTCACACTCGCCCATTCAGGGAAAAAAATTCACTTTCATCTGACTTGTTTCAATGGAGGCTTTTTGTAGCTCATTTTCTAAATTCAGGATTTGACATTTGAGACATCACTTCTACAAGAACCAATGCCTGTTAAAATGCTTTCCAGTTTTTGCCATCAGGAAGATTCTGAATGTTGCTAAATCTTGTACCAAACCTTGCCACGACATAGCTGACTCACACTGTGATGTTGGCTATGGAAAGTTAGGTTTCAACCTCTTGTTAATTTTTTGTTTTTCACTTAAACCCATTTTTGACTATCCAAGAATTATCCAGGTAACTTATTTTTCACTTATTTAATCTTTATATATTAATGGAGCACTGAAATATTGGTGAATAAGTATCAGGTGCATGAGGAAAGCAGAGACAGGGAGTCAATTATTAAAAAGTTTTTGGCACTTTAACAGTTTTGTATCTCTTTCAGAGGTTTGGTGAAATCCAATATGATTCATCCAAATAAGGGTTTTCAAAGATATGTTTTAGGCAAATGCAGTGTCTTTTACCTGAAAATTACAGCAGGACCTAGAATATTTACAAAGCTAGAGCTCTACTTTTGTATTGGCTCGATATGTGTGTGTATGTAAACTGAGTTGCAATCACTCACCATTCTACTGAGCGTGCATGGATAACAAATTGAGTGGAATTCCTCATTGAATGTGCAGATTTTTGCAGACAAGCATGGAATGGAACAGCACCCTGATGGAGCCCAGTGTCCCAAACTGCACACTCAGAGAGGTTGTACTTTATGCCTAGCTCTCAACAGACCCATAGGACCATGTAGCATCTGGTAATAGCCAGGACCATGAGATGTTCTAGCCACACCCACTCTTCATATTCTTCCCCCAACATCAGGAATGGGGCTGGCTTATGAGCCCAACAGCAGGCTTCAATGATGAAGGTTCTCCTTATGCAGGAGGAATCATCCCTTAACCAATTTAACTGTCTTTAAGCCTAATTTGCACCGCCATAGATGCCCAAAGCAGCCTATAAAGGGCTAAGGATCACTGAGTTTAAGATGGCAACAGAACACCCAGAAGATGTCCAGGACACAAACTGAGTTGTGAGATAGGACAGTTGGGGTCTGATCTGCTTCCATATGAGTTAATGACAAAACTTGCATTGGACTCCTAGAGAAAGAATCGGGGCAGAGAAAGAGATGGGAATCATCCACATGGAGGGGGAAAATGAAATCCTAGATGTAGGAAAGGATGCCTAGAGAGTACCAGGAGACTGAGTGCTGGGAGCCACCAGCAGGGAGGAGGAGAGAGGAGGCTATGGAACCACCAATGCAGATGTTGGACAAGAAGGAATGAAAGCAGAGATACAGAAGCCTAGAGTAGAGACAAACCCAAGGATCAGTCAACAATCAAATAATTGTGTCAAAGACAACAGAAAGATCAAGGAGCTGAATACCGAAGAGCCCCTTAGACTTAGCAAAGAGGTCCTAGGGACATAGGTGAGGGCAGGTTCAGCAGAGTGCAAATAGAAGCCACATCAGAGGGGATTAAGGAAATAGAGAAAAGAGGACCTCAGTATACAAAATTAGCGATCCATACATTTAACAACGAAACAAATCATTGTGCTGAGTCCAGTCCCACTAATGACACCATCAAGCTGTCTGGAGTGGGAGCATGAGTACCAACCTCTGGGCAGACTGTTAAGAAGCAGGGCACAAAACCCCAAACTGGTTGGGAGTTCTATACTTAGATTCACCAACCAAGTGTGAACTCCTCTAGCAATAGAATACCTTTAGCATAGCGTCACAGACAGTCCCCTTGGGTACTCCGACCTGTCCTGCCACTCAGCCAGGCCTGCCTTTGGGATAGATGATCCCCCATGCCAAAAATCACAATATTGAGGTTATTACTCCCAGTTCCAAAGGGCCAGTCACTTACCCCTGGTCAATTGCACCTTAGATCTTTCACCAAAGACAACACTTGTAGCCAATCCTATAATAAATTAACTAAAGATTTATTAACTAGAAAAAGAAAATGAGAATTATTTACAAGGTTAAAGCAAGGAAACATACACGCATATGAGTTACAGCCTTAGGTTTCAAAAGGATGGTAGAAGCTTCTAGAATAAGCAATATATAATGTTCCACAATGGCTCATTTGGTCTCAAAGGGGCTTCTTGTGTGCAGCACCTAACACCTTCTGTAGGAAGCCAGGCTTTACATTAATGCTTCTTTCCTGCTTGGTGAGTTACACAGTTACAGAGGTTTATAATGTAAAAATTCAGTATAACCCAATAACATGGGATACAGAGGTTAAGTGAGATTAATACATGCAGCATCCTACAAGTATTTCATAAAGTTTAAACATTAAGCACATTTTTGTAACCCTAACAGCTATTTTAACAACATTAACACACCGGGGAACCAGACTGGTTTCCAGCTCTGCATTTGTCTGTGTTCAGTTGAGGCGTTGTGGTCTTGGCATGAGCTGGCATCTGGTCTACCAGCGTCACACCACTAACATCCAATTAAAATAATAGTTGATCTTTGATTTAATTTTCCCCTATCACCAACTGTCTCCATGGCAAATTCTTTTGCACCAAGCTAAGGAGAAGCCACCCTCTTCCCAGGTCCCACCATCATTTTCTGATCCACACCAGTAGGTGTGGTGATAAGCCATTTTAGAGGTTCCAGTCCAAATATATCCTTATCGCTGTGACTGCTCCACAAACATACCATTGCCCAAGAAGCTGAAAATACAGAAGTGCATGTGCACAACGGAACAATGTTGGTGAGGCATTTTTGCCACCGTGCCTGGGTTTGCCAGGTGTCAGTGCAGGATTTGTGATAGTAAACTGGCTGATCCGTCCAATAGATGCAAAATATATATCAACTAGGGAACAATTTTATAATGACCTTGGTTCTCTTGGATCTCTCAGAAGCGGGTCTGGTTGGAGGAAGAATGATGATGTAATCCTTCCTTTAAAGTGAAGACAGAAAAGCGGCAGAAATACTTCTAGGATGCTGGAAATAATAGGCTTAAATATTATGGACAGCTGTTCTGATGTTGAAAAATGACATTTTTATTTTCAAAGGTCACTCCCAGCCCCGCCCTTTCTCCTGATTTGGAAGACCATGACAAAAGCAGCAGCACTCCTATAGCAAGGCAAGATGATGTTTGGGACAACCCAGCCTCCTTCAGCAGTGCGATGGGTTTCAGTAGAAAAAGGAAATGCACCAAGACCAATGCTTAACCACTCAGCAACCCAATGAGGTATAAGATGTGGTTAAGACAAAGCCTTCAAGATAACCTACAGTGGTTGCCGGACAAGGAGGTGAACAGAATGACTTCTACATGGATTGTAAGGCATCCGTGCAACGAAAACCCATGTCTGCCTGGAAGCATTCATTTCCTTGATCACTTCCAGCCTCAGTGCCAGAACCCAGCAGTACCAAAATCTTCCCTAGCTGTCGTCCAACACATCACTCATCACTGTCAAGGTGGTCTCAGAGTTCATGTTCTTCTCCCAACACAAGCCTCCTGAACACACCATCCCCCTCTCCCCATGTTTTTCTCCTCATGCCACAATATACATAGCTTGCAAGTTTTCTGCTGTGCTCATGTGTACGTTCATGTGCATTTTTGACAAGATTTTGTTTTTATAAAGTCATGTGGATGACAATGTTCTTCAATGAGCATGTAACCTCAGAGCGATCTGGAACGTCCTATGCTCCAGTGAGCGAATCACAGACCTCTTATATTATTGCTTTCTTATTTAAAGACACGCATTAGCCTTTGTCTATACACAAACCACCCAGGTTTAGTGAAACTGGTTGTTCTAGATTGGTTTAGTTAAGTCAGTGCAAACTCCTGTGTAGACACTATTTCCATTTAAATGTCTTTTTTCAGCTTAGATTAAACCTGTTCCTAATTGACTAAGGACTTGGCTACACTGGCGCTTTACAGCACTGCAACTTTCTTGCTCAGGGGTGTGAAAAAAATACCCCCCTGAGCACAGCAAGTTACAGCGCTGCAAAGCGCCAGTGTAAACAGTGCCCCAGCGCTGGAAGCGCGGCTCCCAGCGCTGCAAGCTAATCCCCATGGGGAGGTGGAGTACCTGCAGCGCCTCTCCCAGCGCCACAAGCTAATCCCCATAGGGAGGTGGAGTACCTGCAGCGCGGCTCTCAGCACCGCAAGCTAATCCCCATGGGGAGGTGGAGTACCTGCAGCGTGGCTCCCAGCGCTGCAAGCTAATCCCCATGGGGAAGTGGAGTACCTGCAGCGCTGGGACCACACTCGCACTTCAAAGCGCTGCCAGGGGAGCGCTCCCACGGCAGCGCTTTGGAGTTTTGAGTGTAGCCAAGCCCTAAAGGTGTTATGTTCAACCAGTACTTATTTTGGTTTAACCCAGTTTTATTACAGTTCAGTTTAAGTTAAACCACTCCAAGTTTGAAAGCAGCCAAGCCCTTAAAAATACTGACCACTAAACATTGCCCATAGTCTATAGATTACTTCTATACCTACTTTATTCCCCTTAGTCCTGGTCTACACTGGGTGGGGGAGGGGGAGGAATCAATCTAAGCTACGCAACTTCAGCTACATGAATAACGTAGCTGAAGTCGACTTATTTAGATCTACTTACTGCAGTGTCTTCACTGCAGTAAATTGATGGCTGACGCTCTCCTGTCAACTCCCTCTGCCCCTCTTGCCAAGCTGGAGTACAGGAGTCTATGGGAGAGTGCCTGGGGGTCGATTTATCACGTCTAAACTAGACGCGATAAATCAATCCCTGCTGGATCGATTGCTGCCCACCGATTTGGCGGGTAGAGTAGACATACCCTTAGTCTTACTAAAGAACGTAAGAGTTATACAGTAATACACACACCCGAGTGGTCTACCTTATTCTCAAGGCCTGTATCTCTTATGGTATAGTGGATAAAGTATAACTCGGATTATAAGGATGAGATTTTAATAAGGAACTACTGAAAATCATTTTTAACTCCTCCCAAAAACCAGCACAAACTGTCCCTAATTAAAAATAAAAATCTACAGTGGGAGAAATGATAAAACAATTTACCAGATTGCACTAGCTCTAATAATAGTGTATCTGGGTGTATGTCTTTTGCAAAGGGGTCAGTATTTCATGATGCCTGACACCGCTTAAAAGTAAATGGTGATTAAATATTTTTTTTCTGAATCTTTTTTGAATTTTGGCTTCTACACGTCTACATATGTTAAGCAAATAACTAGTATCTGAATTTAAGGAAAAAGCTATTTGCAAACAGTACAAAGAAAACCCTCAATACAAATAAAAACTTGGAAATAAACATAGATATTAACCATTTATATTAAAAATAGATAAGTAAATCCTTCCATGTCTAGGAAAGCATCAAAACAAAAATTAAGCATGAGCACATATTGTCTGTAAGTCGGTATAAATATCCCTGTACATTATCAGAACCAGATCCTCAGCTGGTGAAAATGGACATACCTCCAATCAGTGGATGAATTTACACATGCTGCAGAGTTAGTTTTTATCTTCCCTGTGTCATTTAAAAAAAACAACCCAAAATATTATTTCCAAAATCTCTCTTTTTCTTAATGTTTCTAAATGGTCCGATATCTTACTCCGCATGCCATCATGTGGTGCTGTTGGATGACGTTCAAATATTTCCATTGGAATCCTAATTGAACTATCATTTGTTTCTTAAATTCACTCTGATTGTTTAATTAACAGTGTCTTCAGTGGCTCTTTCCTTGACCTTAACCATAGTAACAATGCTTGCCTGAAGAGTAGTGAAGGTCAGCAATGACTGATAACTTCTTGTTCTTGTTTATTACATTGAAAATGGTCTGGCATTTGTAATTTTCTTTGTTTACACATGAATTTAGTGCTTGTGAAAGGGAGGGAGAAAGAACATACTGGCTTTATGCCAGACTAATAGGAGGAGATACTGTCTGAGCTTCCCTACCCAACTCTAGCATCACATCTCTTTCCTGACCAGGCCCTTCCTTAGTCTGAGCCTGAAAAATACACTATATTGTGTGGAGATGCTTTGTAATATACAGAGATGGGGACTGGGCTGGGATGAATCTTATTTTTAAGGTTCATGAAACGCTGAATACCAGGCATTGACAAGACTTGTCAGACTTATTCCAACAGAAGAGATGTGGTTGAAAAAAATCTCTATTATTTTTGAGAATTTTTAAAAAAATATATTTTTCTAACTGTCCCACACATTTTTGGTTTGTTTGTTTGTTTGTTTTTTGATGAAAAACAGAGACCAATATTTTATTTATTTATTTTACTAAAAAAAAACCCCACAACATTTTATGTTGCTTAATTTTCGATTTTCTATTGAAAAATTGGAACATTTCTACCAAAATGAAAATTTCTCACTAACATTTTTCATTTCTCATGGGAAAAAAAATGTTTCAGTGAAAAAACGGTTACTAGTTGAACAATACAGCTTATGGATGGGTTTTGAAAAAGACTCAATGAGTGAATATTTTTGAAAAACCAATGCTTAGGAACTGGTTTTTATTTGGTCCTGGGGAACTGCTCAGCAGCTCTGAAAATCAAGCATAAATCTATAAAACTACATTATAAAGCAATTTGTTAATGGATAAAATGCAACATACAGCACACATTTCATACACACGCGGAGACAGAGTGGCAAAATTAATGGACAGGAGATACACTGGTATAGCTAGTGAAAGCTCAGACTGCACACAGTGGGGTACGTGTTTGTTTAACTGGCATAAGAAAGAAGTGCTCGAAGTATTTAATGAAAATCAGTGGGGTTTTTGCTCCTAAGTCTCTTAGGTTCTTTTGAAAATTTTACCCCTTGTGATTAAAGAAGGATTCTGAAGCTTGATAGAATTTGGTTTCCACCAGTCTTTTGGGGTCAACTTTCCATGGCACGGCAGGCTCTTAAATTTGCCTTTCCATTGCATTTTCATTAACTGGAGTTTGAGAATGGGTCAACAGATCTATACACGTCTTGTATTCCCTCAGTCTATTTTTTTTGACAGGATGTTGGATATCTAACCCTTTCTCCAATGAGTAGGTTTAAAACTAGGATCCATTGCACAACAATAGTACACCCTTGCTCTTTACTGACCTTGCTGATCTATCTGAAATTAATTCTCCAATCTTAGCTTTCAAAACCAGAGATTGAAAAGACCTATTAGATCAGACTATTACTAACAGCTTGAGACCCCAGCTAAGGGCCTGTCTACATAGGGAAGTTTTTCTGGAATAAGGTGAAGTGTGAATTTAGTGCACTGTAGCTATTCCAGACTAACTCCTCATGTGGACACTCTCATTCCAGAATACGAGTGTCCACACAGGAACGATTCTGAAAGAGCTGTTGTGGAATATCTTATTACAGACTCATTTGTGCCATGTAGACAAGCCCTAAGATCAGTACTCCTTTTGTGATAGATGCTGTACATATACATGGTCAGAAGCAGGCCCTGCCCTGAAGAGCTTACAGTCCTAGTAGACTAGACAGAAGAGGTTGTACTATCTCCATTTTACAGATGGTGAATTAAGACACAGGGAGATTAACTGACTAATAAAGAGAGTCTGAGATAGATCCAGCCATTGAACCCAAGTCACCTGACTCACAGCCGAGTGCCATAATCACAAGACCATACTTCCTCCCAAATGACCAACCCCATTCCAGCCCCTTGCCAATGAAATATTGCTCCATACCACACATTTGCTAGTGCTTTTAAAGCCCTAACTAATGGGACTTCCAAAACTTCCTTTGGGAGCTGTCCTAAGCATAAGTCCCAATTCTGAACCTTAGTGTCCAAAATGTGGGTGCCTGCATGAAACCTCCAAGCTTAATTACCAGCTTAGATCTGATAGTGCTGCCACCAGCCAGATTCCAGTGTCTGGTGCACTCTGGTCTCCCCAAAACCTTCTCTGGGGGACCCCAAGACTTAGATGCCCTGAGCCTACAACAAAGGAAATAACCCCTCCCCTTGTCTCCTCTTACTTTCCTCCCAGGCTTCCCTCCCGAGATGGCCCTGGACGATCACCTGTTTCAAGTCCTTGAAATGCAACACAGAGAGATCAAGTTTCTTTCACCTCAGTCAGAGTCCCTGCAAAGGTAAGCTTTGCAACTCTGACACAAAGAGATTTCCCTTCCCCCCGTTTCCTTCCTCCCCACAAATTCCTGGTGAGTTCTAACTAGGAAAAATCCAAGAGGTCTTAAAAGAAGCTTTATATAAAAAGAAAGAAACACATAAAATGATCTCTGTATCAAGTTGACAATATACAGGGCATTTGGCTTAAAGAAAAATGAATAAACAGCCTTATCCCAAAAGAAATACAATTTAAACATTCCAGCAAACTACACATGTAAATACAAAAACAAATAAAAACCTATTGTCTTCTACCTTTGTACTTACACTTGGAAACAGAAGATTAGAAAATCTGAAGGTAGAGAGATCCTCTCTCAGAGCCGACGAGGCACTAGAGAGAGACACAGACAAAAGACACACACCCAAAAATTCCCTCCCTGAGCTTTGAAAAATCCAGTTTCCTGATTGGTCCTCTGGTCAGGTGTGTGGTTCCCTTTGTTAACCCTTTACAGGTAAAAGAAACATTAACCCTTAGCTATCTGTTTATGACAGGAGCGAGTTAACAGCCAAATAAATCTCACTGTCATGAAGTTCTTCTGCTTAAATGTCCCCCTTTCTACTTTCATACCAGTTACCCTCTATTCCCCACTAAATAATTCCTCTCATCCTTTTTATGTTTTCACTGTTAGTATATTGATACTAGAGTAACAACGAATGGATAACAGTTGTTACTTAGCCAACCTATTCCCGTTTTGCCAGGTTAGTCTTACTTCATAATTCACTCCCTCTTGTTATTTTTGCTGATATTTTCTTGAACTTCTTCCTGTTTGGCAATACCTTTCTGGCACCCGGAACTGAATGCAATAGGCCAGTTACACCAGAGTCATATAGGGCCTGATCCAAAGCTCAGTTAGATCAATGAAAAGTCTCTTATCACCTGCAATGGACTTTGGGTCAGACCCATAGATGAGAACTATCACCTCCTTGCTCTAATTCTCCTTGATCTCATTCAACATTTTGCTATATTATGCCCATACTTCTACTATTTCTCATTCTCTATGTATTATTTCTCTGACCCCACCTATTGTTCATAAAACTTCCAGTGCTCTGACACCATCATCTAGAATTTTGCTCTTTATGGAGGCTGCTAATGTTCTACTAACCACACTATAAAATCATAGCTCACCACAAAAATGCTGACACCAGCACATCTGAGAGCTTAGGTTGGCATCCTGGTTGGATCTAGGAGCAGAATTACAAGCTCTAGGACTATGGGAATTGCTGGATCAGACTCATGGTCCATCTACTCTTTAGAATCCTATGTCTGACAGTCATTAGCATGAAGCACTCCAAGAGGAAAGTGCAAGAAACCTTGCAGTGCACAATTATGGAATAACCTGCCCAAAGGGCAAGAGTTCTTTCTAACCCCAAGAGTTGGTAGCTGGCTTACGCCCCGAAGCATGAGGGTTTATGTCCCTTTGAACCTTCTTTTAACCCTATTTAGTGTAACTGGGGATATTATCATCCAAATTCTCTACTGGTGTAAATCAGCACAGATTCACTGACTTCAAAGAAATTCTGCGCATGAACACTAGCAGATAATTTGACCCTACGTGTCTAAACCTTTTAAAATATTTTATGGCGAAGAGTTCCACAGGTCAGTCATCCCTTGTGTAGAAAAATGTTTTCTTTTATTCATTTATAAGTTGTTGCCTTTTGGTTTCATTTATTAATAGTGGTCGTAGAAGCCCAATTCATGGACCAGTACCCCACTGTACTAGGCACTGTACACACACACACACACACACACACACACACAAGATATGTTCCCTCCAAAGAGTTTACAATATAATGGCAGGTTCCTTTGTTGTGTTATGAGAAGGTAAATAAGAGCATCCAATTACCTTCTCTATATTGTTTGTTATTCCATATACCTATAATTTATCACTTCTTGTTCATTTCCTCTCTCAAATAAACAGTATGGCTGGAACCCTCAGAGCCAGTGTTTGAAGTTTAAGTGATTAATCCCTTCCTATGAGTGAAGGGGTGGAGCTAAACCATGAGTTTTATTTATTGAGTCAACTACCAAGCAATTCCTTGAGCAGGTAAACAGGCGTGGCACACAGGAAAGTTTTGGAAAGACTTAAAAGTGAAAACATGGGTGAACTGCTAAGGAGGAGTGCAGAAGAATAGCACAAGCATATAGAGACAAAATCAGAAACGTTAAGGTACAAAATGAATTCCACCTGGCAAGGGACATAAAAGGCAAGAAGAGGTTCTTTAAATACATTAGAAGCAAGAGAAAGATGAAGGAAAGTGTAGGTCCTCTACTTAGCGTGGAAGGAGAGCTAATAACTGATGCCATCAGGAAGGCTGAGGTGTTTAATGCCTATTTTACTTCAGTCTTCACTAAAATGGTTAATGGTGACCAGATACTCAACACCATTCATATTAACAACAATGGGGAAGGAACACAAGCCAAAATAGGGAAAGAACAGGTTGAAGAATATTTAGATAAACTTAGCTGTATTCAAGTCAGTAGGGCCTGATGAAATTCATCCTTGGATACTTAAGGAACTAACTGAAGCAACCTCAGAACTGTTAGCAGTTATCTTTGAGAACTCCTGAAGGGTGGGTGAGGTCCCAGAGGACTGGAGAAAGGCAAACATAGAACATATCTTCAAAAAAGGGAAACAAAGAAGACTCAGGAAATTATAGACCAGACAGCCTAACTTCAATACCTAGAAAGATACTGGTACAAATTATTAAAAAATCAATTTGTAAGCATCTGGAGGATAATAGCATTATAAGAATAGACAGCATGGATTTGTCAAGAACAAATCATGCCAAACCAACCTTATTTCCTTCTTTGACAGTGACACTGACCTACTGGATGTGGGGGGGCATGGAGGGAAGCAAACCAGTAAATATGATATAGCTTGATTTTAATAATGTTTTTGACACAATCCCACATGACATTATCACAAGTAAACTAGGAAAATGTGATGTAGATTAAATTACTGTAAGGTGGGTACACAGCGGGTCAAAGGACCATACTCAAAGAATAGTTATCAACGATTTATTGTCAAATTGGGAGGTCATATTCAGTGGGGTCCCACAGGGGTCAGTCCTGGGTTCAGTGCTATTCAACATTTCTCTGAAGAAATTGGATAATGGATTGGAGAGTATGCTTACAAAATTTGCAGCGGACACCAAGATGGGAGGGGTTACAAGCACTCTGGCGGGCAGGATTAGAATTCAAAATGTCTTTGACAAATTGGAGAATTGGTCTGAAATCAATAAGATAAAATTCATTAAAGATAAGTGCAAAGTTCGTCACATAGGAAGGAAAAATCAGATGTACAACTACAAAATGGGGAATAACTGGCTAGGTGGTAGCACTGCTGAAAAGGATTTGGGAGTTACAGTGGACCACAAATTGAATGTGAGTCAACAATGTGACACAGTTGCAAAAAAGGCTAATATTATTCTGAGGTGTATTAATAGGAATGTCATATGTAAGGTAATTGTCCTGTTCTACTCAGCACTGGTGAGATTTCAGCTGCCTTCCCATTGTGTCCATTTCTTGGCACCATGCTTTAGGAATGATATGGAGAAATTTGAGAGAGTTCAGAGGACAGCAACAAGAACGAACTTGATCTATGAGGAAAGGCTAAAAAAGCTGGGGCATGTTGAGTCTGGAGAAAAGAAGACTGAGAGGATACCTAATAATAGTCTTCAAATATGTTATGGCCTGTTATAAAGAAGACTGTGATCAACTATTCTCCATGTAAACTGAAGATAGGACAAGAAGTAACGGGTTTAATTTGCAGCAAGGGAGATTTAGGTTAGCTATTAGGAAAAACTTCTAAATACAAGATTAGTTAAGCTCTGGAATAGGCTTCTAATGGAGTCTGTGGAATCCCCATCATTGTAGGTTTTTAAGAACAGGTTGGACATACAGCTGTCTAGGTTTACTTGGTCCTGCCTCAGCACAGGGGGCTAGTCCTGATGATCTTTCAAGGTCCCTTCCAGCTGTATATTGCTAAGATTCTATAAATTAGAAGATAAAAAATATAGAAAATTGATAAGAGAAGCTGAAGACATCAGGGAAAAATCCATGGCTGGCAGGGCTAAGGACAGTTAGGAGTTTTAAAAGTAATTTAGGAACAAAAGAAATCCTAGAAATGATATAGGCCCATGATTAGATGGAGATGGTAAAATCGTTAATAATGATGCAGAAAAGGTAGACATATTCAATAAATATTTGTTCTATATTTGGAAAGAAGCAAGAGCAATGTACTCCTATCACACAAGGATAATGAAGTACTTTCCAGTCTATTAGCAACTAAGGAGAATGTTAAACAAGTAAGGCAATGATTTTACCTCTGTATATGGTGAGACCAACAACGGAAAAGTGCATCCAATCCCGGCGTTCACATTTTAAAGAGAATGTTGAGAAATTGGAAAGGACGCAGAAAAGAGCCAGAAAATGATTTGAGGGCTGGAGGAAATGCCTTGAAGTGTCAGATTTAAAGAGCTCAATCTGTTAAGTTTATCAAAGAGATGATGGAGAGAGGTGACTTGACTACAGTGTATACATACCGTCACGGTCAGAAAACACCACATACTAAAATACTCTTCAATTCAGCGGAGACAGGCAGAACAAGAACTGAAGCCAGACAAATTCAAATTAGAAATAAGGCACAAATTTTTAACAATGCTGTTGATTAACTATTGGAACAAAATCCCAAGGGAAGTGGTAGCTTTTCCATCTCTTGATGTTTTCAAATCAAGATTGGATTCCTTTCTGGGAAATAGGCTTTAGCTAAATGCAAATAATTGGGCTCAGTACAGGGGTAACTGGGTGAAATTTAATCGTCTGGGTTATAAAGGAGGTCAGGCTAGGTCATCTAATGGTTCCTTCTGGCTTTAAACTCTAAGAATCTATCTCTCTATCCATTGTGTTGCCCATTCACCTACCTTTGTTAGGTCGTCTGAAAGTTCTTCATAGTCTTCTTTGGTCTTGACAATCTGAAATAATTTCCATCTGCAAACCTTCACCACCTTGCTTTTCAGGCTTTTTTTCAGTTAATTAGATAAACGTCTTAAACATCCCAATTCCTGCTACAAAATCTGGTGCAAGCCCCTGTTAACCTTTTGCCGCGCTGAAGACTGATCATTTAACTCTTTCTTGTTCAGCTTTTAGCTAGTTGCTGATCCATGGCAGCATTTTACTTCTCACCCCAGGAGTGTTTTAATTTCCTTAATTCTTAATTGTTATTATTTACCCAGGGCGGCTCCAGGCCCCAGCACACCAAGCGCATGCTTGGGGCGGCAAGCCACTGGGGGCGCTCTGCCGGTTGCCACGAGGGTGGCAAGCAGGCTGCCTTCGGCGGCTTTCCTGCGGAGGGTCCGCTGGTCTCTTGGTTTTGGCAGACCTGCCGCAGGCAAGCTGCCAAAGGCGGCCTGCCTGCTGTGCTTGGGGTGGCAAAATGCCTAGAGCCGCCCCTGTATTTGCCGGCATTGAAATAGTGCCTAGGGGCTCCCAATCACGGACCAGGACCCCATGGCGCTAGGTGCTGTACAAACACAAAAGAAAAAGTCAATCTTTGCCCTGAAAAGTTTACAATCTACAATGAGAGACAACAAGACACCTAGGCGTTTTATATTTCTATTTGTAACTATCATTTCAGCCAGCTTTCCTGGAACTTAAGTAAGTTTAGTTGGTCTGCATGACCCAGAGACTGCCTTGTGCCCACTGACAGAGGTGGGTGTATATGGATTACAGGAATCCCCTGGGTCTGGTATCTAAATATTGCTTCACCGAAGAACGCCATGCAAGGTCTCTAATGAAAGCCTGTGTCACACTGGTCATCGTAATCATTGTGCAACATATGTACAGATAATATGTAAAGAGGTATGTATATAGACTGAAAATTATTTTCTAAATGTCTGTGACTTGGGGTTGGTCACCAGAAAAGTTGAGAGACAGGTTTCTTTCTGTTTGTCTGTCTACATGTAAATTGGGTAATGTATGTTTCACCTGAGCAGCCTGCTAATCAAGTGAATGCAAAGTCTCCAGGGGAGAGCTTCGACAGGAAAACACTGGCAGCGGGGTTATGCTTTTACAAGGGCAGACAATAGATTTTTTTTTTTTGGACTATAACTGTAGAGACAGAAACAACCTTTGGATCTTCCCACTGAAGTGGTAAGAGGGCAGCATCCTCTATGTATACACACAGTGTCCGGAGGGATGGCATGCCAGCAAATTAAGCACAAGGTTTTGACAGTGAAGGCAATTAACCAAGGAACAACTGACCCAGGGGTACAGTGGATTTTTCCATCACTTGGAATCATTAACTCAAGGCTGGATGTCTTTCTGAAAAATACACTCACATTCAACCACAAGTTATTCAGCAGGATGCAGGGTGAAGTTCTAAGGCCCGTGCTATGCAGGAAGGTCAGAACAGATGCTCACAATAGTCACAAAATCAGTATTTTTGTTATCTCCCCAGAGCCCAGTGGGGTGGTGGGATTTGTCACAGCTTTGTTAGCAGTGTTTTTGGCAGTTCAGAGCATTGGATAAAGTGAAGTGGGCTTGATGGGGGTTGGTCATTTCACTGGTGAGGGTAAGGCCTTGCCAGTGGACACCTAATTAATGTTCACCCCATTAGAGTGCCCAGTTCCACCTAAGGATTAGGAGTGGGAGGGGAGACTTATACACTCATGAGCTTGGGTCTCCAAAGATGATGACGCGGAGCTATCCAGAGGAGTGACGTTGTGCTGAAATTACAGGACTGCCTCTGGGACATTGCCTTGCAGACAGAAACTAAAAGCTCCACTCTCAGATTTAATTTCTGTTCATTATGAAAAGTTGCAGCAAGAATATGAATGCAGTGTATTTAGTTTTAGCTGCCATCTGACATTGCTCTTCTGTTCCACTATTTCATAACATGTATTTGCTTTAGCAGAGAATACTGGGCTAAATTCTTTTCTCAGTTACACCAGTGCAACTCTGGAGTAACTCCACTGAGTATAGTTACTTCGGAT
Source organism: Chelonoidis abingdonii (assembly GCF_003597395.2). Lineage (NCBI taxonomy): Eukaryota > Metazoa > Chordata > Testudines > Testudinidae > Chelonoidis > Chelonoidis abingdonii. The sequence continues at coordinate 213,310,647 of NC_133771.1, read as the reverse complement.
TTATACCGGTGTAACTAATCAGAAGCTGCCCCACTTACTTTATATAGGACGACAAACTATAGTTCCCTTCGAACAGTAAAGTGCCTTCCTGGTTTAAGCAATTGACACCATGCATACGGCTGCAAACGATTGTAATAAGATTGCTCTATTTCTCCACTTGGATTGCAAACTACAGCTGATCCTCCCAAACCAGTCTGAAAGTCTTTCTTTGGTTTAGACTGGGAGAGAGGTCACTTTACACAGTAATCTTCCATAGTGCAGATAAGTCATCTGCTTCTAAAAACAATACCACAAACATAAAATACGATGAGGGAAGCCACTAGTGACATTCATTTCTGCTGCTACAGTTAACTGATAGAAATGTCATTATGGGCCTTAGTCCAAAAAAAAAAAAAAAGAGAGAGAGAGAGAAGGAAATGAGAATCAGAAGGAATAGTGAAGCTGCATGAATCATTCAGAAGTATTTAAAAACAAGTTTCTCTGTATCAGAGTCTCCTAGTTTATGCCTATGTCACGAACCTGCACTAAGCGTATTCATTAATGACTTGTAAATTATATACATCTATATAAGTTTCAGTTTAAAGCCTTTGAAAAATATTTTCTATCTAGTACTACAGTTTGGTCTACAAATCCCCATCTTTTTCCCATTAAAATGCCTCCATTGTGTCTCTGTATTTACTGCCCTTCTTAAATATCACGGCATTGTGAGTAGCTGCCTCTATATCCATACAATAGGAAGAATCAAGAGCACATAGATAAACCAATGCTGTAAACTTTACACACTCAACAAGTCCTCTTTGTAGACAATTAGGGCCAAAAGATAAATATTGACACATTAGACTATTTTCTCAATTTGTTTTTGTTGATTGTCTGCACAATCTGATGGGGCAAAATTCCACTTTCTGATATCTGAGCTTCTTGGCTAATAGAAACAAATAAAGTAAAGGCTTCTGTCCACAATGGGTTAGGAACATCTATTGTTGGGAAGCACTAATCGGATTAAATTGGCTCCTAGTTCTATTGCTGGGGGCTAACTCATTCCAAAATTTTTCACATCTCAAGGGGATGTGTCATTGTTGCTTTTTCACTATTTAAATCTGATGGATAGAAAGAAATAAGTAAAGGCTTGAGATTACAGCAATGCCTGCTGCAATGTGAACAAAGACCAGGGAGGAGTGCAAATGCACAAATGTATAACACTGCCATTAAACTCACTTCAGGGACAGAGCACCGGTTCTGTACAGTGCATCTGAATCCCATTTTCATGGCTGGAATTTGTTAATTACAAGGGCATATTAAGAAAAAAAAAGAGTGAATATGTAAATAATACCAAAGCACCTTTTAAAAAAGCAACGTAGTAGCTACTGTTTAGCATGAATCATGATATGCTCCCCTCGGTGTATATTTGTAGAAATACCATTGAAATACTGCTAATGAAGGAGAAAAGGTAAAAGCCTGTTTTCTATTTCAGGTTGTTTTCTATTAGCATTTTAATATGTATCCATTGCATTAGCCCCTTAAAAGAAACAAACACATTCATGCAAGTGACAATTTTAGTTAGTCAAAATAGACAGCCTTAAATAATGTCACTCCCCACTACATTTGGACTGAAGCCTATGAGTCACGATGTACATTTTTGCCTACAGTCTGATAATTTTCAAAGCTATTGGCAACCTGGGAATTTTCCTTCCTTATCACTAGGGCTCAGCTAACTTCACTAACACTAATCAGAGCTGGAATCATTCATTCAAGGATTGCATGATCATGTTTTTCTTTAGCAGTGACAGCTGCCTGAGCCACATTAGCAATGCAGATGAGTCAGCCTAATAGGTTAATGCAGAACACGCGAAAATTAGGTTTAATCCCCAGTGAAATAATCTAACATTTTCACATTTCTTGATGTTGGGATAGAGACACTGGTAGTGACTCAATTAGATGTAATATAGATCAAAGCAAATTTACCTTCTGGCTGAACCTTCCCAATAGTTTAGATAGAAGAATATAAGGGTTCTTTACTAATTGGGGAATGGCTGTAGGGGAAATTATTTTAAAAGCCTGTATAATGCAAGAATTGCTTTTCAGCTTTAAACCAAATAATTGCTATATTTTACAAACTCCCATGTACACAATTTAGCTGGATACCAATGTTTTGTGCCCGACACCTACAAACTTATCTCTCTTTTCAGTGCAGTGCTTTTAAATGAAAGCATTTGGAATTTAAAAAAAAAATTCTATTCATTTTTAATGTCCCATACTCAAATATCACCACTGGGGTTTGAAAGAGCTTGTATTATAAGGGAAGCATAAAGGAAAAAGACAGTGTGGTTCTATCTAATGTTTTCATTCTTGGGGAATAACATATCAAACAGCAATCTCTTTCAGTCATAAAGGAAAGGAAACAAAAAATTACATGCCCTCAGTTGCCAAATTATTTTTTGCCTTGACATCTTAATTCTTAATCCTTGTGTGTGGTCAAATCAGTCTACTATAGACAACCAATCAAGCAATTATTCCTAAATTATATTTGCCCAACTCACATTGATTGGTTATTCTTTTCTTATTGGGTAAGCTCATTAATTCTGAGCAGCTTGCTTATTATGCTTTCCACATCATTTTCTTTCTGAGCCTATCTACTCACACCAGCCTGCTGATATTTCAAGGTGCCATACAGAAAAAAGGCCTAGTGATCTATTGCATTGTCTCTTCCAGCAATTACAATTCACATTGCTGATTAACTTTGATGTGAAAACTAATGAGATAAGGCAAGTTATCAAGGCGGACCTGATCGTCATCTCATTTATACAGCATTTGCCATCGGTGAATGACAAAAACTAATGAAGATGTATCTGACAGCAGGCTGAGCTGAGACAGAATTTCGTTTCTCATCAGCAAGTGCTTTGCTTCTAATTCATCAGTCTATCTGAAACATGTTGAAATTAGCTTAATAATGAAAACACTTCATCTAAATGGACAAATGTTTACATTAAAATAACTACATGATAAATAGATGTTAAAAATTTTATGCCATCTTGAGTCTAAACAATAGAGTAAAAATATGTTCTAATATTCACTAAATCATTCCTATGAAAATTCAATATATGCTATTATACTCATAACTGAATGTTCCCCTATTTATGGTCTAACAAATGGCATCAGATTGTTGTTGTTTTTAAATTTACTGTTAGGACAGCAATAATTTACTTCCATGAGATGGTAGTAAGGAGAGAAACAGAAGTAGATGCTGGTTAAAGTTTATGAGAATTGTTCATGCAGTGTTTCTCAATAAACTACTAAAAAAATAAAAACATACCTTAGAACCATAACATTCCCAGATGTACATTTTTGCCATTCTTGTAAATTAAAGAAGCATATGCTAACATATACTGTGCCCTAAGAACCAATTTGAAAGATGTACAAAAAGTATCTATATTTCTCCAGACATTAAAACAAAAGGACACACTGCAACACACATAAATACATCAAAATTTCTTCACCAAGGTACTGTGTCCAAAAAGTTTAATATAATGACACAGTCTAGTTTAGAATTGTTCCTGATGAAATATAAAGGCAGACAGAATTAGTCCCGTTTGTCAATATTGTGGTTTCAATATATTTATTTCTGAGAGAATATTTCATATTAGTGGTGAACATTTCCAAATGTTTACAATATGCCTAAATATGATTCCAATATGCTTTTATATCTGGAACAAAATATTCTCTAATACAGTGGTTTTCAACCTTTTTTCATTTGTAGACCCCTCAAAAATTTCATATGGAGGTGCAGACCCTTTTGGAAATCTAAGACATAGTCTGCAGACCCCCAGGGGCCCACGGACCACAGGTTGAAAACCACTGCTCAAATCACATGAGATTAAAGGTACCTTTTATTATAACAGAAAAACGAATGTTTCTTTAAAGCAGAATTTTGCCAGAACTGTGAGACTATCTTTTTTTAACAAAGTTTTTGTTTTTTTTTAATAAATCATTAATGCCTGAATAACAAATACAGCTGTTAAAAGAGCCTTCTCCATTACTGTGATTTTTTCCTCCTCTGTAATAAACATATTGAGAGTCTATACTGCTGTCTCCTCAAGCAAAATAAATTTCTAATACCTGAGTAACATCAGTTTCAGCAAATGAGAGAAAGAAGCAATTCTAAGTGATTAACAGTTAATATACAGTGACATCAAAAACCACAGTAATTTCCAGACAAGCTTCATGAGATTAAAATAAATAAATAAAAATGAAAAAATGAGCCCCAAATCGTGATGAGATTACTAAAATCAGATCAGTGAACCATTTTCAGTGCAGTGGTTTCTGAAGTTAACAAAAAGTTAAGAACACTGACTGTTGTTGTGACATTGGTATAAAACCTGGAGGATTCTTATTATTTTTAGAGTGTCAGTTCTAGACAATTTTTGTTTTATCAATCTGCTCAAGACATACTTTACCAGCTTTCCTTCCTCATATTTTAAGGACATCTGCGATCCAAAACTGAAACACAAGGAAGACACGTTGACATTGTTTTTCAAGATTAGCCCAAAGTACCTACATCCTGAGATAGTTAAAGGAAAAAAACCTATTTTAAAGCCGTGGCAGCAAATTGCTATTCCAATGCTGGACTAAATGTAAAAGCTCTTCACAGAATTGAAGATGAATCTATATATTAGAAGAAAAACCAGAAAAGTACTTGTTCAAGAGCTAAAGGCACAAGTGGAAAGTTGACTTCAAAGATTTTTTTTAATAGTCTGCTAAGTTTATAAAATCAGTCAAGATGTAAAGAGAAGATTGCATTACCTTATTCCCACTACACACAGAAGCATAATGCTAACACAGGGATTATTTTGGTTGAGTAATAGAATTAAACAAGGCTGCAACAATGAATACAGTCCATTAAATGAAATGATTGCAACTACTTTTCCTCACCCGCCCTCAGAAAACAAAGTATGTTTTCCATTTCACCATCTTTCTTTACACTCAGTGAGAAGATTCTGTCCCACCTAGATTTCTCTTTTATTTCCTATTTTAACTCTTTTGCACAAATATGCAAACACATTCACCCTACCTTCGTAACGAGCATTTTCACTAGAACTATCCAAATGCTAAATACGATGGTCAGGATGTTAGTATTTTTCCTTAAACGTATACCTAATAGATCCTTGTGTTCTGATGGTCCCAATCTTTTCTGAGGATAGATAGATAGATAGATAGATAGATATTCCCCTCTCTCTGCTCCCCATCCCCATTCTTTATCTCTCCAGTCTATTTTAATAAATAACTATAGGCAGCTAAAGGATTTGTCCTTTCCAAAGAGTTTCCCCTTCACATTTCTCAGAGGTTCAGCTCAAGGAGACATCATGATAATAAGGGTGACTTGGGATCTCTACTTTACAATGTCACTGTGAGCTAGTTTTTAAAACGAAAAATATGTATATTATACCTAAAAACATTACGAGGTTACAGTTTCTTTAACTCTTAAGCATGTTTAATGTTGGTGGAAAGGCAGCAATGGTATACTGAAGACAAGCTACAGGGGGGAAATAGGGAGAGAAATCTTTTCTGAAATATACATTTTATTTTTGTGAGTGATCATTATATTCATTTGATTTATGAGTAGGATTAATCCTCACCTACCACAATTATTTTTTCTTATGGCTTTTCCTAATTAACTTCTAATTTTCCTGCTAGCTCTTTTTTTTCCCTTTAATGCCAAGCACTTTACTGTCTGATTTTAAAGCCAGACAACCAATCATTAATGACCAATGTTATGTTTGTTCCTCAGAAATGTATTAAAACAAAAGTTCATGCCCTATTCACTGTCCAAAAGCCTGATCCTAAGTTTCTAACCAGCCAGTATTTTTAGACTTGTCACTGAACTTGGATTTCCTATTACTTGCTGAATACTATTATGGATTGCACTATTGGCTGGAATCCAAAAAATAAAAATCACTATAGATTAATACACGTCATGCTGGTTTCATTGAAGAATTGAACTTTGTCATTATATGTAGACCTTTCTAAAAACTATGGAAGATTAATCTTTGAAGTCCTATTCAAAATGGCACTTAGCTGAGAGTTAGACATGAAACAGTAGCTATATCTTAATTTTAATTTATGTCTTCTATTTTTGAGTAGCTCACAGCAAATTACATTATAGAATGCCTGTTTGAGACTAGTTGCTAAACTGCTATTCCAGTGTTATCCTAGAATTTGTTAATAGCAGATGTTTCAAAAAAATTATTAAGTGATAATGAAAAAAAATGCCTGCTTTGAATTTATATATATTTCAGCAGAGAATAATGTTTTATTTAAAATAGTTACTCTGTGCCTTTTGATTTGGAGTTTAAAGTAAATAATATTTGTACATCTAAAACATACTCAAGACAAATGAAAAGCCTCTAGATGCTTTTGTATGAGATGCTGAAGAGCTCTACAAACTTAAAAGCACAACCTCAATTAAGCCCATCTTCATCTGGAAAACAAAATTAGCAACTGAAAGCTGACTATATTAGATAATGCACACTTGCAGAAGAGCATTCTCTTAGCAAAAAATTCTTGATAACCAACCTAAAGCTGGCCTGAGAGTTGCTTAATGCTAATTTTGTTTGAAACCGTTTAACTAACTATGAATAGATATCCATATTCAACAAAGACATAATTAATGGCAACCTTTTCTTCTGCTTAGAAGACATCATAACAAGCAGAAAAGTACTAAAAGATTTCTATAGTAACTAATTTAAGGACAAAGGGTTGACCTCTAGCATTTCATTAAATAAACTGAGTGAATAAAAGAAGACTGACAGTATTCATCCCTGTTCAATTCAAGCAGCCAATTTCAAAATGCAAATCATAATCTGCAGATGTTGGAGCCTGATATATTTTTTAAAAATATAATTTGTTCAATTTAAGAACATCAGAGATTTGAATTTTAAAGAAAAATTAAAACTAATTTTAGGCTTCAGTTTTAGGCAAAGAGCGAATTTATTCATGGTACAGAAAAGGTCTCTAGGTAAGCGGTTTGGGTTTTTTCCCTCCCCCTTGACACGTTTAAAAGCATTCTTGTAAACCATTCATTTGATATATTATTTCCAAAACCTTTTCATGGAGAAATTATATTAAGAATCAGATTATTCTTGATTATCACACCAAGTACGTGTCATCGTATTTATACCCTGGTATTTGCCGGATGATAAAAGCAACAATCGAATTGAGAGACATCTGCTTCAGAGATGCCATAATAAACTTTGCATTACATTCACAGTGTACTTTATACACACCTAAAATTAAATCTAATGCTACACCATCAGTAGGAAACACCAGTTCACCAAGGCAAAGAGAATCCTACATTGCCCCTATCTAAAACCACTAGATTATTTTAAATATATTCCGGCCAGATAAAGTGGAGGCACACAGAGTACTTGATCTCAAGGGGACGTAGCAAGCAGGCTATATCACTCTCTGTTAGGCTGTGTGCAGAGCAGAAGGTTGGGGGAAAGCTACTTGCCAAGGCTCTGCACTCTAAGTGCCACCAGAGGAGCTGTAGGGGAGGGGAGACCGTGAAAGAAAATATAAGTGACATCAAATCAGGATGTAAAGAAGCAAGTTTTCAGGGGGTGGGGGATTGTTTTTATTCAGGGGCAGATCCTGCCACTCTTCCTCCTGCAGACCATGGGGGCTACTCAGGGGGGAAGGTGCTTGTCCCAGGAGTGAGGGGATCAGAATCTGGCCCTTAGTGTTCTGAATGCTGGTGTTTCTGTCTATCTATTGTTGTTACACTTCCTGGGGCAGGTAAGGAAAGATGTTGGCATCAGCATGAAAGTTGCTTTGCAGACATCTGTGGAAGGAATTGCAAGTCCCTCCTTCAAAGTGCTGAGGCCAAGATCCCATTTGGACTTTGGAGCCTAAATATCTTTGAGGGTCTGAGCCTTAGTTCCTCCTGGGAAGGGCTGAGTGTCCACCTGATTCAATGGAAGTTGAAGTTGCTTAACACCTGTGCGAGCCCCAGGTTCTGCACTTACAGAAAGGATGGATCTGATGTTCAAATGGGTCTCTTCCATCTCTAACGTCTTTGCTGCTGCCTGGTAAACCCCACTGGAGGCTCTCCAGCAGGAGGATAGCAATACGGCATCACTAAGTAAGAGACGGAGATTTAACGATGAACTCGGGATTCCAAATGGCCCAGGTCCTGAACCTGAGATCAGTAGGGCTTTGTGCAGGTTGCAGGAGTCTTTCCACATAGATCGGCTTGCAGGATCAGGGCCCAAGACAGCAGAAGCAAAGCACTTGGGTTCCAGGGGTCTCCATCCTTCACAAAGTGGCACCTAGGCTCAGATCCTGAAAGGTATTACGGCTCCTAACTGACATGGAAATCAACGAAATGTAGGAGCCTACATCCCTGGAAGAATGTGGTCCCTAGACTCCCATGTGAGCTCCTAAGCAGAACAGAATAGGAGGTGGATGCCGAGAAAAGAACATCTTTATTGTTGACACCAAAACACAACTGCACACTTTCGATGATGACACCCCAGTTCCAAAACAAGTTATTGTCTCTTTGGAGCATTTACAATTCGAGTGACATGGTCCACGATGCATACTGGAAAGAGAGAAAAACATAAGATAAAAGTATGTGTATTTATCTGCCCAGTGTAAAAGAGTATTTCAAGGGTCTTTTATTTTCTTGGGATTTTGGGTCTGGGGAATGGCATGTGGAGGGCATTTTTGGTAGATGATGAGTGGTTGCAATCTTTTTGGTAGAGATGACTAATGTCCCAGTTCATTAAAACACTTAAATGTACACTTAACCTTAACAATGATTCAATGCGACTTAAGCATCTACTGAAATGCATTGTTAGGTATGCACTTAAAGTTAAGCACATGCGGAAATATTTTGCTGAATATGGTCTTAGTTTTAAAGAAGGCAAGTCCAAAATATCTAGGATTTTCCCTTACATTTATACATTTTTAATAACAGCATTTTAAATCTACAGGATAGGTGCTTTCCACAGATATGGAGAAATTTAAAAAAAAACAATTAAAGGTATAAAAATAAAACTAATAGAAAAAATTCCTCTTCTAAATATAAAAATCTAGAAATTGTTATGAAATGAAAAACTAACAGTAGAAAAAGTTTCTGGGTACTAAATCATAAGGAGTACAATGTACAATAATGCACAAAAAATAAGGAAAGGAAAATCCTTTTTATAACTGTTTTTCTGCATTTGAGTATATTCAATATTAATATTTAGACCCTCAGATGGAAACCTGGGCCCCATTAAAATCAATGGGAGCTTTGACACTGGCTATAATGGGCCAGGATTTTGCCCTCAGTAGCTGGTAATTTCATTCTTTCTTAAATAAAGAGATGTCCATTAATTAATGCTAAACTATGACAGAAAACAACACATGACACCGACCAGAACATTCAATTAATTGTGATTACTATTTACTGAAACGCCTTAGTCATTCATGATCTCAAAGAGACAATTAAAATAATTTAAAATATTACTGGGGAAATGAAGGCAAAATACATTGTGGCTGCCTGTAAATATCATTGCCCAGATAAGGGCAAATGAACAGCCAATTTACCTGAGGTATGGCACCTCTATTTTGCTTAAATTAAACATTTTAAATATTTCTTAAACTAGTTCAATTAAGCTTCCTAATGGATCAGCATATACTTATTATTCCAGTATTTACCCACAGCCCACCACAATGTTAAGCTTTACCAAGAACAATTACGGCCCATGGTTTTTCCATCTTTGCCAAGTACCCTGCAACCATCATACGTAAACAGACCCTGCAGATGTCTCAGGGCAAAATAAATGACTTCCGGATGTTAAGCAAAATAAATGAATTCATTCATTCATGCAAAAGTGAAGGGTGCATTGTTTTCATCCTTAAAAAAATACAACACCCTATGTATCTTAAGGTATCAATGAACAACAAATTCATTCTATTATGACACAAGAAATCTAAAACAGACTAGACTGCAAAACAAATTCATTTTCGTTTCTCCATACTCAGATAAATGTTCTAATTTCTTATTAACTCCCCTGACAATATAATTTTTGAAAGTATCTTTATGGTCAATTAGAATTCAAACCACCCACAAACAATTTTTTCTGGTGCTTTAGCAGTTTAGTCTAACTTCTCAGATTAAGATGGTTTCCTTAGCTTTATCCTCTTCTGTAACAATGTGTGTACAATGCATCTTTAGAACATATTTTAAGGCAGACTGCAGATGCAGATAATCTCTGTATTCCTGCATTAAAATAGAAAATGTGGTGCTCTTTGTAAAGGGAACAGGAATAACTATTTAAACAAAAACCTAGCCTATCATTTCCACTTTTCCTTTAAAAAAAAATAAAAAAGATCAGTCTAGAATATAAGCTTGGAAATGCTGACTGAAAGCTGGACTCTAACCGGAATCTACAATTCAGAATCAGACAGCGAACAAGGACTAATGGAATCCAGTGGTCTGGCTCACTCCCCTCCTATTGTAAAACCCACCTGCATGATTTCCTCACATTGTTCTGCTAGGTGACAGAAGAGGCCATGGGCCCAACTCCCCCAAACCTGCATATTCCCTGAGATCCATGGTGACCCCCAGGGAATTAATAACCATTCACAGCCATTGCCTCAGCCAGGTATCCATGGTGTCCCCACCCTTCTCCAGCAAAGGGATTCATGCTATCAGGGATTATTCCTAACGACGTAATCTCCAGGATGCCGATTGGGGTGTCCCTATCCCTACAGTGTGAGCTGTATTATATTTCCTGAGGAACCTCTGTAGGGCATAGGGTTAAGGGGGAGTGAGATGTGTGGTCCCCTTAGCCCTGCCCATTCTCACCCCAAACCAGCTCTCTGTGTGGCCTGAGAGAACAGCAAATTGACTTCAATAGGGACTCATCAAGAAAACAGGCAAGCAGGATTTGGGCTCCTATTCAACAAACCTCCCTCCTTTACCATAGCACTTACACACATACCTCAAATGAAATGACTTGGCTGAATTGGTACCTGGGTCCCGAGGGCCTGATCCTGAGAGGTGCTGAGCACCTGCAACTGTCACTGGAATCAGGTCTCCCATATGTACACTCCCAGATATGGACACACATGAGCTGATAAAAGTCAAATGACCAATTCTGCCACTCACGCTCTGGACTCCAAGAGGAGCCGTACTGAAACCAACCGAGCTATTTCAGAGGCAAGCACTACTCAGGATGGATAAAGGGTGACAGACTCCATTCCATCTACTTTTATACTGGTCAGTTCTTTGGAAGAATTAATAAAACAAGAATTCAAAGCTCAGCCCGACCGCTTGGCCATCCAGGATTTATTTTATTACGTAGCTCACCAGTTAAGGGCCCGATCGTGCAAACACTTGGGGTCTGATTCTCATTTACATAAAGTGCCTTTTACACCACACTGGCAATGTAAATGGACCTTAAAGAGGATGTTTGCTCAGCATCCAACACTGTGCAGCCCCAATCCCAACTGGGGACTTTGGACGCAATATTATTATCATGAATGTAAATCAGAATCTGGCCCTTACTACAGTCCCATTGGACTCCATTCAGTGGGGCTTTCAGATTTAAAACCTAATATAACAGGTCTTCATTATATACCCCTCTTTCATAAAGTTTTTCTCTCCCACACTTCCACACTCCCATACAACGTCACACGCCACTCATTACTTCCAACCTATTATAATTCCCCATTGGACAACCTAACTTGAACCAAAAATGTAGCAGGTAAACAAAACTGTGTTAAGATTTCCAATATATTTACCCCTGGTTAATTCTTTTAATCAAAGTTTCCCCCACAAAAACCAGCAAAACATATTGATGCTGAAGCTGAAGGTAAATTTATATGTGAAAGACGCAATCTGTTTGTACCAGTATAATTCAAATGGTTTTAATCAGGAAACGTCACAGTGAATTTATTTGGAAAGGAAACACTTTAAAGCAAAAATAACTTGGAAAGATTAGCTGTGTTTGGAGGGGGTTGTCATTCCAGCCAAACAGAGTCAGAAATTAACATTTCTGCATTCTTCTAAGTGCAACAGACAGGAAACAATCAACAGGTACTGTCATGAAACAATGCACAGAGCATGTCCAGTATTAATATTAGACTCCTACTACCACCAACTATTCTTAAATCAAAGGAACTCTTTAGGAAAACAAACCCAAACTATGCACCACAAATTAATTCTGTTCACATCTTTAAATCCATTTCAAGCCAAGCCAGAAGCCCACCCCTTCCGTCAGCTGTTGACTTTCTAAGTGTCCCAGACAGCTGCATGTCTCTCTATAGCTCCCTGAAATGACTTGTCTTGCCCAGATTTCTTAAGACTGCTGACTTCTAATAGCACTCCCTGACAAAGGCTCCACTTTGAGGAGGAGATATGCTAGGCTGCCAGCCAGGATGCTGCAGAGTTCAGGGGCCAGGACCAGGCAGTGCAATCGTCCCTGTCTGCCTCTTTAAAACCATGTCACGCTCATGTGACAACTGCTCCTCTGTGCTTGTTTGAACTGTCCCTCCCAATTAGTGGTAATAAGTGACTCTGTAAAGATGAGCAAACATAGTGCATTCATTAGCCCTCGCCAGCCCCCACTGCCTCCCTCCTTCCTGGCCAATCAGTCCCAGAAAATCCCCAGGGCACAACTCAGTTAATACTTGGAGGAAGCTAAACACATCTTGTTTGGAGTGAACAAGTGCTGGCAAAAAGCAAATTAATGACAAGTCATTTGAAGAGTTTGCCTGAAATTATTTTATTCTGTCCACCCACTGAAGAATTGATTATTCTCTGCGTGAAAATATGTCTGAATCAATAAGCTAAAAGCTAAGAGAAAGGAAGGCATGCTCCAACCCCATTTATTTAATCCACTTTTTTTGAGGCATGTCACATAATTTACAGGGCAGAAATTACTAAACCTTTTCAGAGCAAGAACTAATGACAAGTTCTGGGAAACCTGTGCGATCATCCATCTCCCGGGTGAACTGCAGGCCCGTGCATTCGCCGATCACTATCTCAGCTGTAGTGAAGACTTCCAAGTCACTTATAACATGCCCTCCAACAGTCTTCCCGTCCTTATCAGACAGGCAGATGTGGAGATGAGGTGCTTTGTTCAGGGTTCCCACCAAGGAGACGATTTCAAACCTCTCATTTAGATGAATAATCTAACAATTAAAACAGCAGAACTGCACGTCAGTTGCCAATATGGTGTACATTGCTTTATTCACATTCCGGTATCAAGGACATCTCAATAGGCTGACACACATTCATTCTAGAATCTTAAGGAATAAAGGATTACATTTTTCACAAGCATCTAAATGACATGGGCCCCCAAGTCCCATGTTCAATAATGACTTAGGCATTTAGAGCCAGATTTTAAAAGTTATTTAGAGACATAAAAATGCAAATAAGTGCCTAGTGGGATATTCAAAAGTGCCTAGGTACCTAACTCCCACTGAAATCAATAGGAAATCAATGAGACTTAGGTGTCTAGGGTCCGTATCCTGAAAGGAGTCAAGTGCCTAAACACTTTTGAGAATCAGGACCCTAGATGCTTTTGAAAATCCCACTAAGTGCCTATTTGCCATCTAAATACCTTAAAAAATCTGGACCTTAAGAGCCCAAGTCCCATTGACTTTCAGTCACCAATGTTACTTAGTTGTTTTTGAAAATTTTACCAAAAGGTCCTACATGTTCAAAACTGATTTGGTGTGCCTCACTTGAGACACTTTAAAGGAGTCTGGTTTCCAGAAAAGGCTGAGCACCCACTCTTTCTGAGAATCAGGCCCCTTTAGAAGACCCCAAAGTGGACATCCAAAAATGGAGACACCTCAGTTTACTAGTCACTTTTGGAACGGCAGGCCAGTTTAGTGAACAGAAGCTCTACTGGTATATATTCAAACCATTTGAAATAACCACCCAAAAAAGAGTATTGAGATTTACTTTGGGCCAGATTATCCTAATGGGGAGACAATAGGTGAGTAATCATGCATGCAAATAGGTAGTGTGGTATACAGATATAGGAGTTTGAGAGTGCAACAGATATGTAAGCAATTTAGCAGGCACCACTGTTGACTTTGCTTAGAAAATATAAGTCTTCATGTTTCAGCTCCACTAGCAGTCAGGTAAGTCACCCTGGGGAAGATGAATGAGTGGGGGAACATGTGCTAGAGAGAAGCATAGTGTGTTAGAATTCTTTCTGTGGCAGCACTCATCATTGTGGGGGAAAATCACTAGAATGTTGGACTTCAGCTGCCAGAAGTGGAGTGACATGGGAAAGCACCATAGTATCTTGTTTTCCTTTGACCTGCTGGCTTGACAAGTACTCGGACTCTTTGGATTACTCAAGCCTAGACCTGGCATAATTCCAGGTACGCATTACAATTTGCAATCACAAACTGCCTTTGATACAAAGAATTCAAAGTGCCTCATAGACATCACTGAATTACTGTAAGCCTCCCAGCAACACGGAGCGGTGGGGAAGCCCGGAGATTCCCATTTTACACCCAAGGAACCTGAAGGCCAGAGGGGTTCTAACTTATTTGAGATCACACAGGAAAGAGAATGCCCAGGCCTCAGCACCACGTCTTAACAAGTCCATTCTTCCTCAGAGGTGTAGTGGCAGCTTTGCCACTGGTTTGTCAATTCTGGGTGCTTTGGGGGATAGAAAGTGACAGGTGAGTAATCTGTGAGGTACCCCTTTGAAAATCTTCTGCATACTCCACAGAACCCTGAATTTCCTAGGACATGAAACCCTTTTGCTCTCCAAACTCCTTCCTGCAGCTGTCATTCGTCTTTGAGAAGGGTGGATGGGAAACCTTTGGAAAACATCAGTGTCACTCTTTCATTCTCAAAAGGAATCACAGTTGAAGGACAAAAGACACATCCCCTGCCCCAGAAGTGCCTGTGTAGTACTGCTAGTCATTCATGGCCAGGAGAGCCAAGGAGTGGGAATTATACCAGGTCTCCTGAATAGAAATGCAGAGAACTACCATTAAAATACCAGCCTGGCAATCTTTAGTGTTCTTGTAAACAGCTTCTGTTGCAACTGTAACTTAGATGGAAACAAAGGAGCATTCCCAGCTTGTTCAAACACCAAGCTTTTAATCATTATTCACATATATTCTCTGTTTATCTTGACAACAAAGGAACTTTTCAGCAACACGGGGAAGACGCTGCTCAACAAATGTGCACTCTTACAGGAAACTTGGGGTCTTGGAAGAGTTTGTTGCCACTACGTGGACATTATATACATGTGTGCATGCATACACACACGTGCACACACAGATCAAATTTTGGAAACTCACTAATGATTTTGGGTACTTCTGCTTCTGAATGCTCCACCTTAGACTCACCTCAAAGGGGTCTGATTTTTAACGGACTGGTGCCCAGCACTTTCTGAAAATCAAGCCCCATTAATGGGCACCAAATGGGCACCAAGACACTCAAAATCACTAGCCACTTTTAAATAGGCTTTTACATTGTTTCTTCCAGTAGATGTATTAACAAAGGGGAAGCCCACATGACTCAGACCTGGCTTAGAAATAATGCACAATTCTTGTATAATCCCCAACTTTTACACTGATTTTTCCTTGATTCCATGTAGTATAAAACTCCCATGGTGACACAGTTCTGGAGCAAATATGTTAGGTTCCAGGAAAGGGTAAGTTCTCACTGATTTACAAAAATACAAAACACCAAATTCTCACTCACTGTGATCTCTCCTTTATACAATAAACAGCAGGGGATTTATGTTTTTAAACAAATCTAGAAAAAGAAGCATTTTTAATGATCAATTATTGTTATTTTTATTATGAATAATAATATAAATAATATACAGACACTTTGGCTTCTACTCTCTCTGCAAGGGTATGTCTACACCACAATTAAAAACTTGTGGCTGGCCCATGCCAGCTGACTTGGGCTAGCAGGGCTCAGGCTAAGGGATTGTTTAATTGCAGTGTAGATATTCAAGCGAGGGCTGGAGCCTGTGCTCCAGGATCCTCCCCTCTCATAGCATCCCACAATGCAAACTCCAGCCCAAGCTGACTCGGGCCGGCTATGGGTTTTTAACTGGAGTGCAGACATATCCCAAGAGACCTGGGTAAGTCACTTCCCCTCTCTGTGCCTCCATGTTGCCTCCCATTCTTTGTCTCTCTATTTAGACTGCAAACTCCTCAGGGTGGAGTCTGTCTCTTCTGATGTGCTTGTACAGCCCCCAGCACAACGTGGCCCTGATCTCTAGCTACTGCGGTTATAATTACAATAATAACTTCAAACTCTCATTGACCTGAATGGACTTTGGGTCAGGCCAGATGTGAAAAAATGTGTATTGCCTAAGGCTGCATCTCAGGAAGCCAGTGGGCATTTCCTTTACCTTCGAGGAGCCAGAGGTGGAACAGAAAGAGCCCATCCCATGCAGCCACTGCTGGTTGCAGGTTTTCTGGCTGGTACCTCTGTTCAGTGGCCCGACAGGACTTGGCTCATAGCTCTGAAGGGAAAGCCCAGCAATCTCGGCCACAAAGATGCTTCCCCCTTCTATAAATACTAACAGGAAGACATTTTATTGTTGACATAAGCCCATGAATGGACCCAGACACATGATCAAAATGTCTATTTATAGTTTAAGAAACATCCTTGAATATTGAACTACTACCATCTAATTTACTCAATGCTTAATTAAACACACAGCAATAAAGATAACACACTTACTGAGAAAATAAGGGTGATGAGCTATGGCTAGACATACAACAGAACAGATTCAGAGGTCTGCTTCCCTCTCTGCACCAAAGGCCTGATCCTCAGCTGCATCGACTTGACTGGAGCTATGCCAGTTTACATCTGCTGAACATCTGGCCCTTCAACTTCGCTGTGAGTTAATCGGGAACAGAACACATCTCCAGGAAAGCTCTGTGCACACACCAATTTATGCATATGCATTGCTAAGACATCACTACGTGTGTCAGGTACCTGATTAGTATTCGAAGCAGTGGCGATGGCCAGTCTCAGCGTTGCTTTGGTGATGCTTCCCACACAAGTCATGACAAATGGAGCTTTTAGCTTCTTATCTTCTACAAATTTTAACAAAGAGGTGACAATGTCTTCCCCAGGCCCCAAACGGAGGGCATAAACAGAAAAGGCACTAGGTCCAGCCTGTGTAGAAGAGAAGTTTACAATGGTAATAGCTTGTACTTTACTTCCTTAATAAATCTATCCTTTATAGCCTAGTTTCAGTGGGTCAGCAGAGTATATCAGAATATGTTAGTAAATCCATTTTTATTGCATGGTCTTCAAGCAGCCCTCTTTCTGTGATCTTATCTCTCATTTTGAAGCAAGTGTTAATTGTAGCCCAGAAGCTCCTTGTGCTAGGCACTGTCCAGACACACAGTCCCTAAGAATTTACAATCTAAATAGACAAGACAGTCAAAAGGTGGGAGAAAAAGTAATACTGTCATCCCCACTTTCAGACGGGAAACTGAGGCACAGAGAAATTAAGTGATTTGCCAGGGCAACAGAGTGAGTCCATGGAAAAACCAGGACTTGAACCAGATCTCCTGAGTGCCAGCCCAGTGCCTCAACCATAAAACCAACCTTCCTTTCAGAGATGCACCCGGTGGTGCCTCATGTTTCTGGAGCTGTCCCTAGTTGTTGCTCATGGTTCTACAGGCTGGGCAATATCCTCACATGGCTTTCGGTGCTGCTGATAAATATCAGGTGGCTTCCAGTGTTGTGGCACAGAATCAGGAAAGTTGGGCACTGCATGGCTTCTCTCTGCGCTTCCCCCAGGAGATTTGCTTCTCCTGGTCTTGAAACAAAGTGGATGATTTTTATGGCTGCATTTTGGACAGACTGAAAGGGATTATGGAGAGACTAGCAGGCTAGAGAGGAGGAAGCTGCCATAGGAGATTATAATCAGAACCACAGGGGAATGGAATCAGCTGCCTACATAAGACTCAGCTAGGCAGACAAATAACGCACAGTGTCTGGGGGAGGTCGGGGGGCAGCATCTCGGTCAGCTTTCATATTCCTGGAGGTACTGGTTGAGTTTGGCAAAGCTGACCTAGGAGATTTAGCCACCAAACTGCCACAGCAATGAATGAGCATTGCACAGCTAAATCCACCAGTTGGCTTTGAAAATCTCAATAATGGCCCTAAACGTTGGTCATGTAGTCCAGATTCCTTTTGTCTTAGGCCAGGATTGT
This sequence comes from Chelonoidis abingdonii, assembly GCF_003597395.2. Classification (NCBI taxonomy): domain Eukaryota; kingdom Metazoa; phylum Chordata; order Testudines; family Testudinidae; genus Chelonoidis; species Chelonoidis abingdonii. The sequence goes on along the minus strand of NC_133771.1, from coordinate 213,292,431 downwards.
GACTTGCCAGTAGCTTGCACAGAGCAGTGACACCCCTGTTTAACCCTTGTGTGGGCTACCTGAACCCAGCAATCAGATCAGACAGGAGTAAGTGGGACTACATCATTTCTTACTTCCACCCCAGAGCAGATGGTCAGGAGGGGCAGAGCCTCTGGCCAGCACAGGTGAGCCAGCAATGAACATATGTTGGTGCTGATATAGATCCACAGCAAACTGCTACTCTCCCAGAGCAACGAGGAGGGGAAGAGAATTGCATCTCAGAAGGGTGTCGCTAGCAGAGCTGATCATTTTCATCTGAAACAACTTTTAAAAAACATTTAAAGGTTCCATGAGAAATTTCCATTTTTTGTTTACTAAATTGCAGGGGTGGGGGACACAGAAAAACATCAGCTAAAAATGTTTTGGACTGAAACAAAACTGTTTTTCTTTTCATTTATGTTTTTTACAAGAACAAAACACACCCAACCACCCCGGTGTCTAGTCACAGCGCCACCCAGGGCTACTTCCAAGAGAGCGCAGTGTACGCACTGGGCTGTATCTAAGGGCCCAATCTAGTCTTTTCATCTGTTGTATTTTGCAGGGTATAAGGAACAAGGAGCGTGGAGGCCAGAGTCATAAAGTGAAAAATGGTGGGACTAGGGTCGTGATTTCTTTATTTATCTCCCTTCCATGGTAACAGGCACACAGCCCCATATGTGGCAACAGTGTAAGCTAGTTCTGTTTCTCAACAAAATATCTGAAACAAAATAAATGGTTTTATCCTACACTATATCTCCTCAAATAATAATGTACCGACTTCAACCAACCAACATTCATATTCTATCCCTGAGTTTTATTTTCAGTCCCACAGGATAGCAAACCAGGCATTTCAATTTTGAATTCGAATACAGTAACTAGAGTTCTCGGAGGGTTTGAACAAATGCCAGCAAAACGAACCCCAAATCAAATTTATTAGCTGGTGGAGATCTCTAACAATTTTACACAGTGACTTGATAAGGCCATTTGGGGATTCCTTTCAACATTAAGTGATTTAGAGCCTCTACAGAAACTTCATTGTCTGTTACTATATATAAACAGTTTCTCAATATCAAGTCATGTTAAAACAGCAGCAATCTGGTTGTTTGCTATTTTCAGTGTATATATTTTGCTTTAATCTGGACAGCTTCTAACCTCACTGCCCCCACCCCCACCCCGATATCTAGAGTCCTGCAGAGAACTATAAAGGGACAAGACTAAGACTTGCAGCCTGTGCTTTTAAAGAGCTATCTGACATTCGATTGAAAGCCCAAGACAATCCCTGGGAATCTGGGTACATTTTCAGAAAAGGAAACAGATCTGCCTCCCCATAATGATTAGTTGTTAAATGCCAGCAATAGGTTCAGTGCTGTACAAAGCACAAAACTCTTAAAGAGAGACCCTGCCCTGCCTATGGATGTGGGCCAATGCCCAATAAATCAATCGGAGTCTTTCTGTTGCCATTCATCAGGTCGGATCAAGCCCCGTTTGTATCATGATGGTTTATGTTCCACCTTAATTGCAAAAAATGTTAATTTACAGTCAATGTGTTTGTATCGCCATATATTCAAGAACAGTATGATTTGGAATTATTTTTTAAACTTGTCTCCTTTGTTAAAATAATTGGGAGGAGCAGCCCTGTTTCCCATTACAGGTAAGGATTAACATTTCAAGACAGAAGATCAGAAATTTTGCATCTCTCCTACTTGAGAAGGATAGTCCTGTGGGTATATATGGAGATAAAACTGGAAGGGACCTTGAAAAGTCTTTGAGTCCAGTCCCCTGCCTTCACTAGTAGGACCAAGTACTGTCCCTGACAGTTTTGGGTTTTTTTTGGCCCCAGATCCCTAAGTGGCCCCCTCAAGTATTGAGCTCACAATGCTGGGTTTAGCACACCAATGCTCAAACCACTGAGTTATCCCTCCCCCCAAATGCTATATTGAGACTTGGTAGGCCGGCATCAAGTCCCTACTCTATCACAGATTTCCTGGCTGACCTTTGATGTGGTCTCTCGGTTTCTCAGTTCTCCATATGTGAAATGGAGATAACAGCACTTCCCTAATGCACAGGGGTGTTGTATGGGTAAATATGTTAAAGATTGTGAGATGCTCAGACACTGTGCTGAAGAGGGCCTACAAACATGTTATTACTGCAAACCACTAACCCCCTTTTTTTGTCCTATGACTGCAGAGGTGTTAACAGGCCACTTTTCCTTGAATGTTTAATGTAAGGAGTTAACCGTTAACACATTCTGAGACCAATCTGTCCCACCCGGTATTTACCTGCCATGCTCTGAGTACCTTTCCCAGAGAAGAGCTCCCTGTAGCTTGAAAGCTTGTCCCTTTCACCAACAGAAGTTGGTCCAATAAAAGACATTACCTCCCCCACCTTGTCTCTGTAAAGGCATGTCTACACTTGCCATTTAAAGCATAAAAAGTCCCTTTTTTGTGCAAAAACCACGGGAATGTCTACACTTGCCAGTGACTTTTTGTGGTGAAACTCAGAAGAAACCACCTCCACGGGAGGCAAACAGTTCTTACTGCTGATGCTTTTGTGGTGATGTGCAAGTGGAGACACTTTCTTCCTGTGTAAACAGCTTTTAGCCTCCAAAGGATATCCCACAGTGCCTAGGGTGACCACTCTGGCCACTAATACCTACAGTGTGTGCATATTCCTATGACTTTAGAAAAGCAGAATAGCAAACATTTAAAATGGCAATCAGCACAGGGCAGTGGCCATTTAACTTAGGGTATGTCTACACTGGCAGAGTTACAGTGCTGGCAGTTACAACGCTGCTCAGAGAGTGCTGAAGGGAAACCACTGTTGTGTGTTCACAGTGTCAGCTGCCTGCACAATAGTGTGATCACACTTGCAGCAGTATTCGGAGCGGTGCACTCTGGGGCAGCTGTCCCACAGAGCATCTCTTCCTCTTCTGCCACTAAGAATTGTGGGAAGGCAGAGGGGGGTCACAAGGCACCCTGTGTCCTGTCCCAATGCCCAATGATGCATTGCTTCGTATCCCAGCAATCCCGGTGCTTCTTTCCGCATCTGACGCCCTCTTTCAACGGTTTGTGTACTGCGCGCTCTGCCTCTTCGGGCGGCAGGAATGGATCCCGAGCTGTTAACCACTATGCTGCTCGCTCTGACTAACACGTCACAAGAGGCAGTGGAGTTATTCCTTAAACTACAAAGGCAAGAGGAGTGTGACATTGATCTCGCCACCTGTAGTAGCTACAACATGTGATTGCTTGTGACATTCACAGAGGTGCTCACGACAGTGGAATGCCGCTTTTGGGCTCAGGAAACAAGCACTGAGTGGTGGGATCACATCGTCATGCACGTCTGGGATGACGAGCAGTGGCTGCAGATCTTTCAGATCAAGAAAGCCATGCTCATGGGACTGTGTGTGAACTCACCCCAGCTCTGTGGCACAAGGACACGAGAATGAGAGCTGCCCTGTCATTGGAGAAGCACGTGGCAATTGCATTGTGGAAGCTGGCTACTCCAGAGTGCCATCGATCAGTTGCTAACCAGTTTGGAGTGGGAAAGTTGACCATTGGACTTGTGTTGACAGAAGTCTGCAGGGCCATTAATCGCATCCTGTTCCAAAAGACCGTGACTCTGGACAATGTGTGTGACATTGTGGATGGCTCTGCACAAATAGGATTCCCTAATTGTGGAGGGGTGATGGATGGCATGCATATTCTGATTCTGGCACCAGGTGACCTAGCCACCGAGTACTTTAATCAGAAGGGGTATTTCTCAATGGTTCTACAGGTGCTTGTGAATCACCGTGGGTGTTTCACAGACATTAACACAGGCTGGTCCTGAAAGGTGCATGTTGCATGCATCTTTTGGAACACTGGCCTGTTCAGGAAGCTGCAAGCAGGGACATTCTTCCCGGACCAGAAGATCACCATAGGGGAAGTCAAAATAACCACTGTGATCCTAGGATACCCTGCCTACCCCTTAATGCTGTCGCTTATGAAGCCATACATGGGGCACCTTGACAGCAGCAAGGAGCAGTTCAACAACAGGCCAGCAAGTGCAGAATGACTGTTGAGTGTGCTTCTGTCCATTTAAAGGTCCTCTGGCGCTGCCTATATGGGAAGCTGGACCTGGCCAATGACAATATTTCTATGCTTATAGCCGCATGCCTGTGTGCAGCAATGGTTGTTCGCCCCGTGACAGCAAAGTGGTGCGAGAAAGTTACCGTTAATGGGGCAAGAAACAAAGGAGCTCTGCCAAGGAACCTGTGGCAGCGGATTGCCCAGTATCTCCATGAGAGTTTCCTGGAGATCTCTGAGGGAGATTCCCATGAAGTGAAGGAGTCAATCAACAGCCTGTTCCACTGCTCAGACTAGGCATGTGGTAGGAGACAAACCTGCTTTCTGCAACCCTCCTGCCCCCAACAACTCACTTCAGTAATTCCCAAAATCAAATCCACTTACCAGGGGCCTCCTCTCCTGTTTGAGCTTTGCCAAGATCTGACTGCTATGACTGGCTAGCCTCCTCTGGGGTAGAAAAGAGCTCCTGGCTGCATGCATCTCTGACCTTCGAGTCGTACTCTGCCTCTGAGTCCTCCTCACAGTCCCCTTTTCCCCTCCCCATCCTCCTCCAAGATTTCCTTCTCCTGGCTCGGTCCACTCTCGACTGGCACGTGAGCCACCGAAGTATCCACAGGGGCCTTCACAGAGGAGGTGGAGTCACCACCAAGTATCACATCCAGCTCTTTGTAAAACCGGCAGCTCATGGGTGCAGCACCGGAGCAGCAGTTTTCCTCCTGTGCCTTGTGATAGGCATTCCACAGCTCCTTCACTTTGACCCTGCACTACAGTGTGTCCCGGTCATGGCCTCTTTCTATCATGCCTCGTGAAATCTGTCCATAGGTATCATAATTCCTACAGCTGAAGTGCAGCTGGGACTGGGCAGCCTCCTCTCCCCAAATGCTGATGAGGTCCAGCAACTTGGCATTGCTGCAAGTGGGGGATCACCTGGTGCATGGAGCAGGCACAGCCACCTGGAAAGATGTGCTAAGACCACTGCACGCGTCACTGAGCAAACAGGAAGGGGACTTTCAAAATTCCAAAGGAAATGTACGGGGTGGGGATGATGGCTGGTCACCTGAGGGCAGGGCGGTAGAGTTCAAACCTATGACCAAAGAGGTGAGAACAGGCATTGTGGGACACCTCCCGGAGGCCAATTGCAGAGCTGTAATCGACCAGGGTGTCTACATTGGCACCATGGCACTGTATCCCCAGCACGGAAAGCTGTACACCTCTCGTCAGGGTGCAACTGCGCAGGGTCTGCACACTAAGTGACTTGGCTGTGTGCACACCTCAGGAGTTACAACGCAGAAAGCGGCTTTCCTGCACAGAAACTTGCCAGTGTAGACAAGGCCATAGAGAGAGGCACTATTCAAACTTCGATCAAGGCTTCCGTAGTATTTATGTGTAGCAGTGAACAATGCTTCTGAATCTTCTGAGCAGTGCATCCTGGGACAGTGAAATTTGAACAATACAGTAGACCACACTCCTCCTGCTCATTGGCCAGCTCCTTCTCCAGCCAGCGCAATTTAGAACAGCCTTGGAACAGCCCTGAGTCATGCAGTCGGACCTAAGGTTGAAGGAAGCATAAAGATGCCTTAGGGCCAGCTTTGCCTCTCCTTCCCTGAGCTACAGCAAAGCATGAGCTTAATACACGGCTCCCAGTTGAGCCTGTGGTTTTCAGGTTAACAAGGGCCAGAAACTTCAAGTTGAAATTGCATTCACATATTGTAGCTTTCCTGGTTTCTACTTTGCATAGGCTCTAAGTAGTTTTAAGTGTAAGTTAAAAATTGGAACAGAAATGGATGAACCTCATCCTCTCTCTAATTGCCAGATTTGTGTCACACACTTTTAAAGTTTGATCATTTGCATTTTATTTGATAAAATATCTTTTTTTATTTTATTTAATCAATTGTTGTCCTTTCCTAAGCCATGATAGCATGACTTTTGATTGTTCCCTCTCACATCTAAAACATTTCACAAACCTGAAGGATAGAGTTCTTCATTTCAATTAGTGTAGAGCTGATCATTAGCTAACTAATAAGACCAGTTTGCTGTCGCAACTATTTTCTAATTAAATTCAAAATGGAGATTTCTAACCCAGATGGTCAGTGCTGCTACAGATTTGTTTAAATTTGGTATCACAGTAACAAACTACTAATTAGGGTTTGTAAATACATTAATTCCCTCACAGCTTAGTTGTTAGTATTGCATACAACCAGTTTATTAAACCATCAATTGTGGCTGGCTTTCCGTGGGACTAACACATAATCCATTGATTACATCCTGGCACTAACTCATTTTGAAGGGATTCTGAGCAAAATCATAAACAATGTCTTCAGTTTAATTCATGCATATTGTTAATACATGTTTGACGTCATATTTAGATAATTTTCTGCCTCTGTTTTATGCAGCTATCCAGCAATTGGAGGTCTATTTTACAGAGGCTGTTTAAGCAAATTTACACAGGCAAATCCTGACTATGTGCTGATGCTCTATTTTTGTGTGAAGTTCAAATAAACGGATGAGGAGGTAGTATGGTCCAGTGAGTAGGGTGCTGGACAAGGAATCGGGAGACCTCCATTCTATTGCTAGCACTGCCATGTGCTGTTCTACAAGTTATGCCAAATAACTTATTTTCCTGCCTATTTAGATTGTCAGCTCTTGGGAGACAGACTGTCGTTTACTTTGTGTAAACAAAGCACCTAGCACAATGGGACTCAGATCTCAGTTGGGGCCTGTACATGCGACCATAATACAAACAGAGAATGATAACACATTGGTAATGCCCAGGAGTCTGAGACAACAGAGCCTGACACTGCTCCCCAATGGATTGAGTAGCTGCCATAGCTGCTACCCAAGGGGACTTGGGCAGGGGGTCCCACTGGCCATGCCCTTGCACACTTTAACATCTGGTCCTATGTAGATTTTTTATGTGGCTGCTCCTGTAAATTCTCGGGGGAGCTGCAGCAAACAGCAGGAGAGTTTGCACCATGCTGTAGGGTACGTCTACATTGCAGCTGGAGATATAATTTCCAGCTCTGGTACATGTACACATGCTAACTTTGACTGAGCTAGGACATTCAAAGTAGAAGCATAGCTGCAGCAGCGCAGGTGATGGCGTGGGCCAGCCAGTCAAATATAATCCCATCCAAAACCCTAGGTAACGACTCAGGATGGCTACCTGTGCCATGGAGCACCCACTCCTCCATCTCCACATTTGCTGCTTGGATTGTACTGAGCATGCTCAGTAACACTGCTGAAGCCACCTGCCCTCACTCTGCCCCCACACTATCAGAAGACACAAGTCATTTCTGAACCCATCCCACAACTGTATAACTATATAGTCTTGTGGGAAAGGGTTCCCATCTAGCAACTGTGTCCTGCTCCAGAATAGGCAGCAAAGCCGTCATCCAAAGAGAATGCCATTCTTTCTACATAGGGTCTTATACCATGCTCATCACCATAGTATGCTGCTCTCCCCAAATCTGTCCTGTCTTGGAGAGAACACCTCTGTGCCCCCTGTTTGTGAGTGCTCCCATGAAGAGGGAAAACCCTTTCCCCTACTATCAAGACAATGTATACAAGGAAGAGGAGCAGCTCAGGTAGGATTTGAACCCACAACATGCACAGATGACAGGAGTGGTGCACCACAGTGCACCTTTAAAAAGCCCATCCCAGGCTTCTGTCTCACTATCACTGCCTGGTGATCTGAGACACCTTAAGCCTGTAAATCAATGCAGCTCCATCGAAGGCAATGGAGATATTTAGACCAGCCCATTTAGAGCAGCTGAGGATCTGGCCCTTCCAAGTTTTAAAACCAAGTAAAAAGGAAAGAATTATATTTGCATGTGGAATCTTGGTTGCTTACCTATCCCAGCCCAAATTGCTCCTCGTACCAAATCCTAGCTTGGGATTCACATACTATATATGGTAGCTCCCATTTACTTAGGTGCATGTGCATCTCCAAAGGCTCACTGAATTTGATTTCAATGAACCACTCATTATAAGAACGGGAAAATATTAATCTGCAATATACTACTGTTATAATGCGCAGGCTGAAAGAACCTTCACTGTAACAGCTCTATTGAGTGCTTATAAAGTAGAGGATAAATGATAGATAACTGTGAATTGCAAGGTTAGGTAAACATTGAGGGGGTTCATAAAAATCCTATTAAACCATAAGATAAAAGCGTGGATGATTTCTCACATCACCAGGGCCCAAGGGCGCATTAATAAATAGAATAATAGGTAATGAACCATGAAGTACAAGGTTATAGTGTCATTCTGTGGTGGAGAGCCAATGACAATATAAACAATGAGGGAAAAAAGAGCTTTGTTGATTTGTCACCAGCTCCTTGTACTACATCTTTTTATAGCTATTTTTAATGAATGCCTTGTCACTTCCCAGACAGTCTTCTCCCAGATCCCCCATTTTCCCCGCTATTCATCTGAAATGCCCATGCTGATGCTCTCCTTCTTCCTCTCTTAAGCTTGGGACTTCAAGAACTTTTCCTCTACGGGGAGCACAGAAGTCAACTTTTCCTTTCATATTTCCAAAGCATCACTAGGATGTTGGTGAGGTGTGGCAGAGTTTTTTTTGTATTACAGGAGAGCCTACAGGTCCTGCTGCACCTTTTGCTCTTTAAACAACAGATGCGTGAAGAAACCACACACAAGTTGGGTCCCAAATAACCTAGTAACGATACACAAACTTGCAAAGCCTACTTACGCAGGCGCCAACTTTCTTCTTTGTGGGTGGGTGCCCCTTGCTGAGGCCTCCCCCTACCCCACCCCTTCCTCCAAGACTCCACCCCTTCCCCTCCTTTTCCCACCCCTCCCCCCAGCACCTTCCACCTGCCGCCGACCAGGTGACCGGCGGGTGGCTGGTGGGCACTGAACACCCACTATGGAGTTAGCGTCTATGCCTACTTATACACATATACTGCTGCTCTGACTGGCTTCTAAAACATAAAACGGGGAGCAAAACCAGAGGGCTCACAGGTATTCCTATACACGACAGACCTCAACTGAGGCTATGTTTTCCCTGTGGAAAAAAAAAAAGAAAAGATGTGTTTTTTCCTCAAGATAACTACCGTGATGTACAATCCAAGTGGAGCCAGGGCACTGTAGTTTTTACTTCAATGTGGTAGTCACAGTAAACCCCTGATGGGAATGGAGAGGGCAGCGTTAACCTCTAGGCTGAGCTAAAACTAGCCATGCCTTTCCTCCATTAGCATTTTCCATTCAGATAGCTATCCCGATGTAAAAACAGAACTACGTTTTGCAGAGAAAATAGCCTGGGATCAGGGCTTCATTGTGCTAGGTGCTGTGCAAAGACATAGTGGGAGACAGTCTCTGCTCTATGAAGCGCACAATGTAAATAGCCAAGACTGACAAGGAAACGTTATTCGCTCAATTTTACAGATGGGGAACTGAGGCACAGAGACAGCAAAGCCCAGATCCTCAAAGGTGCTTAGGCTCCTAACACCTATTGGTTTGAATGCAAATTAGGATTCTAAATACCATTGAGGACCTGGGCCTAAGTGACTTGCCCAAGGTAAAAGAGGAGGTTTGTAGCAGAGGCAGGCTGAATTCCAGACAACCACATTGACGAAGACCATTCTGCCTTGCTAAAAAGGTTATGATTGCTATCACTGTTTTTACTAAAGTGACGAGTTGTAAGTAGTCTCGGGAAGCCGTGAACGGCTGTTCATTTATTCTTAGGAAGGAGCAGAAATCTGTAATTTGTAATACTTCCTCCCCCTCCACTCAGCTTAGGCCAGGAGAGCTGACCACCTGAATTCATGTGCAAAACGTTGGAGCTCGCTTCTTCCCAGAGTCCTGCTAGCTGTTCCCTGCCTCTAGCAGCATTAACATCCAAATAGGCTGCTCTGCAAAATTTAACACGGATAATGCCACTGTCAGGAACAATTCTATCTCCCCTTTTGCTGCATGTCAGAGCTAAGTATCCAAGAAGGGCTTGGATAACTCCCTTCTCTGATTTTCAGGCCAGCTATCCACAGCCTTCCTTTACATAGCAGATCCGTGTTTCATATGACCCCAGTGTCTATACAAGCCCCTGACCAGTCACTTTGGTGGCCGAGGGCAGCACTCCTCTGTCTCGATTCTCACTTCACACGGTGAGAAGAGTTGTGCTGAACAGCCTCTAGAGGTGAGCGGAAATCAGCTAACTTTGGCACTCTTTGTCCCCTTTTCAACATCTAGCTTTGATTGAAATCCTTGGGCACTCAAGTGGTTGTTGACTTAATGGAGTAATGAGATATGCCCTTAAGTGAGGCTATTTCAGTGCCCATTCATCTTCTCCTAGAGCAGGAGATACAAGGGGAAAGTGTTTCTCCTCTAATCCTTGTTGGTTGTAATGGCTCAGCAGAACACAGCTTTGAGCCCAGCGAGGTATTCCTCAGGGTACACAGTATGTAGGCATTGACTCCACCCTGAGCTAACTCCAAAAGGGTCCTGGACAAACCTACCTTAGACCGATAAGAAATCTGTTCTATTCAGGTTCTCTTACTACACCCATCATCATGGTATCTAAACTCTTAAGAAAACCTTGTCCTGTCCTCCTGATGATAGTCAGACCCTAGTCTGATGTACCCAGCATATAACTTATTCTTTTCACAAAGGTCTTGGCATCATGAAACAAGCAGTTAGAAGAACTGTCCTGGGATACCCCTGTGGGTGCAGCGATACAGTATAGGTGTCCTGGATACACAACATACCACTCTTTGCTTTGCATGTTGTACCCTCTTAAGAAAGAAGCTTCGTAAGATCATCAGGCAATTAAATTACTTTAAAAAGGCTTATCTCAGAAGAGCGAACCTCACTATCAGTTACCACAGCTATTCCCCCAGGTATCACTATCCATATGGAAAGACCCTTAAAAAACATTTCCTCAGAGTCCAAATAAATTACTCCCAATCCTTCCCGATAAAGAAGGGTTTAAGAATAAATATGGTCTAGGATGTGCAGCAGGGTTCTTGTACTCAGGACTCCTGGATTTTGTTCCCCAGGGGTTTTGGTCACTGTCTGTCTATAACCTGAGGCAGAACACTGAACATCAATTTGACTCAGTTTACTCCCTAATGAAATGGGTGTAATAAATAACAGTACTTAGTGATTTCACAGGGGTGTGGTGAGGGTTTAATTAATTGAGGCACGTGTGCTGATGAAGAATGCCATCCACAAGTAAAAGACTGAGCGCAGCGACAACACTCTCAGTGTGTGCTTTGGGGTGCATGGCACCCAAAGTGGGCAGAGAGGGTGGGAGGCAGTGGAGCATTAGTTCTGTTCTCCCCACCCCACCCCACCCAGCAGATCACACTAGCCACAACTGAGGGTGCAGGCCTAAAGGATAGGGCAACATGTGCAGTTTAGCTGCATACTGGGATGTTCAGGGAGGGACTGCACCCCTGGCAGACACAATCCTTCTCTGAGCTCCATTGGAGTCATGTGGCTCCACGCTGCGCCCTGCTGGGGACATTTTGACCCCCCAATTTTTTTCATTTTTTTTTTTTTTTGGTCATACACCCTGTATTCTCTCATTCCACCTACATAGCTGCCAAAAGGCACAGGCAGACAGAAAGGCATAGGTGAGGATTCTTCAGGGGAAGAATTTAATGAGACAGCTTTATCAGAAGGAAAGATATTGCATTGCCTTAGGTAGATGTGCTCTGCTTTGCTGGTTCTCTACGAAGAGTTGAATCAATACTTAAATCACATTTTCTCTTGCTTCCAGGCTCAGCTCCATTTTTTTTAATATGGCAGAAAAATCTGTTTTTTCAGATGCAGGGGTGCCTGGAGCCACCCCTGCCAGGAAACAAAAATTTTGTCCCAGATGGTAGGAAACCAAGGGAAGTGGTGCTGGAAGGGGACAGCATCCTCTGGGATCTGAACAAGTGTGTTCACTCAGAATTTTATAAATAGGAACAAATTCCATCTTAAAGTCAATGCCTGCTCTGAAAATTGACCTGTAAAAATGGGATTCTATAGTTATTGTCTCTCATGATTAGCTCAACTGACAATTAAAAAACATTTTTCTACTTGCCATTGCTGCAAATTCAACCTCAGATCTGAGAGTCAAGCTGGGTTCTTTCTGGCCCGTGGGTCATCAGGAGTAATAAAGATTTTACAGGCCAGTTTCTTCCTTCAGTTATATCTGTCAGATCCATTGTATTCAGATACTGTCCTTATGTTATTTGTACTGATTTTGACTCTTGTCCTTTTTTTTCTTACCCCTTCGGTTGTCTGTCCCATTCAGATGCTTTTGTTGTCTGATATAGGTTGTAAGCTCTACAATCTAAATTAGACAAGCATGGAACAGCAAATTCATGGCATATTATAAATGTATAAGTCAAATCTTTCTCCTCTTCCTTCCCCTTGCCTCAGGGTATGTCTACACTATGAAATTAGGTCAAATTTATAGAAGTTAATTTTTTAGAAATCGATTTTATACAGTTGATTGTGTGTGTCCCCACTTAAGACCATTAACACCATTAACTCGGTGGAGTGCGTCCACAGCACTGAGGCTAGTGTCAACTTCCAGAGCACTGCACTGTGGGTAGCTATCCCACAGTTCCCACAGTCTCCACCGCCCATTGGAATTCTGGGTTGAACTTCCAGTGCCTGACGGGGCAAAAACATTGTCAAGGGTGGTTCTGGGTAAATGTCATCAGGCCTCCCCTCTCCCTCCCTCCATGAAAGCAATGGCAATAAATCGTTTCTCGCCTTTTTTCCTGGGTTACCTGTGCAGATGCCATACCACGGCAAGCATGGAGCCCACTCAGCTCACCGTCACCATATGTCTCCTGGGTACTACCAGACATGGTCCTGCACTGCTACACAGCAGCACCTTATTGCCTTTTGGCAGCAGACGGTGCATTACAACTGGTAGCCGTTGTTGTCTCCTGGGTGCTCTTTTAGCCGACCTCGGTGAGGTCAGCCGGGGGTGCCCTGAACATAAATAGGAGACGATGATGGCCAGCAGTCATACTGAACCATCTCTGGCGAGCAGCCAGGAGACAGAGGCAGCTCTGTGTTTTTTATCACCCCAAGCATGGCAGTCAGGCAGCCTTCAGCGGCATTTCTGCAGGAGGTCCAACGGTCACGTGGATTCGGCGGCAGCTCTCAGAGTGACCAGCAGGATGCCTCCCACAGCTTGTCACCCCAGGCACACCCTTGCTGCGCTGGTGCCTGGAGCCACCCCTGCCAGGAGACAATGATGGCCAGCAGTCATACTGTACTGTCTTCTGGTGAGCAGCCAGGAGATGATGATGGCTAGCAGTCGTACTGCACCGTCTGCTGCCAGCCTAAGATGTATAAGAGAGATGGAGTGGAGCAAAACAAGAAAGAGACCAGATTTGTTTTGGATTCATTTGCTCCCCCCTCCTCCCTCCCTCCATGGATAGTGGGAGGTGGGCTAGCTCAGTGGTTTGAGCATTGTCCTGCTAAACCCTGGGTTGTGAGCTCAATCCTTGAGAGAGCCAACCTGTGTGACAACACTGTAAGCCATATCATCAGTTGCCCCTCTGTCCGAGCAACAGATGACAATCATTTTGCGCCTTTTTTCAGCACAGATGTCATAGCACAGCAAGCATGGAGCCCGCTCAGATCACCACAACAAATATAAGCACTGTAAAGATGACGCGCATTATCCTGCAGTATATGCAGAACCAGAACCTGCAAAAGCAAAACCGGGTGAGGAGGTGATGGCAGTGCGGTGACGAGAGTGATGAGGACATAGACACAGACTTCTCTCAAAGTACGGGCCCCAGCAATGTGGAAATCATGGTGTTAATGGGGCAGGTTCATGCTGTGGAATGCCAATTCTGGGCCCGGGAAACAAGCACAGACTGGTGGGACCACACAGTGTTGCCTGTCTGGGACGATTCCCAATGGCTATGAAACTTTCGCATGCTTAAGGGCACTTTCATGGAACTTTGTGACATGCTTTCCCCTGCCCTGAAGCATAGGAATACCAAGATGAGAGCAGCCCTCACAGTTCACAAGCGAGCAGCAATAGCCCCGTGGAAGCTTGCAATGCCAGCAGCTACCGGTCAGTCGGGCATCAGTCTGGAGTGGGTAAATCTACTGTGAGAGCTGCTGTGATCCAAGCAGACAATGCAATCAAAGAGCTGCTGATATCCAGAGTAGTGACTCTGGGAAATGTGCAGGTCAGAGTGGATGGCTTTAATGCAACGGGGAGTCCCTAACTGTGGTGGGGTGATAGACGGAACCCATATCCCTATCTTGGCATTGGAGCACCAAGGCAGCGAGTATAGCAGCTGCAAAAGGGACTTTTCAATGGTGCTGCAAGCACTGGTGGATCACAAGGGATGTTTCACCAACATCCACATGGGGTGGCCGGGAAAGGTACATGACACTCGCATCTTGAGGAACTTTGGTCTGTTTCAAAAACTGTAGCAAGGGACTTTCTTCCCAGACCAGAAAATAACTGTTGGGGATGTTGAAATGCCTATAGTTATCCTTGGGGACCCAGCGTATCCTTTAATGCCATGGCTCATGAAGCCATACACAGGCAGCCTGGACAGTAGTCAGGAGTTATTCAACTATAGGCTGAGCAAGTGCAGAATGGTGGTAGAATGTGCATTTGGATATTTAAAAGCACACTGGCGCAGTTTACTGACACAAAAAAACCTCCATGAAATCAATATTCCCATTGTTATTACTGCTTGTTGTGCACTCCACAATATCTGTGAGAGTAAGGGGGAGACATTTATGGCGGGGTGGGAGGTTGAGGCATATCGCCTGGCGGCTGATTTCATGCAGCCAGACACCGAGGCGGTTAGCAGAGTACAGGAGGGTGCAGTGCGCATCAGAGAAGCTTTGAAAACCAGTTTCATGACTGGCCAGGCTACAATGTGAAAGTTCTGTTTGTTTTCCTTGATGACACTTCCCTTGGTTCACTCTACTTCCCTGTAAGCTAACCACCCTCCCCTCCCCCCTTCGATCACCACTTGCAGAGGCAATAAAGTCATTGTTGCTTCACATTCCTGCATTCTTTATTAATTCATCACACAAATAGGGGGATAACTGCCAAGGTAGCCTGGGATGGGTCAGGGAGGAGGGAAGGACAAGGTCACACTGCACTTTAAAACTTATTGAATGCCAGTTTCCCGTTGCTTGAGCAATCCTCTGGGGTGGAGTGATTGGGCGCCCAGAGGCCCCCCACTGCGTTCTTGGGTGTCTGGGTGAGGAGGCTATGGAACTTGGGGAGGATAGTGGTTGGTTACAGAGGAGCTGTAGCAGCGGTCTGTACTCATGCTGTCTTTCCTGAACCTCAACCATATGCCAGAGCATATCAGTTTGTTCCTCCAGTAGCCTCAGCATTGCCTCTTGCCTTCTGTCTGCAAGCTGACACCACCTATCATCTTCAGCCCACTACTTATTATCTTCAGCTCGCCACCTGTCCTCGCGTTCATATTGTGCTTTCCTGGACTCTGACATTGTCTGCCTCCACGCATTCTGCTGGGCTCTTTCAGTGTGGGAGGACTGCATGAACTCAGAGAACATTTCATCGCGAGTGCGTTTTTTCCGCCTTCTAATTTTCACTAGCCTCTGGGAAGGAGAAGATAGTGTGAGCATTGAAACATTTGCAGCTGGTGGAGGAAAAAAAAGGGTGAGTGGGAGTCAAAAAGACACATTTTAGAGAACAATGAGTAGACTCTCTCATGGTAAACCTTGCTGTTAACATTACATAGCACATGTGCTTTCGGTACAAGGTCACATTTTGCCTCTTATTGAGAGTATTCCGGTTTGGTGTGAGAAATCTTTCGTGTAGGGCCAGGCAACAGAATTTGGCTTGCAGGCAGCCATGGAAAGACACAGTCTTTTGGCTTCTTTAACCTTCATAACATGTGGGAATGGTTTTAAACAGCAGCACCCTCATTTCTCATACCAAGCAGCCGTTGGGTTGGCCATTTAAAATGGCTTGGCCATTTAAAAGGAAGAGAGGCTGCGGTTTTCAGGTTAACATGCAGCATAAACCTGACTAACACCCCCCACACACACTTCCACACACACACCCAATTCTCTGGGATGGTCACTTCACACCTCCCCACACCACGTGGCTAACAGCGGGGAACATTTTTGTTCAGACACAGGTAAATAGCCCAGCAGGAACAGGAACCTCTGAATGTCACCTTAATAAAATCATTCTATTTCAACCAGGTGACCAGGAATGATATCACTCTCCTGAGGATAACACAGAGAGATAAAGAACAGATGTTGCTTGAATGCCAGCAAACACCAGGACCATATGCTGCCATGCTTTGTTATGCAATGATTCCAGACTACGTGCTACTGGCCTGGCATGGTAAAGTGTCCTACCATAAAGGATGGAATAAGGTTGTCCTCCACAGAAACCTTTTGAAAGACTTTGGGAGACATCCAGGAGAGCTTTATAGAGATGATCCTGGAGGATTTCTGCTCCATCCCCAGACACATTAACAGACTTTTCTAGTAGCTGTACTGGCCGCAAATGCCAGGGCAAATTAATCATTAAATACGCTTGCTTTTAAACCATGTATAATATTTACAAAGGTACATTCACCAGAAGCCCTTTCTCCGCCTGGCAGGTCTGGGAGGCAGCCTTGAGTGGGTTCGGGGCTACTGACTCCAGGTCCAGGGTGAGAAACAGTTCCTGGCTGTCGGGGAAAATGGTTTCTCCGCTTGCTTGCTGTGAGCTATCTTCACCCTACTCATCTTCCTTGTCCCTAAAACTCGCATCCCTGTTGCGTGCTACTCCATTGATGGAGTCAAAGCACAGGGGTGAGGTAGTGGTGGTTGCAACTCCTAGAATGGCAGTTCATCATAGAAGTGGCATGTCTGGGGTTCTGACCCGGAGCGGCAGTTTGCCTCTCTGGTTTTTCGGTAGGCTTCCCTCAGCTCCTTAAGTTTCGCGTGGCACTGATCTGGGTCCCTCTTATAGCCTCTGTCCTTCATGCTCTTTGAGATTTTTTCAAATGTTTGGGCATTTCATCTTTTGGAATGGAGTTCTGATAGCACGGATTCGTCTCCCCATACAGCGATCAGATCCTGTACCTCCCGTTCGGTCCATGCTGGAGCTTTTTTGCGATTCTGGGACTCCATCATGGTCACCTCTGCTGATGAGATCTGCACTCATCTGCAGATTGCCACGCTGGCCAAACAGGAAATGAGATTCAAAAGTTCGCGGGCCTTTTCCTGTCTACTTGGCCAGTGCATCTGAGTTGAGAGCATTGTCCACAGCAATCACAATGGAGCACTCTGGGATACCTCCCGGAGGCCAATACCATCAAATTGCAACCACAGTGCCCCAAATTCAACCCAGCAAGGTCGATTTCAGCGCTAATTCCCTCGTTGGGGGAGGAGTACCGAAATCGATTTTAACAGCCCTTTAAGTCAAAAATAACGGCTTCGTCGTGTGGACGGGTGCAGGGTTAAATCGATCTAACACTGCTAAATTCAACCCAGACTCGTAGTGTAGAGCAGGGCTCAGAGAAATTGTGGGGCAGAGACACACATTGACAGCAAAATTAATAACTCCCTGCAGTGCCAGGCATTGCAGTACCACTCATTTAACTATGCATGTAAGCCCCTGGGGGCAGGAGCTGTCTTTTTGTTCTTTGTTTGTACAGAGCCTATCACAATGCGATCCTTGTCCATGACTAGGGCTCCTATGCACTGCGGTTATACAATTAATCATAGTAATCAGGGTTTCTTCTACTGCCTTCTTCCACCGATCTCTGTAACTTGACAAAGTTTGCAGGTTGTAGCCCTGACCCAGCAAAGTACCTACGCAGGCATATGTCTTTAGGCACATGCCTCAGTCTCATTGACATCAAGATAATAATCCTTAGTTCGTATACAGTGCTTTTCATCCACAGATCTCAAACCACTTCACAACGGAGGTCAGCATCATTCTCCCCATTTTATAGCTATGGAAACTATGGCACAGCAAGATCAAGTAACTTATGGAAGGTTACCTAACCAGCCAAGGGGCAAAGCCAAGAATAAAACCCAGATCTCTTTACTCCCAGCCTAGTGCTCTCGCCACTGTGCCAGACTGCGTACGCTTAAGTAAGCTGCTGAACTGGGGCCTATGCGTCTCTGAGATTGGACACAGTTTCTTCTCATATGCAGCACTCAGTGTCTTAGTTCCATAATCAGAGGATAACCTCTCTATCAAGGGAGACTAGGGATTGTAAACTGCCTTCCAGATGTCCAGCTCGACGTTCTTCCACCACTGGAGGTATTGCTTGAAACGCTAACCCACAGTCACAGCAAAGAGAAGCCAATCCAGTGTATAACTGTGGCAACTCTGGACGTACCAGAAAGTAACCTCTTGAGCCTGGACACAGGTGGGAGAGAGATTGTGTGGGTGTCTTCCCCCAGCCGAAGACGTTGATATTGTCCACCTCCTCCATTAGCAGCTTCTGCAGAGAGCTGTAGATAGTGCAGCTGTCCTCCCTTCGCCTTCTTCTCAGGGATACCTGCAGGATGTTGAGCACTGTACAGTGGTAACAGAGGGTCTTTCTATTTTTCCATAAACCTGAGATACAAAATCCAGCCCTGGATAACCCCCGAAAAAGTCCAGAAGCCCCATTAAAACATTCCACTTCTAAAGTCAGGCCCATGACAATACCAGACAAAGTCAAACTTTTGTGAACTGACACGATGCAGCTCAGCTAATTATTCTTTAAATTCCACTTGTTATGCACAGTAGGTCAATAAATTCTAAGGCACACAGATGCTCTAATTTTTAAAACCATTAAGTTCTATGTATGGCACACCAGGGGGAGGGGTTGTCTAGGGTGCACATAAGGCACTCCTTGAGATATGAAACATTTCCTCTTGTGCATCTGGGTCATCCTCACACGGCCCCTCTCAGAAGGGATATTTTATGAAGCTGATGAATAAGAATTTATATAAATACACAAGCAGAACACAAACACACACTACACATATGGAGAGAATAAATAATAAGTTACTGTGAATTAAATATGTTGAAGGATTTTGTTAGCATTATAATAAACCATCAGAGCAACGCCAGAGTGGCCTGGGATGTCGCCTGAACCACGAAAGGTATTAACGTCCTTTTATGAACCGGCTGTTGGCTGTGGGGGCTGGAGAGCTCAGGGCACTGATAAGAGAAACTGGAGCCTTTCAGTTTTAGCTCAGCGGTCGGAATCCAGTCCAAGCTAGCTGATAGTTATTGCTGTCACTTGGCTGGAAAGTGGTATATGTATAATGAACTGGGGAGGCACTACGCATGTGAAAACAGATGGTCCAGTGGTTAGGGTACTAACATAGGAGACTAGGGTTCTGTTCCATGCTCTTCCCCAGATTTACTCTGAGGTTAGATGAATTATCACTGAGTTACCCAGCTGTAAAGTAGGTTTCAGAGTAGCAGCCATGTTAGTTTGTATCCGCAAAAAGAACAGGAGTACTTGTGGCACCTCAGAGACTAACACATTTATTTCAGCATGAGCTTTTGTGAGCTACAACTCGCTTCTTCGGATGCACAGAATGGAACACACAGACAGGAGATATTTATACATACAGAGAACATGAAAAGTAGGAAGTATGCATACCAACAGTAAGAGTCTAATCAATTGAGATGAGCTATCATCAGCAGGAGAAAAAAAACCTTTTGAAGCGATAATTAAGTAATAATTAAGATGACTCATAGAAGGTGTGAGAACTTACCATAAAGAAATAGATTCAAATAGTGTAAGACCCAACTGTAAAGTAGTAACATCTTCTGGCCACACAGGGGTGCTGTGAGGCTAAATATATTAAGATTGGGAGGTGCTCAGATATTTAGAGCCCTGCAGGATACAAAATTTGGATCCACCTCTATTTGCAGTCCGCAGATTTGCAGGGCTCTACCAATATAATGGCAACAGGGGCTGCCCTAAGTACCCTAGCCATAGGGGTAGTTCCTATTGAATAGATACTGCCATCTTTACTGGAAGTCTCAGCAGAGGCCCGGAGCCAAAGAGGTCTGGAGGCCGAGCTGGCTCCTGACACATTGGCAAGGGGGTAGGTTCACCTTCCTCAAGGGATCCTGCAGACTTGTATCGTCCTGGAGGAGCAGCAGGAGAGGTTGTTCACGTGCCATCAGAAACACCCAGGGTAAGATTTTCAAAAGATCGACGTTGCTTCCATTGGCTTTAGCGGGAGTTGTACCACTGACTCCAATGGGAGCAGCGTTAGACCCATGCACTGCGCACTTTGAAAAATCCCACTCACAGGGCTCCGTCATGCCTGTGACCTCAGGATGGGGCAGCCTTCCCCAACTGTGTTCAGGCCACTCTGCCAGCTGGGGAAAGAGGAGTGGCCTCCACCCCTCCCCAAGGACATAATCCAAAGCACGTTTAAGTCAATGTGAAGACTCTCATTGACTCCAGTGGACTTTTGAAGTAATGTGCAGCCCCCTTGGATGCCTGGTGGGAGCAGCCCCCGATCTTCCCTGACCTTAAGCACTGCAGCCACCCCTGAAGACGCCTTTTGTTTCCCCTCTCCCCCCATGTCTACACATGCACAGGGGTCAGCAATGATCTGGCCAATAGGGAAATAGAGTTGCTCCAAGGTGTTTGCAATGTAACTAAAGCAAGGGAAATGGAAGGCAAGGAACAGGAGAAGAGTTCAGGAGCGGGACAGCATGGAGGTTAGCAACGGTGAGAAGGCAGGAAAGATTGCTACTTCTTAACGTATGCGCCACTTGTCTCAGGTGGCACATGACCAAGATTCATCACCAAATTTGGTTTGCTGGTTGGATCCAGAAATGGATCTGAAGGGAGTGGGGCAGGGGCAGAGAACAGGCCCAGTGAATGAGGGGAAGGAGAATGATCCAGGTGACAGAAGGCAGCAGGGTACAAGGTCCAGAGCGAAGAAGGGAAACTGAGGGACGAATAAGGTGAAATAATCAGATGGTGCATTTGGGCAGAAGATGGAATACAGGGAAACAGGAAGAAACGCACCTGGGAGGAAGATTAGGAAGGGCTGTAGGTGAGCACACGGAGGCTGAATTTGATGCAGTAAAAGACAGGAAGCCAATGGAGGAACTCACAGAGCTGAGGAGAAGATGGCGAGGAAGATGACTTGAGCAGGGTATTTTTGACAGGCTGCAGAGGTGAGAGAGATGGGAGGGGCATGACAGTTACAATGTGGTCAAGGGTTTTAGCAGCAGGGACAATTTAACTGGGATTTCTCAATCAGCTAATTAATTCACCACAGAGTTTCCCCAGTGGTGGTGGGGAAAATCTAAAGAGTTGCCAAGAAGGCAAATAGAATCCTGCGGAAATCAGCCAGTTTCTAAGCAAGCCGTGGGTCCCCCTCCCTGGCACCTCACCGCTGAACCTCTCAGATTGCCCAAGTCTTCTAATACACACATGCATAAACATTATAGCGAGGTCCAAACAGACATGATGAATAAATGGGGTCACTGGCTTTCCTTCCTCCATGATCTGTACAGGGCTGAGCCCACCATAAACCATCAACAAATAACTAGTTGTACTAACAGTAATGTATTTATTATATACTGGTTAGACATACGCTTGTTAATTCTTGTCCTAGCCACAGTCCCAGTTTTAGCTCTGCCAAGCCCTTAGTAATCTCAGACAAGCAAGAAGGGACAAGTTTGAAAGATGCAGGTCATATGTATCTAGTTAGGCACTTGTCTTTCTTTATAAATCAGGTGTAAATAGCAAATTAAATTTTCCATTGTAAATTATTTACCCATTGTGTAGCAGAAAGGAATCAACAGTCTTTCTAGCCTAGATTTATTTCACGATCAGCATGAAAAGGCACAAGATGCATAAGCAGCTCCAAGTCTTAAGCTCTAGTCAACCCAAGAAGCGTATATGAAAAAGTTTGCTTGACTTCTGTTTGCTTCAGGCTGCAAAGAGGCTGTTACTATAATCCTATCCAACCTAAAAATGTAATTTTCTCACTTTGAAGGTTGGTTAGAGATGCTATTCAAGTTGCGACCCCCACCCCAAGCTTTAGCTAAAGGTAGTTTCTAGCCTGGAAGTCAAAACATTATTTTTATTGTAGTGACTCAAATAGAATCATAGGAATGTGCTAAAAGGTGCTCCAATCAAAGCTTTCCTGTGGCTTTGCAATATCTTGCACCAGCCACACAAGTCTTAAAAGGACAGAACCGTAAAATTTGTTTGAATCAAATACACAAACTCAGAGACCTGACAGTCTAACCAGCTCCAGTAAGAGTCCCAAGATATAACCTACTGTGCTGTACAGATTATTTTTTGATGACCTTCCTCCCTACCCTTACCTGCCTCCTCCCCCGCCAACATCAACTCTGCAACAAGGGGTGCAAAAGTGTCAACATTTCAGCTCTTCTGCTGGGTCATCAGTGTTGCCAGCTCTCATTATTTTATCCTAAATTTTGCAATATTTGATATTTTTCTTAAATCTCCAGCTCCTGGAGTCCCGTGGTTAAGTGAAAAGAGAATCCCTGCTTTCATAAAAGAATGTAAGTTTCTAGTCCTTGTGACTGTGAAGAAAATCTTGCTAACATGACCCAAATGCATGCTAAAGGCTCAAAAGCCAGAAGACAAAGAAAAAAAAATCCAAATTTATTATTTTTTTAAAAATCGCATGATTTTTCATGGATGCTTTTTGAATGCTCAGGGTTGACATGATTCAAAAAGTGATCTCTGGCTCTTCCTGCCTGCCCCACTATTGCCACCAGGAAGGCTACAGATATTTACAAGTTTCACAGTACACTGGTGGTTTACAAAATTTTGCCAGGCAGGGACAGAGGTGAATGATAGACCATGATCCCAATAAGCAGTAGCTTACAGTAGCAAGTCTCCCACCCGAGGAGCTAGGATTTTAATATGGCTACAGGCCTCACTTTGGAGGGACCAGTAGACCAGAAAACTGTAGAGTTTTCTACAGTTGCAGGATGTTTTTAAGAAGTAATTATTTATACAGTAGACTAATCTTTGGATATCGCACCTTTGATGGCATCACTTCAGTTTATACTAGTTCCATTCCTGTATGACTAACAATCATGAGATTATGGAAAGCAGTAAACTGATGCTGCAATTGCAAAAACATTTTTCAGAAGGTCTTTTGGACTCTAGGAGCACCACCTAGTTTTCTAGGGCTTTAGTTAACAAAGAATACATGACCCCCAGGACTCAGCACACAGTTATTGAGTTTTTAACAGCAATAGCTTCATCCCTTTATAGAATAACGTGATGCAACTTTCATATCACCTTTAGATTAAAAAAAAAATCAAATAGCAATGTTTTACTAATTCTTTTGGTGATTTTACTGCCAGTCTCCTGAAACTGGCTTCTTTTCAAAAACCCCAGGTCCTGGAATCATGTGAATACATAAATTCTCAGTTTTAAAATTTTTAATGTAAATTTCATACCTTCGTGTTTGTGGAGAAAAAGCTTGAAAGCATAAGCCTTAAAGGTTAAAAAACAAATGGCAAAAAAGAAAGAACCTCACAATTTCTATGTTAAAATCTCACGACTTTTATGACACTCTCATGATTTGAAAGGGGTGCGGGGGCTTGACTCATGATTTTCAAATCCTTGAGGTTGGCGATAGTGGATTGCTCAGAATCATTTTGAAAAGAAGTTTGCTCCTTCTGTCCTAGAGATACACAGGCCACCCAGACTGTGCACTTTTCAATGAAAGGCACATCCAAATAAAAAATACAAAGAATATGTTATAAAGTGAACTAATCACCCTTGAATTAGTCTAAAACTAATGAACATTAGGTCAATTTAATATAAAACAGCTTAACTTTTCTTAAGTGGTAAAGATTAGCCTTTGGGAATCATTTGTTTCACCTGAGAACTTTGTTATATTTAAATCAGTTAAGATAAAGCACATAGTACTGTGTCACATATTTAAATATCTGAGTCTTATAGGACATGTAAATGTGTGTGTCTAGAGAATGCCTGTAACGAGGGTTACAGTCCATTCCATGGGCAATAGAGAAAATCCACCAGTAAATAAAAGTGAGTTTTTCTGCAGCTACACATGAGTTAAACTACAGTCCTGGAGCCAAATTCATCCCCGGTGTAACTCTGACCTCAATGGGAAGAATTTGGTCCATGGAGTCTTAAAATTATAACTGCCTTTATGGACGGGAGCAACATTGTTATAGCAACTCATGTTACTCAACAGAACTCACCAGGCAGGGCAGGCGGAACTTGAAGTGTCCACACATGTATATCAACATGCACTCCAAGTCAGCTAACCCCTTCACCTGGAGCATTCTGGATTTCTTGACACTTCCCATCAGTGCAGTGGCACAGAGAGTTTACATCAGCAGCCAGCCTCAGGAAACCCTCACTCCCCACTCCACTCCACAGAGTTAATGAGATTCATCATAATTAGCTCAGTGAGGGATCTGAAACAGTAATAAATGAAACTAGCTGCTGAATCAGTAAATAATTATTTTTGCGCTGGCCCCCTTTCGTTTCTGATATTGCTGGAGTAGGCACCAATTTTACACTTGAAATGGAATTGCATGCATCTACCTGGCTAAAATGCGAGGCTATGGAGAGGTATCCTGAAAGCATCTGTAGAAAGCAGAAGAGAATTTTAGGAAACAACAATTCCAGTCTGGTTACATGGTGCTGTAGAATTTACAACTGATGAATGAATGGTCCAACCTCAGAAAAGATGTAAGCTTTTAGGTTCAAAGCTCCTTATAATATTTTTGCACTCAGCTGGTAATGCTGCTGACTGAATGTGTTAAGAAACTAATCCTTCTTAAAAATTACAAATGCAATAATTATGAGGTTGGTGAACCAACTAATCAGACATGTGAAACAGTCAGTCCATACAGCATATTAGTAAAGGTAGTTGTAAGAATGGAAAACCTGCCTTATGAAAGGAGACTCAAAGAGCTTGGCTTGTTTAGCCTGGCCAAAAGAAGGCTGCGGGGGGATATGCTTGCTCTATATAAAT
>NC_133771.1:213172688-213266820 GCF_003597395.2 Chelonoidis abingdonii | reverse complement strand
GTAGGGTTCTGTGGCCTGCTTTGTGCAGGAGGTCAGACTAGATGATCATATTGGTCCCTTCTGACCTACGAGTCTATGAGTCTATAAGAAAGCTCACAGAGGCAGCTAGTACTCAGCTAAAGGTATTTATGCCATGAGCCTACGGAAAATTATTTCTTATTAAACTGGAAAAAAAAACCTGGGTGCACAGAAGGTTACAAAAACAACATCAATGGGTAATGAGCAGAGAGGGCTTTTGACAAAGCAGACAGATCAGATCATATGTGCAGGGAGGATTCCGCTCTTTGACAAAGCTCTCTGCCGACATAGGGGAGACGGATTTTTGAATATTTATCACAACTCCTGTAAACAGAATAAGCTTGCCAATGACTGTGCAGTTCAGCAATCACTGCTCCAAGTAAATACATCAGATGTCATTACTGTAATCAGATTAGCCACTGTCCCTCTACCTCATTTATCAGTAAGGATTTTCTTACTAGACTTGCCACATTCATGGATTCATTTTTAAAGGTATTTTTAGAAATATACACAAATATTTTATGAGACCAAAGATTTTTGGAGAAAGATATTCGTCAGGTACATAATCAGGTTAACAGAGGTTTAGGAGTTGCCTACACAGGGAGTTTTGCTGGGATAGCTATTATTATATAATTATAATTAATCTAGTGGATTAATTTGTATTAAGATAACTGAGAATAAAGCACTCTTATTCCAGAATAAAGGAGTCCACACAGAGAGTTAATCAGGAGTAATGATTCTGCTTTAAATTCACACCTGACCTTAATCCGAATTAACTTCCCAGTGAAGACAAGAAGGACTTCTGTCAATATAATGAACATCATTTGTGGTTTTGTTGGTATAGACTGTGTCTACTTGAGCAGGATATGCTGGCATAGCTATGCTGACAGACTCCGTAGTATAGACATACCCTGAGAGTCTAATATAATCATATGATTCCAGGAGCTGGGGATTAAAAAAAAAACAAATACTGTGTGACCCACAATAAAGTCTCAAGAATTGGTAACACTGAATCTTGACATTTAATAAAGATTTATCTGATTTTTTATTGTGACAGCAGTGCATAACTTTGAAGGTAAAACTATCGATTTAAACTGGGAATTATAATTATTGTTGAAGTCTCCCCCTATAAGAAAGTCAGGGTGGAAGGTTGTTAGAGTTAATCATTCTTAAATGTTTCCACCTGGAAGGTACAAGGGGGCTGGATTTAGATATCTGGAGATTCCAAAATAGGTTTTGCTTTAAGTACCAAATGATTCACTGAGAAAATATCTGCCTACAAACTGATTGTCTTAAGCAAAGAAGAAAAAAAAAGCTTAAATTAAATAGGTTCAGGAAACTTTTTTGAAGTTCTAAAGGAAATATCCAGCAAACAATTGTCAAGGATAGTTCAAATGCATCGGTGCATTCAATATATAAATATTCGTGCAGTAATACTTTCTATAGTTGATTATGGCAAATGAAGTTTTAGATAAAAAGGGACAATAGTCTATAATCAAGGAAATCTACATAATGATTTTCCTGAAGGATGTTTGTGCAGGTGACGGAAGAGTACAGTATTGTTTTATCAAATGGTAATTTCCCTGTATCTCACCAAACAATAAATTCTGTGTGCTAGTCAGGGGCATAATTCAATTAAAGAAGAGATGTCTATGAGAGAGAAAGAAGTCTGTTTCACTGTGATCCTGCAAATCATGCAGATGAGGAAAATGGCATTTGGCCCTGACATTCTGATTTATTTCCTATACAGTATATTATAGTTTCTACAAGATAAGCTTATGCTAGAAATTATCACATGTGCGTGGGAGTTGTGTGTCTGAGCCTCCTTGTTTTCCCTTTTTATCTGTTGCCGTATATGTTTCAACCACATCTTTTTAAAAGAATCTGTAAAATAAATAGTAATATGTGCACAGATGTAGAATGAGTCCAGTATTGCATATGCCAGACCAGATCCTCAGATGGTGCAAATCGACTCCATTGATTTAGATGAAATTATTCATGTGCTTAAAGTTAAGCAGGTGCTTAAGTGTTTTCTCAGTCTTAATGAAGAAATAAAAGGCCTAACCTGCTCCAACTGAAGTCCAGGTGAGTTTGGCCATTAATTTCAATGAGAGTGAGCCTGGCTGCTAACTGAAAGCCAAGTGATGATGCTGTGAATTTCCACACAGCTTGCTCTATTTCTCTCTATTCATGAGGAGACCTTGTAGAATGAGTGATGATGCCTAGAGCAAAGGTTTTACTCAAATGTCTTTCAGGGCCGGCTCCAGGCACCAGCGGAGGAAGCATATGCCTGGGACAGCACATGCTAAGGGGCGGCATTCCGTCCATTCTTGGGGCAGCAAAAATGGTAGAGCCGGCCCTGATGTCTTTATGCCTCTTTGACAAGCAAATCAGTCCCCCCCCCATGATAATTTGGGGGCAGATTCCAAAAGCCAGACTAGTGTTGGGTGGTCCCTTACTCTCTCGGAGTCAGGCCCTTGCTTACATTGAACAGCGCATCAGAATCTGGCCCTTTGGTGCTCAGCTATGTTTTCAGCAGCCCCCATATGAACACTAAAACCTCTTCCATGCTTAATGACTATGACCAATTAAACTGCAATGTAATGTGAGCTAGATTCTACTCCAGATCTGACCAAATAATTCATTCAAAGAGATCAGCCTCTTCTTATGTCTGCAAATTACCCAAGAGCAGTTCATGAACGACCAGGATATGCAAATGAATGAAGACAAACACAGAGATGGATTTAAGTGGCAGGCCACCACTTTATTACCTTACCACTAAGGATGGGTGCTATCCACCCACACCCACCCCATGTATCAGGAATTTAACTGGGTCCAGTCCAGGGTTACAGATTTCCCACTATATAACCAATAAATAGGGGTAGATCCTTTTCAGCCTACTCAGCTCACTTCTGGATCTGACCAAAGGGGCACCTCAGTCTGCAAAGACTTCAGGAGTCCCCTTCTCCAAGAAGCACAAAGTCCACCAGCAAAATCCTGGGTCTCTTTTACCTCTGGGAGTTGGCCCTTTTGGCTTTTCTCTGTAGTGGACACCAGCTGCGACCAACTAAACATTCCCATAAATTCCTAATGTTAAACAGCCAGCTCACACTCCCTTTAACCTAGCTGTGCCTTCACGATGCTGCGAGCAAAGCAAAAAAACCAAAACACAACCCACCGGCCTCTGCCAATTTGGTCCAATAGAAAAAATTCCTTTCTGATCTACAAGCAGGCAATTGGTTAGAAACACAGCATCCTAAAAACATAGCTCCTATCCTATGGGGAGGGAGGGGCAGCTAATGAGGACAAGAGACCCCTAGAGCCCAGGAAAAGGTTTAAATGAATGGGGGGGAGCAAATTGTCAATCTGCTTCCCAGCCACCTAGCTAGTAGGAGACAGAGAGCCCAGAAAGAAGGAGCCCATCCCTGCATTCTCAGGCATGCTTTCCCCCTCCCTTCTGGGCTGTCTGTCCCACTGCCAGTCTGGCCCAATATCTAAATAAGTACTTTGCCTCAGTTTTTAATAAGACAAGTTCTTTTATTCTCCACAGTCTGCCATTGCCTGAAAGGAACTCATAAGGATGTCTATCAAATCCTCTGAAGCTAGGAAATTTCAAAGTAAGGCTGTCAGTCATCCTTACTGGATAAAACATGGGCCAAAAAGTACTGTAACAACGAAGTGCTATTGTATGTCAGTCTGACAACATTACACGAGCCGACCTGCCAGGATCACCACCAGCAGCCCTCATAGGCTGTTTGTCTTTCCCTCCCCTACCTCGCTGCCAGTCGTTTCAGGAAACCAACCTCACCTCATCTCCTTGACCACAAGCAAGAATTCAGGGGAGGGAGAGGGAGGTCTTTCTCGAGGCCTTTGCCCTCTTTAGTAAGGATGTCAGGCATCTGCAGTCTGTCAACATTTTGCAAATTGATTCCTCTTGCTAACAGCTCATTTCTACAGCTGTTTACTTCGGAGCCATCTTTTTTATGGCACTGAGGGAAATCTACAGCCACAGAATTGCTGGTTAAGTTTTTGTTATATTAGGGCAGCTTTTAGTTATTTGACTAAAGAAACTCACTGCTTTAGGGGATCTTAGAATTTGCCTCTTTTCCCTCTAACTTTCCACTACTAGCGTTTGAGGTACTTGTTCACATTTAGCTCTCAGACCATCAAAAAGAAGGGGCCACATAGACATTTATTCCGACCAACTGGTAAGCAGAGAAAATTAATCAACTGAGCGGAATGACAGTATTGCAGTGCTTTGCAATTGAATCAGAAAGCTATGACTTCTTGCTTGGCCAAAAAATAAAAGAAATAAACTTTAAGTATATGAGTTTTTTTATTAGATTTTTATTTCATACGGTTTCATTTATTCTTCTGTTCCCCATGATATAACATGGCCTAATTATCATAAAAATATCACTACTTCACAGAATTCTAGTTTCTTGATGCTTCTGATCTCTGCGAATCATACGCCCATACAAACTGGCTGATTTTGAAGGCCCTCTTATCAAAACCTATTTTCTCATAAGTGCACTAGGGAATTTATTAAAAGTAAAATGTGTCCAGCTCTTTATTGTGTAAGCTGAGAGGCTGGGGCTGATGCATATGGCAGATGAAAACACCAAGGATGTGCTGACATGAATCTGAGAAAAGTAGCATGGCTATTTTTAATCATTTTTCTACTTCATTATGTCATTCTCAACATTTTTATCTATTTGGTACCAGGGCCACATTATGTGTTTTTTGTTTTTTTTTCCCCCAATGTTCTTTGCAGAAGCACTTTTACAAGGTCAACAGCAGTGAACGACAAACTTTCATTTTGTGTGGTACGCCAGGAGATGGAAGTATATGAAGTTACTTGAAGTTTTGCTCCTGAACTGAAAGTTTATCTAAATTTAAGAACGAAAGTATTCATATTTGTCCGTGTATGTCAAGGATTACTACTATTGAAAGTCTTTTCTACTATCAGCTTGTCACTTTCTCAGCTTCTTAATCTCTTTCTTTCTGTTGCTCAATGGCTTCCTCTTACTTTCTTTCCCACTGCAAAAGTAGTCTTTTTTTTCTCTCCCCTTTTTTAATACTTACAAAGTTAAAAGGGCCAGCTCAGCCTGACCACCTGGACATCGCAATAGAGCTTTCTCCCAGGCCCGGCTCCCTGCCAGTTGCCAGCTGTGACACTGTATGCATCCATCTTAGTTAATTCCGTGCACTTGGATTGTACTGGTTCTGTTTACAACAACCTTCTGCCCCTCCTGTGTCCAATTCCAATTGTCCTCAACTTTCCTTGTTTAATACTGTTTTGCAAATTATTAAGCACTGGAAGTCCATTAATCACAGTTCACGTCCTGTGTAAGCCCACACAACGAAGGGAAAGAAAGGTGAAGGCCAGGCACGCTCATATCCCTGAAAGAGCTTGGACGGTGGTCCATTCAGATCCCTAACGAGATCATTACTGCTAACTAAATACAAACCTGACCTCGTAACCCTCTGGGGAATTATGTGGGCCCCGTGCAAGACATTAATATGTATCCCACCCCCTCATCACCACCCCCTACTCCCTTGATAGGCTGAAAACTAAACCTGCGATCAAAAGGACTCTAATCACTGCTCTGATTGTAGTAAACCAAGCCTGACACAGAGTTCCCTGAGGCCTCAATAGCTACATCAGTGCCACCCCTGGAGCATGCACCCTTTGCCAGGCTCGCTAGCAGCCAGCAAATTGCAAAGAGTCCCAGCTTTTCAGTTTACTTGACACACTGTGTCTATTTTCTGGACCACCTGGTAGGCTAATTTTAACATGACACCAGTTCAGCACTCCCACTTAGTCCTCAATTCTCCCACACAGCCTAAATACAAACTGGAATTCCTCTTAATCCACTCGTCCACTGAAACGTCCCAAGTTAAAACGACACGACATGGGCTTTTTAATAAAGGATTACATGATTTTACTCTCGTCTGGTGGCACCTGTGATGAAAAACATGGCCAAAAATAATTATCCCTTTTGGCACAATTTGAGCACCTTTTCATGTTTGCTTGTCCATTCACCGTAATCAACTAATCCATCCCTGGTCCAAGCAAGATGGTTTTACTCAAAGCAGCATGACAAATCAGACTTTTCTGGCCCACTTAAGGAGAGATAAACAGGCTGAGGAATGTGTTTGCCTCTTGTCACTTTCAGTCTTTGAAGTGTTTCCATTTCAGAAGAATTTAGCTAAAAAAAAACAACAAAACCTGAAAGCAGCAACAAGCTGATATTCAACTTGAACGACACAAATAGTGTGAGAATAATTATTAATTTTCTAGTTATTTTCTATATCAGAAAGTGGGGAAGGTTGATCTGATGTAGAACATTAGAGATTTCACAGCAGGAAGAAACTGAAATGTTTCAGTTTCAGAAATAATTAGCGCACCAATTCACAGCGGTTGACAATTTTCGGCATTTCGACTGCCTGGGAACAACTGCAATGAATTATTTTGTTTACCCCACCTCATCATCCTCAGCCAATGAGGAGGAAAGTTTTATCATTAAGATTGGCTTGAATTCTGGCATCGGTTAAAACAAGAGTCAGTAAAAATGAACATTCAAATATCTAATACATTTTAACATTGACTTTTTTGAAGAAAAAGTAACATACAGTAACACATAAAATAGATTTAGCAGATCTAACTTGTGTGTGTACATACAGAGTTTCAATTGTCCTCCTACTCAACTACAAACACCTCTTCATAATTCATTTTTTTCTTTCATAATTAAAATCTATACAATTCACATGCTATATGGATGGAACAAAGGGGGAGAAGTCCTTTGAATAAATCAGTTTTAAGATACACTTGGTTTTCAGTGATAATTTTTCTTTGTTCTGTCTATAGGGGTCAACGGAATGAACACCTACAGTAAGAAATGAATCAGTGTTTGTCATATTACTTAGCCGTGAAACATGAACAGGCACTGTTTGCTCAGCAGTCCCTGAACACCATTCCTAGTACTTATCTTCCCCTGGGACAGAGACGGAAAATATTTAACACGTGACCAGGAAGCAGGCAGCCTAAAAATCAAGTAATCTTGGAGAAATATTCCATCTGAACATCTTTAGCTGTGATATTCAGTGGTCTCTTGGGTTTATACAGACATACCAAATCCTAATGCAACTGTTATTCGACAGCCAGCTGATTTTGTAGTTTGCAAAATTAATGGTATTTAGCTTGTTAGTTTCCTTAGTAACTATCGATGCATTCCTTAGTGTGACAAGGCCTCTTAAACATTTCATATAGTACTTATCTATTTTCTTGCTCTCACCTCCCTCTCACCTTTACTTTAAGCACAAAATGCAACACAATCCACTACAATTGAAGACTAGGCTGAGAGTCAGATTAAAATTATCCCTGTTTGCCCTGACCTCTTTTCTCTGCAGGTGAGAGCGTCCCCATTCACAAGCTAAATGAAGCAGAAATGATGGAGTGTTTGTTTTCCCTGACTTTTCCTCAGCCTGCCAGTAAATTTACAGCCATGAATATGAAGTGTTAATTTAATGTTCCCACTGAGCATCTCATTGTCAACAAAGGCTTCAAACCATAAGAGAGGAAAAGGTTAGCTCATGCAGAAAATGACCCTTATGGGTTGATTGTCTTCTGGTCCAGACTAGCAGCAAGCAAAAAGCTAAGGGCTTTGACTTCCAGCTTAATGCATTTGATGGCAATAAATGGAACCTCTCTACCTCAGCACATAGAAAGAATCACCTGTAATGCTCACTTATTTATCTTTGCAGGCAATCATCACAAAACCAAAAGAGAAATGGGCCTCTCTTTTCACTCTGATGACTAATTTGACAGAACAGAAAACTTAAACCCTTCATTATGCCAAACTTAAACAAAAGGGTCTTGCTCTCTAAAGATTACAACAAAGCATTAATGATGGCATGAACCATGAAATTGCTTTCTTCACCAAGTGCTTCAAAACGTCAAGACCTCCGCTGATGTGATGTACAGAGAGTTGTACCAGCAAGAAGTCTTATAAGCAAAAAATATATTCTTAAAATTAACATTAAGATTGAAATAAACAAATGCTTTCCTGGACTTCGTATGACAGCAACAAGTATATAGACTGAAGGCCTTATTCTCATTTATACTTAGTTCCTTTTATAGTGCACACTGGTAACGTAAAATGGTCTTAAAGTTGGTATAAATGTCATTTCCAGAATTGTAGTTAACAGAAAAGACAGAGTAAGGTAAGAGATCTTAATGGAAACGAGAAGATGATCCTGACTATACATTTTAAGACATCAACATCTATTTAGTCTTTGTCTGAGAATGTAAAATAAAAATGTAAGCATGAAGCAGATATGGAAGAGTAACATTTTCCGTAGAAAAAAATTTCAAGTCTTTGTTACTTAAAATTTATTCTGATAAGAAATAGCCCATTAAAGTTCATAGCTTGGAAGCTAAGATTTTTTTTTTATTGTACAGTTTGGATGTTTAATGGGAAGGGGAAAATGAGTGTAGCAATTTGATCGGTTTTGGGACCTTTTTCATATCCACTAATTAAAAACAGGTTCACTTTTTAAAAAAAATTGTCCATTTTCCAGGCTGTTCATGTACTTTGTGGACCTGGCCACTTTGGCATTTGAAATAAATAAATAAAAAGCAATCCCAATATTAATATTTAATAATTGGGCCACAATATGTTAATTCACTACCCACCTAGTATATATTATTAATCCATACATCCGCATTAACATCAGAAAGGCAGCGTACTACTTTCTGACAGGGTAGAACCCAACAGCTCCCAAACAGCTTTCACTGCATTTCAAAAATCCATTCTGCAGTATTTCAAGGACATTTGATGTGCCAGGCACCTTAGTATACTTTAATACATCTAAAAGTACCACAGCATTGACTGAAATAGCAAAGCCTGGAAGCAAAGCAGAATGAACAGCAATGAAACAGTTGACTTTTTGTTTTCTATTTTCAAATACAGCACTTTCATTCATTCCACACTAACATTCTAAACCAAGAGCCCTATCACACTGTTGTGATTGGCCCCTACATCCACAATGAGTCAAACCAAATAACCAGACCCAGAACTTTGAGGATCTGGAAACCAAGATCCAGATCTTGTACCTTGATCTTATTTCTAATTCAGGCCTCAATCCTGCAATTGAATCCACACTAGCAAACCCCTAAACTGTAGTACTTCATTGATCTCAGTGAGGCTTGGCACAGGTGAAAGGATCTGGCTGCAAGCGACACATTGCAGGATCGAGCCCCAAAAGAATATTAAAGCTATAATCAGTGGAGTGCAAAATGTACTGAAGTCTCTCCACCAAACTGCATGGGAAAAAATTGCAATTTCATTCCTTTCTATTTTACAGA
The DNA here is from genome assembly GCF_003597395.2 of Chelonoidis abingdonii. Classification (NCBI taxonomy): domain Eukaryota; kingdom Metazoa; phylum Chordata; order Testudines; family Testudinidae; genus Chelonoidis; species Chelonoidis abingdonii. The sequence continues at coordinate 213,257,432 of NC_133771.1, read as the reverse complement.
CACCACCCTCTCCAAAAAAAAACACACACAAAAAAACTCAGACCTCAGCACCAATGAGATCACTCAAGACAGTAGCTGAGTTCCCCATCTCTGTTTTATTTTCTAACTTCCTTATACTCAAGGCCTAAGGAGTTTTGTGATGAACACTTCAGTTGCTGAAATCCTTATATGCACAACGACTTCAGCTCATTAAAAAGGTCCAAAGGGTAATAAATACTGACTTCTTTCCGCATCAGACTACAATCTCAGGAGGTATTTTTCCCCTTGAGCAATACTTTATCACGGTTACCCTCCCAGCCATTTGTTCCTTGTCCACCAGCGAGTGTGGCAGGCTTTACTTTGATCTTTATTGTGTTGGTTGAAGTCAAGATTTTTCACATTAAATTAAAAAGTGATATTGGAAATAAGCATGATTACAAGGAACACGACAGCTATGTAGCATGGCTAGCTGAAACCTGTATCCAGGAACTTCCTGAGTTCCCCTGACATTTACCGGGCTCCAGGTCTATCCTCTATGAACACAAAAGAACAAAGATTGTCAGCTGAAACACTTGTCTTCTCTCCGGCAGCCTCTTTCCCACATCACTCCCTACCAGTCCATCCAATCCACAGCTGTTAAAGTCACCTTCTTTGCCTGATAGCAATCCCATGTCTCTTCCCTGTCTGAATCTCTCCACCGGTTCCTCTTTGCACATCACATCAAGTTTAAACACCTTGAATAAAACCCTGACCCTACCGAAGTCAATTGGAGTTGTGCAATTGACTTCAGTAGGGCCAGGATTTCACCCCTCATTTTTGCTTTCAAAGCCCTGCACTGCTCTGGTCCACATGTCAGATCTTTGTTTCTTGTTGTATTCCCCTGTCCCTATTTATTCCAATGATGTCAGATTTACCACTACCTTTTTTTGTTTTCCTGCTCGTCTCCATGTTTTTGTCCACATTACCTCATAGGCATGGGGCAATCCCCCACTCCTCCTACAACTAGGCCTCCACTATCTTTTCATTTAAATCCCACATAGTATCCTATAGGTACAAATATATGTATGTGTCTGTTGGTCTGTCTGTCTGGTACATACTAAGCTCTAAGCACTAAGCATACTAAGAGGCAAGGATTGTCTTTTTTGTGTCTCATATAGAATCACTCTCTGTCAAGTCTACAACAGTAATAGAAATAGTTCATGAGAAGCAGTCAGTGAAATTGATTCAGAAACATGTGAAACTTACCAGTCTTGTTTCAATGTTCAAGCAAAACATAAGCAAAGCAGGAAATTAATTTTTAAAAATTATTTCAGTTTTCATTATCTGAGTTGCTTTTAGTAATAGAAAGATTTTTAATTGAGTATCTTGATTCTTTCCTTTAATTTTTTCAAAGTGTATATAACAAATATCTATATCTATTGTGATGGGGCAAGGCCAGATGGCTACAGTAAAGTACTGAAAAAGGAGCTCACTCCAGTCAGGCAAGGAGGAGCCAGAGGAGAAGGAGCATGTGTGAGGAGCTGGGAGCAAGAAGGCAAGGAGCTGAGAGTGAGAGAGTGTACTGCTGGAGGATTGAGAAGGACAAGCGTTATCAGGCACCAGGAGGAAGGTCCTGTGGTGAGGATAAAGAAGGTGTTTGGAGGAGGCCATGGGGAAGTAGCCCAGGGAGTTGTAGCTGTCCTGCAGCTGTTACAGGAGGCACTATAGACGAGCAGCTGCGCCCACAGGCCTGGGCTGGAACCCCGGAGTAAGAGGGCGGCCTGGGTTCCCCCCAAACCTCCCAACTCCTGATCAGACACAGGAGGAGCTGACTCAGACTGTGGGTTCCACAAGAAGGGAAGATCACTGAGGTGAACAAATCTGCCAATAAGCGCAGGACCCACCAAGGTGGAGGAGGAACTTTGTCACACTATGTTTAGAGAGATACAGTACTTCTCAGTTTAAAATGTATTATTCACACAGTGTACGCTGGGTTATGCTTAAAAACACCATGCTAGAGTTGACTAACATTAAACACAAAAACATTCTGTCTTTGGTAATCATTTGCCAGTCAGTCACATTGTCAGTTAACAGTAGTCATTTTGAAAGCAGCAATTCATTCTCTACAGTGCTTTCTTAACACAATTTTTCAGCCTGCAATTTAGATGATAGGAAAATTACAACCTTGGTGCACTATATTATGTGATATAAATGTTATTGCAATTAAGCCAACAAGAAACCCCCCCACACAAAACAAAGATGTTTAGTCCATGTTTTTTTTCTTATTATTTCCTAGAAACCCCTTGGGTCATCAAATGATAGAAAAAGGGAAAGATGAATTTACATTAGTACAACGTGACTACAAATAACAAGAACTCAGAATCAACACGACAACATAGTTGACGTTAGCTATTTGGGAGTTTTAAACCAAACCAAACAAGTTATTTGCTGAGGGAATGGGGACAGACATGATTTGAATTTTAAAATATGTCTGAGAAGGCCTCATATAGCCAGGAGTCCTGTGGCACCTTATAGACTAACAGCCATTTTGGAGCATGAGCTTTCGTGGGTGAATAACCACTTCGTCGGATGCTCATGCTCCAAAACGTCTGTCAGTCTATAAAGTGCCACAGGACTCTTTGCTGCTTTTACAGATCCAGACTAACACGGCTACCCCTCTGATACTCATATAGCCAGGAATCCTGGCAGCTGATGAAAGAAAGAAAGCAACTACAGTTCCTCTACCATCCTTGCCTTCGCACAGCTCTGCCCCAGATTACACCTCCTTGCTAGTCTGTTATCACATTCCCCCTCTTCTCCTTTGCTCTACCAATCATTCGAGCCTCAGTGCCCGCTCTGGGCTTATCAACATGGTGCATTAGTTTGCACCAGAAGGGTGTGAATTCTAGTGCTCACCAGCTGGCCCACATGGACCCTACTAGTGCACTCTAAAAGTTCCCTTTGCACACATCAGTGTAGTCCTGTTTCAAACAGCATGACATTAACGTGAACTAGGGAACTTTTAATGCACAGTAGCAGCGGCCATATGGGCCAGTTATTGCGTGACATGCTAGTATGCACTACAATTTTCACCTTTGGTGCAGGCTAATGCCCCATGTAGACAAACCCTTTTGCGTGTCCCCTCCCAACCCCGTCTTCCATGCTGCCCTTCTGCATTGATCAACCTTCCAATCTCAATGCACCAGAGAGGCCTTTAACAACCCCCTGAAGTCAATGGGAGTCTTTCACTGGCCGTGCATAGGGGCTTAGGTCTTGACTCTATCCTTATTTTCAAATCCCTCCTAAAGACACGGTTTTAATAGCATACCCACAGACCCTCATCAATCAAATGCCTTCTTTTAGGGTTTTGTACTGCCACCCATCACCACAGCATCCGAGCACAGTAACCGCAATGCGATGTAAGGCGGGAAAGGGAAGGGTGCTGATGGAAATTAAAGAAAACAAGCTCAGACTGTTAACAACCAATGAAAAAAAACATAGCAGTCTGAAAATTTTCCATTAAAATGTTTTGCAGAAATTTTCCATATTTTTTGCCGTTTTCAATGTATAGTTTATAGAATCGCTGACATTTTCTGGGAAGCCAAAATGTCAATGAAATTTTTCCATAATTTTTTTTTTCATAAATATTTTTCTGCAGGTTTTTTTGGATCAGCCATAACATTAAACAAAGATATCAACTTACATTTTAAACCCATGCAACAATGCATCAAGTCAGACATATAAGAAACCTAAGTATTGGCATGATCATATTACTGTAATCTTTATTCTTTCTTTCATGACTGTTTGTTGCTCTCACTCACTGAGTCATGTCTATAAATCATATGTTCCTTGGGGCAGGGACCATCTTTTATTTAGTCTACTAAGAGTCCAGCATGATTTCAACAACGGAGATTATTTGCACTATCATCTCAAACAAATCTAGGCTGCTTTTCAGTAGTCAAAGCAAACTGCAGGATCTGCATTTGCTACCAAAATTTCCTTTGGCCTTGGAGGCACGTGGACAGTTCCTGTGTTCTATGCCCTACTCCTCCTGTGAAGAGGCTTAAGATATCTCTTCCCTTCTCCCAAAGCTGAGTTAGTGAGAATTCACACCGCCTCCCAGAGTATTTCCATTTTCCAGATATGGTACCTGAGAAATAGGACATTTCAGCAGCAACTTGACAAAGAAAGTTTTCAGCAGGGCTAGGAACATCAATCCTAACCTCTGAGATGAAAGGCTCATGTCTAATCCACTAGATCACATTGGCCATCATACCAATCACTTCATATATTTGTATGTAGGCCAATGCAAATAGAAGGTTAGTAACACTTATCCATCCCTATATTTGTTCTGTGTTCGTACAGCACCTAGCACTGAGACATCCTGGGCTGTGATTAGGTATCCTAGGCACTACAATAATACAAGTAATAATAATGCAAATTGCTTTGAGGTTTATAGATGGAAAGGTCCTAGTTAAACACAGAACATTATTATTTGCTATATTTTTCAGGCCTAGAGAGATCAAGTGCCTTGGCTGGGAGACACTGTTAGCCTGGTGGGTGAGACATTGGCTGAAAGACCAAGTGATGTTAGCCCTTCTCTGGCACTTTGTTTGCTATATTATGCCACCATTTTTCACCAGCATTTGGAAAGAAGGGAGGTAGACTGCACTGGATGCATGTGCATACTTAGCTGGCTGTACAGTAAATATGTGCATCGCATTAAGTGAAGATTAAATGAACCTGGGCTTTTAAGAAGCTCTCAAACGCTGCACATTTTTTCCAGGATCTGGAAATGTGTGTTGGAAATAGCATTCTAGGTGTCTAGTGAAATAGTCCCTGATTACGGAACTTATTTTCATTCTCTTTTTAGATATAAAAAAATCCTAGAAAATTCTATACAAAAAACGACCATAAGAGAACATTATTAGCATCCAAAAGCCAAGGAATAGAAAAGTTAAAGTTGTAGATACAAATTTGCTTGCATACATTCTTTTATTACACGATCACATATTATTTCTCAAATAATACCACTCTTTTTCCCCCTGCAGTCCTAGGAGGGGCCATGGTAATAAAGATTTCTCTCAGAAAGGTGTTGAAAATAATCTGGAGGCTAAATGAGGTTTTGTACAAACCTCCTGCCGGTTGCATTCCTTTAGATCAAATATCCTTTGGTGTAAGTACAGAAAACCTTTTTATTTATAGGCACATTAGTAACACATTCTTGCAAACACTGGAAGAGAAAAAGACACAAGAAGTTAACATAAAATAATATGTCAGCACCTGTTTTTCACTGCATTTGTACAGCATCTAGTGTAACATGGCCTTGATCCTGATTCATGCCTTTGGGTGCAACCATACCAACAAAACACATGGTGGTACAGCAAGAAGAAACACATTTAATTATTGTGCCTAGATTCTAAAACCATAAGATCCCTTCACAATTAGGCAAAGTCTTCATTTCCAGAACACAGGAAAATAGTATATATCAAAACAAGTGGTCAGGAGAAAGTGAGCCACATTCCTTTCTGGGACAATGAAGCACGATTTTAGAATGATTCTGCTCTAATATTCTGTGTGTCTAAGATTGGAGTCTGGCTAGTCAACATGAGTCTTCTACATTTACAGCAGTTTGTTTGTGATTCTCCTCTTTATTCTCCATCCTATGCCAATAAATTTTGTTTTTATGTAAGACAATTTTAACTGCATGTGGTCACTATGAGGTTACCTGTTGTGGATGAGAAAAACTCTGTTTCTCACTTCAGAAAATGACTGCGTCAGGAGTAGAAGTAACCATCTAAGGGCTTCTCTACATGGCACAGCAGTGCAAATTAGAGGGGTGTGATTCCTAGAGAGCTCTAATGTGTTGCACTCTAACTACCCCATGTAATCTGTTGCTTGACTGTGTATACCCAATTGATTTTGTCTACATTTGTGGTTCGCTATTAAAGATGTTTAAGAGACCAAATAACCAAGCTCAGCCAATTTATAGACAAAACATTATGGTACAGAGAAGAAAGAATGGGCAACAGGGGATGGATCACTTGATTTCCTGTTCTGTTCATTCCCTCTGAAGCACCTGCACTGGCCACTGCCAGAAGACAGGACACTGGGCTAGATGGACCTTCAGTTTGACCCACTATGGCCATTCTTATACAGCCCCAATCTTTCCAGGAAGCAGATACTCACACTATGTTAAGTCCACCATACGTAATAGATGGGCTCCCAAAAATACACCCCCAAATTCCCTCTATTTATAATGGGGCTGTTTACAAGCTTAAACCCCCAACTGAAAATTCCACCCACCAATTTGAATGTGTTTTTCCAGTACCATGGTATACCTCTCTTATCTTTTGTTTTTGAACATGACATTTCAAACTAATTGAGCCAGGAGGGCACTCCCTATCTGTGCCAAGGTAGAACCCTTATGTATTTTGCCTTTGACAGCATGCCTATGCCAAATGCTCATTTGTGCTGTTACAAGGCATTGTGGGATACTTAGCATAAGCGAGCAAGAGTAAGCATACTGATTACCCAACACTTACATTTAACATGATATACACCATATCAATACCATGCCATAATATCCATTAACATGGTGTATACTATGCCCAGCATATATGTTCTGTCTAATGAGACCCCGCGGGCACACGCTAAAAGCTACCTTGTTTGTGCTGCTGTATTCCCGTTTCAAATAGAATGACATTAACACGTGGTAGGCATCTTTTAGAGCGTGCCAGCAGAGTCTGCGCCAAGGCAGTTAGAACACAATGCGCTCAAGTGCTCTAGAAATGACAGCCCCCTGGTTCACAGTGTGGCACCATACAGGCAAGCCCTGAATCACAATATTCTTTCCTGTGAAAGGCCCAAAAGTTTCTAGAGTGAGTCAGAGTGGGAGTGAAATAGTTGCATGTATGCGCACATGGGAACGGGAGGTTACTTTGTTTGAAATTCAACGTTTTATTGAAAAATGTCATCAAAAAGTCAAATTTGAGGAAATTTTGATCAGCTCGAATCCTGAGGGACATCTCTGGTAATGGAATATTCTGGTCACCACCGAGCAAAGCAGGAGACAGTACAGTATGTGCCAAACCCAGCGTCTCCAGAGGCATCTGAGTAGAAATGGCTATAGAGGGACAAGTGTCACTCTGAACACCCCAATGACACCTCATTTTGTTCCTGAAGAACTAGATCTTGGACTCCAATTCCCCCCACTCACTGTGGTGAACCAAATGTGATGGGTGACAAGCTGTGATTGAATACACAACCAGCAGGCTGCCTGACCAGGAGCCACCCCCTGACAGACAAAGAACAGCAAACCCAGAAGTGATTGGAGCCATGTAAGCAGGATCTGTTTAGCATCCCTCACATCCAGAAATACTTTGCTCCATTTGCTCACTTTCTTCATGTGGGTGGCGGGGCAACCCAAGCCTCACCAGGGACAAGATCCAGCTTGATGCCCAGTATAGATGTTGGGGTGGCAGAAGTTGCCAAGTCTGCTGAGCAGGTCTCAGGTAATGTCAGTAAGAATCTGGTACTGCCTGAATGTGTGTGTATGGAAGACCAGGGACTCTACACTGCTCAGTGCAATGGGTCCCTGATTTTGATTGGGGCCTTTGGGCCAGTGGGATCAGTTCAGATATTTCTTGGAGGGAGGGGGAGGCGTAATTTTGGTTCCTTCCCCCTACAGCTGGGACTCATTCCAGTCCCTGCTCATCTTCCCACCCCCTTTGGATTCCAGGTGTCCCCAGCCGGAGAGTCTCACCTCTCTCTTACCCACATGGTGCATGAGACCATGCTCCAAAGAGCTGAGCTCTCAGCACACTCCTCTGTGCGCTGCTGTACAGGACAGACTCCCCGTGCACCCATTCACCACACCACTGGGCCTGGCCACCTCTACATTGGGACAGAGGGGCAGCCAGGCCAAATTGGAGTAGTCCTGCACTCCTGTGTACTAGGTCACAACGCCATTCACTGAAATTTGGGCCAGATTCCCTCCGTCTGTAGGGAAGAGTGGCTAGGTCAAATTTCAACGAGTGGCGTTATGACCACGCAATCAGAGCAACACGCCGGATCACTCTGCCAGCAGCCATACCGATCTAGCATGGGACCAGTGCTTAAAAGCTGCCAGACCACATCTCTCTTGGCTCCATTGCCTTCCTTTGGTGCCCTCTCCCCCCTACACCAACTGGCACCACTGCTCTGGGCACTATGAAATATAAGTAAGAAGTAAGAATAGCGTGTAGTTCAGAAAATGTACTGTGCAATGAATATCACGAGGGCCTATGCAGAATCTATCACTTTCGGTGAGAGGCTTATGTGCCATTTTGGTTGATGCACTGAGGATCTTCAGAACTAAAAGCATGAGCCGTCACAGCTTGAGCTCAAGAATCAAGGCTCCATATCTGGGGCTGGGTAGACCGGCACAGCGGGACCTGCAGCACACATCACCAGTGGATTATACTTATGGAACTCTTCTGCCCGTCAGAGTTGGCAGCAACAAGGGCCAGTTTCAGTATCTAGGGGTTCTGTTTCAATAACACAATGCAAAACCGGCTCGAGCCCCCACCCAGTGGCCTGGGACAATTACATACCACTCCCCTGGGCACCTCTAAAAGGCAATACTTCCCCTCTTGCAAGCACAGAGTCTGAGTGTAGCAAAAGCCTTTTAATAAAGGATGGAAACAATGTGGCATTATGTTGGGGAAACACCACAAACAGGATTCATAGCACAAACCATGAGCAAAAGTTCAGCAGTGACCTTTTCCCCTCGGGGTCTTAAGTCCATCAACCCAACAGTTACCCCACCAACAGCTTTTGTCCTTGATCAGTGCAGAAGTTCATCTGCAGAGTTTACTTCCCAGTCTAGGTGGAAGTGCAGGGGAGGTATGGCGACATCTTACATGCTCCGATGCTCAGGTCGATGGCCGATTGCCCTGCCTCTCCATGGGGTCCTGCTGCACTCTTCACTGCCAGCTGCTCCTCTCCACCAGCCATCCACTTATCTCTGTTAGTCACTCACAAATATGTCTTCAGGCCCCCTCCCACTTAACACAGCTCTCAATAATTTCAGTTCCTAGTAACTTCAACTCTTTAGTGATTTCAGATCTCAGTGAGGGGAGCCAGAACCACTAGCCCAAAGTAGGTCTAATGGTTAGGCCTAGGAAACAGTGATTTCAGCTCTGCAGCATGTAACACGACTCCTAATGGAGTAAAAATTAACTCTGTTACTACACAGTGAAGAGAGGAAGGGGTCAAAGTGGCATATAAGGCCCTCAAAGCAGGTACACACACCTGGCCCCAGCCTCTCTCAGTTCACTGGTCTTTGGAACCCATGTCCCTTGCCTAGCGAGTGCAGCTTAGTTGAGGGCGAGTCCCTCCATCATAAAATACCAAGTTCAGTTCTACTGTCCTTGATTCCATAATCAGGATAACACTACTTTATTATTCCTGCCCCAATAACAAAGAGACTGGGGGTCCCACAGCAGCCAAAGTGACCATTTGGGCAAGCAGTCCCTTCATGCTGGTGGGGTGGGTGTGCCCATGCAAACGAGATCAGCCCCCAAAGTCCTTTTCCACAACCCACCACCAGATGTCAGGGTAGAGCTCATTCTGACTCCATTTACACTTATATTAGGTCAGCAGCCACATTCTGCTGTGTAACAGAAGGAGTGAGATTACTAAAGATTCTTAAACCACATTATACAGCCCCATCAAGGAAGCCTTGCACTTCCCAGTTTCTATTAAAAGAATGTGCTTGCAAGTCTTAATACTCCTAATAAATGCCTTCTTTCTTTCCATTACTATTTGATATATGAATGCCAAGTAATATGCCTGAGTCCTGACTGCCATCGGATAACAAGCTTAACAGAAGAAGTATAGTGCTATATTATAAGTTCTCCCAGGGAAAATATACAGATAGTGAAATTTCTTATGCCTTTCAGAAAATGGTAGGGAAAACGAGAGAGAAAGAATTAGCAGCTACATTGTTGTCCATGACATGTGGAAAGGGTTTTTCATGACCACTCTTAAGTTTACAGTTAGGCTTTCCTTGCAAACATCTCACAGCTATGCTTTAACGGTCCTTTGTTTAGCCAGACAGATGTCTCAAACTCAATAACTTGCAGCTGGAAAGGTGTCGGTTATTTTGAACACTTGTCCTTGGCAGTTTTTAAACTCCCTAGAGGATTCACAAAAAGAACTAGGCCTGCCCATCAATCAGTTATTCCAAGATGATGTTAGAAGATGGAATGTGGCTTCTATATGCTGAAGTGTCAATGAGAATAAATTATCTTTGAGTGTGTAGTGCAGGACCCAAATGCAACATTGCTGACTCCTGCATAGCATTGCTAAAACTCTAATCTATATACCCAAACCATCTGAAGAATTAACTAGAGAGATTAGCACAAACCAAACCTGCATCTCTGTTGCTCTGCCAGTTCTATTTGCTTTCAACAGGAACATAAGCACAAGTTCCTAACAAAAGCATAAATACAAAGTAGAGATGCTGACCTCTATTTCTTTACACTTTCGGCACATTGAATCGGAACAAGGAAATACATAATTACTTGTGTCCTTTCTGATACCAAAGCAGCCACTCTAAGCAAATCCAACAAAAGAAGGTTACTAATGCATAGAACGGTGATATAAAACCTGAAAATAAAAAGATCCTGATTGGACTATTGTTCCAAGTACTGTATAAGGAGAATGAAAGTCTGTGGAGGAGGAACTGCCGAGATGAAACAGCTAAGGAGCCACAGCCCCCATTTTTGAATTGCTGTAATTACAGAATTACAGAGATCATTTTCCTAGTTCATCACTTTGACCGTCATCCTTCTTTCATCACTCCACTGACTCCATCACATCAAACATCAACTACTCCTCTTTGCTTTCTAGGCCCTTCCTAGATATCTAAGATATCCTAAGATATCTATTAACTCTCAAATGCTATCAAGATGTTGACTTCCGCCTCCACTCTGCCAGTGATACCAGATTCATCAACCACTTGTTAAATTGTCAAATAAGTGCTTTTGTTCTTCCTTTCATGATGCCCTTATGCTTGTGAGGAGCTCTGTGTAACCGTCCGCAAAGCCGCCTCATTGTCCTCCTTTAAATCCCTCCTTAAAACTCTCCTTCGCCATGAACCCTACAAAAAACTTAACAGTTGGGCAGTTGGTATGCTGAGCCCACTGCCTGCCATGCTAATCAGTATCAGCTTGCTGCTTCCTTATGCTCCCCTGGTCTGTATCCAACCATTGTCTCTTGCTTATATTTAGATGGCTCATGCCCCAAAGAGCTTTACATTTTTTTTATTATATTGTTTTAACAGGGCCTAGCACAATGGGGTCCTGGTCCATGACTGGGACTGCTAGACACTACCGCAATAACAAGAACAATGTATTATTAATTATTATGCTTTCTGTATCTGACAGAGCCATGATGAGTGAACCTCTAATGGTGAAAGCTGACTTACCAACCTACCAAACCTCGCTCCTATGACAAGGTAGTTTCTTGGAACTCCACAATGCCATTTTCCCACCAAGAGACTGTTCAGAGCTGCTATGGATACATTTATTGTTTGCATTGTCATTGTAGTAGAAAGAGAAAGCCTGAAATATGAAGCCTGGTATAAGAGCCCCAGTACAAGGCCTGAGGCCTGAACTAAAGTGGTAGTGAGGCCCTCTTAATATAAAGCAAAGTTAGCAAAAGTCAGGTTGTAAGCAGAAGTCAGGGTCTGCTTGAGCGCAGGCTCACAGAACCAAGCAAGACCAGGACTAGTATTGCAAAAACATACACATTCCTAAGAAGTGCTTACATGAATGTCTGGGGCCTAGCACATTCCATAAGGATGGCACCAGAACACCTGATACCAAGTACAGTACAAACAAAGATAACAGGAACACGTAGACATCTCTTAGAGATAAGATCAGAATGACAGGGCAATGAATAAAGCTGTTCTGATTGAACCAACATGTACGAGGTAAAGGGTGGTAACTAACCACATCAGAGGGGCAGCATGTAACTAGTTTGTATGGATATAACAAGGAATCTCAGAGGGAGTTTCTCTGGCCAGCTGAGGAGGGGATGGAAAGTCCCGACATTCACTGAGCTGAGTCCATTGTCACAGACATACACGTATTAAGTGTACTTGTCGCATGTACAAGGCACTGATACCACACTCCATCGATAATAAACTTGACTGGGTGCCTTCATGACTGAAACAGATTTGTGGTCTTATTGGGTGGTTTGATGGTGATCTGCTGTGTCCGCTACCTGCGCAGAGCTGGGACAGCATGCCGAAAGACACACACGTGCAGCCAACGTCTGACAATTGTAGTCGGTTTGGTCCCAGCATATTGGAGACAAGGTAGGTGAGGTAATATCTTTTATTAGAGCAATTTCTGTTGGTGAAAGAGACAAGCTTTTAAGCTTACACAGAGCTCCTCTTCAGGCCTGGGAAGGTACTCAGACTGTCACAGCTAAACACAAGGTTGAACTGATGGTTTAGCATAAGCAGTTAACACATATTTCAAGGGCTCATTCAAAGTGAAGTGGCCAGTTAATACCTTTGTAGTCATAGGACAAAAAGGGGGGGCTAGTGGGTTACAGATTGTTGCGATAAGCCATAAATCCAGTATCTTTATTAAGTCCTTGACTTTTAGTATCTAGCAACATTATGAATTTAAGATCCCAGGCTCATCTTTTGAAGGTGTTGTACAGGTTTCCTTTGAGGAGGAGGACTGAGAGATCACATATGCAGTGATCACTTTGTGAAAAATAACGAGGAGTCCTTGCGGCTCATCCTCGGGTGACATGATGTTTTTGTCTTTTATGCTTTTTCTGTGATTGTCTGCTTTCATCCACACAATTATTATTGAGGCATTTAGTGCACTAGATGAGGTATACCACATATTGTGATAGGCATGTGTAGGACCCATGGTTCTTGAAAAGTGTGTTGTGCAGGGAATTGATCATCATAGCAGTGGAGATGTGTCTGCAGGTTTTGCATCAGCTGTTATGGCAGGGTCTGGTGCTGCTTTGAGTTGGTGGGTCCTGGTGTGTGGGGAGGTTGGTTCTGATGGTGAGCTTGGCAAGGTTGGGAGGTTGTCTGAAGGCCGGACGAGGGGGTTTGGAAAAGATTTCTTTCAGGATATGGTCCCAATTGAGGATGGGTTATAATTGTTTAATTACAAGGTAGGTGAGGTAACATCTTTTATTGGACAATAGTGCAAATAACATTGGTAGCTTCTGTTTAACATCCTCCAGACATACTAATGGAATGGAAAGAAAATGGAAGATCTAACTCATCCTTTCAGTCTGGCCCAACCAGTTTCATTCTGAGACCGCCTCTTCCCATGAGTTATTCTGTTAGCAATCCTCTTTTAAAAAGACAGCGGTCATTGGGCCACTTCCTTTCCAGCCAGGAGAGCATGTCTCTTTTCAAACCAGAACCCACGCTGCATACAGTGGCCAGCAGAGGTTGCTAATACAGGGAACATTTCTCATGACCCAGAGCTCAAACCAGCACCCTCTTTGCATACTGAGCAGGAAAGCTAGAGTCTCGTGGCCAGTCCCGATTCCATTTGTCCTGCATTGTAGTACTCTGTGAGCTACTTAATTGCACATAGTTCAAATTAACTGGATTATTTAATGATGTCTGTTCATTAGTTCTACTTTGATTGCAGTGTTCATGAATAAGCAGATGACAAGTTAACACCTTGCATTTCCACTGTTCTTTTTGTATTTTTTAGAGAACAACCCCAAATCCGTTGCAAATAATGTTTGTAACTATACACAGGAAACTAAGTGAACAAATAGAATGTGGCAGCCATTAAGTTAGGAAGATTCCACATTCAGCCACAGGCATTAGTACTGTGGTGTTGCTACTGTAAATGAGAAAAGAAACCATACTTAATTCTTACATAGTGCTTTCATCCATACAGCTCAAAAGAAGGTAATTATTATTCCCATTTCACAGATGGGAAGACCGTTTTACAGAAGGTCACCCAGCAGGCCAGTGGCAGGGCCAGGATTGGAATCCAGGTCTCCTGAGCCCCAGTCCAATGAGACTAGTTTCTTCTACTTGACCAAAACTAGCATGAACCTCCATTCGATCTCTCTGCTAAGGTCAGTAAGCCAAATTCTGGGCCCTGCGGCACACACACCTTTCACGCTGGTATCAATGGAAGTTGCACCAGTGCATTTGAAGGACAGTATCATCTCAGTGCCATGGCAAGCTGAAGATGGTTGACTCTTTCACTAACATTGGAATCTGCAAAGAAAGGACCTCTACCTCACTTCTAGCAAAAGTAAGTTTGCAGTGTATTTCTACATTCATTTCCAATTCTTTCCTAAACAATAAACCTGTCTGAGCCATCATTTCGCACACAATGTTGCAGAATTAAACATATTAAATAAAGCTGCCAGCCTTCAGCTGAAGCCCCTTTATGTGACTGGTAATGATCTTCTTAACTCCACTGAAAAAGGTTGCTCAGCTGATGTTTTCAAAGAACACTGAGTTCTTTTTCTCTATGTACAAGCTTTGAAACTTTACTCAGCATCTAAAGAAAAATATTTCCTCAGCAATTAGCAAGCGCAACTAATTTAAGAAATATTATCTTGAGCAACTAGTCATTCTAGAAGACTCAGAACAAAATTATTTTCTCTCTCTGCCTACTGAACATGGGTCTATGGGGCATGCAAACAGTTTGGAATGTAACTTCTGGGTTCTTTGAGCTTTCCTGATCTTGGAGGAAAGCACAGATGACAATTATGGAAACCATTTGTATCAAAGATCGTTTTCAAAGGATATCAGAGACACCTGTCGCATGGTATATCTTACAGCACATCTTTTGGAAACTACAGCAGTTTAGGGGGAGAAAAAAATATCTTAAAGCAGCTGAAAGAGAAGACTGAGTGCTTATCACCGAGGCGAACTTTCTATAAATATATGGCATTCAAAAGTACAGTACACTATTCAGGTCTTCATGCTTAGATGCTCTTGAGTCCTTCAAAAGCACTTTTTCTTTTACCATGTGACTATTCAGCAGAAGAAAATCAGCCAGTTTACATAACAGCTGTTAGTGCTAGCTTTGACATATTACTCCTAAGCCGTACATCTATAATGGGTTTTTCAAATGTGTTGCCATGTTCAGTTGATTAGTTGTGGGTGATATGAAATGTCAAACTATTAGCCTTGACAACTACTGCCAAGGTTACTATCTTCTGGAAATATCTTTTTAACCACATAACTGTTGGTAAGTGGGAAAGGTGATGCTCAAAATACAAAGAGATAATAAGTATGAATTACCAAACCAAAACCAGAGA
The DNA here is from genome assembly GCF_003597395.2 of Chelonoidis abingdonii. NCBI lineage: Eukaryota > Metazoa > Chordata > Testudines > Testudinidae > Chelonoidis > Chelonoidis abingdonii. The sequence goes on along the minus strand of NC_133771.1, from coordinate 213,242,147 downwards.
GAGCTTTGTTTTCAGTTTCCTTTGTCATGCATGTCTTCGTTAGCCTCTGAAGTGATCATGCCCTTGCAGGGTTATGTGAAAAAACAATTTAAATTGCAGAACTGCAAAGGAAAAAAAGAAGCTTCTTACCAGCAGTGTTCTACCATCACTTTTAACCTGCAAGGCACTAAGGGACCAATCCTATTAGCGATGCATGGCTCATGTGCGTAGTCTTTTCTGTTGGAAGTAGACCCATTCAAGGACACAGGACTACTGCATAAGAAAGAACTACCCACACTGAAAGAAAGAATAGTCGTGTAACACTGGGACTCAGGGAACCTTGATTCAGTTCCAAACACTGTCACAGACACTGTGTGTGACTTCAGACAAGTCTTCCTCTGCCTCAGTTCTCTCTGTACAATAATACTTGTATAGCCTTGTTGTCTATTTAATAATCATAACCTCTTTTAGGTAGGGGCTGTTTCTTACTATGTGTTTGTGCAGCATTTATCACTCTGATCTAGGTAGGCCCTGGAGGCAGTGCCATAACATAAATATGGTTAGCATTGTCAAGCCCTTCATTATTTAATATTCCACTAAAATCCAAGCACCTTTGCAGATACCTCCCTGCAAATAATAATACCCAGGGGCCTTTGCACATGAGAAATCTATACCCACTTTAAATTCTGCTTCCATTGTGCAGCAACTCAGAATTGCTGCATCTGCAGGTGCCCATGACCATTCCTGACATCACAAATATTACACACTACCGATTTCTAATAATAGGTAGCAAAACCACGCAGCCTTTCCAAATACAAATTTTACTCAAGTGTTTTCTTCTGAAGCATTGTTACTTACTAAGCTATGTATGTTTCCTCTCACTCTCTGAATTCTGTAAGACACAGCTCATTTGCAAATTTCCCCACCAAAAAGGTTACATTTAGCTCCTGGTTTCTTGATATTTCTTATGATTTCTTGTGAGAATGTTAATTTATCTGAAAAAGATGTTTTGATAGAGCATGCTGGTTCCCCAGCAGGGAATAATCGCTGTGTTCCAGTCTCAGAGTAAGACTCACAGATGTAGAAAAAATTAACAATGATAAGAGCAAGAAACTGTTAATGATCAAAAATGTGCTGCTACAGGTTCAACACCAAAGTCTGAAGGAGATAAGTCTGTATGTATACCAACACTGGACAAAAAAGTGATTATTCAGCTATTCATGGGAACAGAGCTATTGATTCAAATAACAAAGAACACTATAAACTGCAGTGTTTTTCTCTCCTTCCTCCCCCCAACCCCATCTGGGAAAATTGATTTTCTTAAATTTTCCCTTGAACCTGCATCAGGGTTTAATCTGAACCTAATGCAGCCTTTTTAAAAACTCCCATAAATTAAAAATATATCTTCTTCTTTTGCACATTTTTGTTCCCTGCTGTTAAAGCAGAAAGCACAGAGGAATTTGGTTGGCAAAAACGTGGGGGGAAATGCTAATTGCATTTTTTATTGTACTATAATACATTATATGTTTAATTTTTTTTAATAGCCTTTAAACACAAAACAAAGAAAAGCAAAGCACACAGTGTATGATAAGTTCTTTTCTCAAAGGATGGTCACTTTTTAATTGAACTGCAAGGCATATTTAAATATTGAAATACAGTATTAGAAAAGATAAAAGACAAAAGGTAGGGTAGATGATAAAAGGTCTGCCACAAATGATGATGAACTCTAAGCAAACACAAAATGAAAGATTGCCAGAGAACCTTCTTTTCATCTTACACTCATGTTTTGCCTAAGAAAATGGGATGGGGAGCAGGAAACTCTAATGTACACTTCTTCAGAAGTTTGGTGTTCCTCAAAAACATGTAAGTCATCGCTTTGAATCTGAACACCTGACCACTGGGTACAAGCAAATGCAGAGTGCCAACACCTGGAATGGAAAAAAAATCATTTTTTAAAAAGATGCATTTTGAATTGCATCGATTTCTATAAAAATGGATTATAGCTTGGGTGCTAACTAGATCATGAATTTTATGTGAGAATTTGTGCAACAAATAATCTGGTTTAAATTTTATTGGAGTTCAATAAAATGTGTAGAGCTAATTTAGGCCCCAAGTCAGCAAAACACTTAAGCGTGAATTCAAGTGCTTTTCTAAACAGGAATAGAATTAAGAACACATCTAAATGCTTTGCTGAATTGGGGCCCTACCTTTTTACATTTAAGAATGTTCTTAAGTGCTTTGCTGAACCTTACGCAAATTTATGAGTTCCAGGTGGATCATATAAGGGCCAAGGGGAATATTTGCAAAGTCCTAGACAGGAGTTAGGTGCCTGATTGTTTGGACTAGATTTTGGCTCCGCCCATAATGCAACTTTTAATTGTAATTTTGTAACCAACTAGAGGCACTATCACCCTAAAGTTACAAGTAGCATGCTTCATTCTGGGACAGATCCTACGCTAGTGTAAATCATCATAGCTAATTTACAGCAGCTGAGGATCTGCCTTTGTGTCCACATAGCAGCTGGCCCTGCTGCGTGTGTGCACCCAAATCTACGGTGCTGCTTGTGCCAGTGCATTCTGGACGAATCCATGCAGCTATCCCATAGTACCTCAGCAGGGCACAAAGTGCTCTAACAATATTCACACAGAGCAACAGCAGTGCATGGCCCAACGTGCTGCAAGATGTTCTACCACAAGGAACCGGAAGAAAGGGTGGCAACCTTGCTATGCAAATACGTTGAGGGTTGAACTACAAGTAAAGTGTGCTGGGTCACTTACAGATGGGCACCTATGTGCCAGATTTCTTGTTTGGCTAAGGTGAAACATTGTTAGCGGTCACAGTTACTGAGCTTTCGCCATGGTTTGTGTCTGCAAATTAGGTTTAGTGCCAACCAAGCCGTTAATTGGTGACATAATGAGTTGATTTCCGCCCCCCCCCAGCTCAGCTCCACAGTCTAATTGTGCACTCGTTGCTACAGGATGTCTTTGAGACAAAGATCTTAGCGAGGCTCTAAGAGAGAATGGGCATTGATATGGATAACAGGAATACAGAGGGATAGTAAATCTAAACAAGAGTTTGATAACAGATATAACATCTTATACCTCAGGCCTTAAGCCAATTTCTATTGTGGGTTAGGGAGAGACTTCTATAGAGGGCAGATTATCCCACATCCACCTACAGTGGGGTTCCTCTGAAGCATCAGGTACTAGCGACTCTCAGAGACAGGATACTCAGATGGACCTCAGGTCTGACCCAGTCAACATGATCTATGTCCCTATAAATTAAATTCCCATAAATAAGACAATCTGCTCAGGAGCTCAACATCACCACCTTTCATTTACTTTTCCTTGGGCCTGTGGCTCAATTCTGCCAGGTGCTGAGTGCTCTGCCCCGATCCAGCAAAGTACATTGTGGAGTGCTTAGAGTGTTCCTGGTTCTCCACAATTACCAGAGAGGACCAGGATGTGTTGCAGTGGGGAGCTTAATAAATGTGGGAACTTTCTGGTTGGAACGGTTTACTAGTCGCTGCTTAAAGCATGGCTCGTTATGTTTATGTCCTTGTAATACTTGGGGTCAGCGGTGAGTGAATCCCTCTCTTTAAAGAAGTAGTAAAGGAAAGAGAGAACCACAGATTGCCAGGGTGGTGAGCGAGTGGGGAAAGTGGAAAGTTAGGAAGGCGCCTGTGAAAGCTGCAGCGAGGAGGAGTCAGAGCCCTGTGTCAATGCAACAATGGAACCTATAGTACAAATGACTCTGTTAGAAAAGTTTGATTTTGGCAACTCTGGCAGTGGGCCTTGATAAGAACGGTCATGCTGGGTCAGAAGAATTGTCCATCTAGCCCAGTATCCTGTCCTTCGACAGTGGCCAATGCCAGGTGCTTCAGAGGGAATGGACAGAACAGGTCATCATCAAGTGATCCACCCCCTGTTGCCCATTCCCAGCATCTGGCAAACAAAGACTATGGATACTTCAGAGCATGGTTTTGCATCCTTGCCCATCCTGGCTAATCGTCATTGATGGACCTATCCTCCATGAACTTATCTAGTTCTTTTTGGAACCCTGCTATAGTCTTGGCTTTCACAACATCCCCTGGCAAGGACTTCCACAGGTTGACTGTGCATTGTGTGAAGAAATACTTCCTTTTATTTGTTTTAAACCTGCTGCCTATTAAATGGATGCCTATTAGATGGATCCAGAGAGCTGAGCGATTTCAGATGAGTTCTGTTTTCTACAGTAAAACCTCAGAGTTATGAACACCTCAGGAATGGAGGTTGTTTGAAATGCTGAACAGAACATTATGGTTGTTCTTTCAAAAGTTTACCACTGAACATTGACTTAGTAAAGCTTTGAAACTTCACTACGCAGAAGAAAAATGCTGCTTTTAATCATCTTAATTTAAATGAAACAAACACAGAAGCAGTTTCCTTACCTTGTCAAATCTTTTTTAAAAAACTTCCCTTTTTTTTAGTAGTTTACTTTTAACACAGTACTGTACTGTATTTGCTTTTTTATTTTAATTGTTTTGTCTCTGCTGCATCTGGTTGCGTACTTCCGGTTCCAACTGAGGTGTGTGGTTGACTGGCCAATTCATAACTCTGAGGTTCTATGGTGTTTGTCTTGGATTTTAATATAGAAACAGACCACTAGCTCTTATTGGAACTATTGGGTTCAAAACCACTGGATGACTTTCTACTTCAGATTCAAAGATTTCCACCCTGGCTGATACGATTTTCTTTCAACACTGAAAACATACCGGGGAAAGCACCGATAGCAGCAGACACTATCTAGAGCAGCAGTTGAGCCACCACCAATGGAAGAAGAGGCTTTAGAGAAAGATGTCGAAGTCTATATTGACCTTGTTATGACAGCAATCTCAGCATCTGCCAGTCAACTTCAGCAATTTAGAGATGAAGAACTAAAGGATGAACATGCCAGAAACTGACTCAACTTTGTCAAAGAGCGTGTGGTTGAAGAAGACAACTTCCAACAGACCTACTGCCATGTTGGCAGGACTGAAATGAGCTTCACATGGCTGAAGGTCCATTTTTATCGCTATGGTAGTTCATAAAAAGATGCTATCCAAAATCCAGGCAGGACACCAAGAAGTAAAAAAAATGCAAGGCATGAAGACAACAATCTGTACGGTCGCCCGGTCTGAACAGGCAAATTCAGACCTTAGTAGAGGGTTGTAAAATATGTAACCAGGGGGGAAAAAAGCCAGTCACCAAACCATTGCTCTCTACAAAACAATCTGAGAGACCCTGGCGGCTGGCAGCCACAGGTCTGTCTTTCTGAAAAGGATATACATTATTGCAGTTGATTACTTTGAGATATATACAGTTGGCTATACTCAGAATTCACTGGCATAGGTCATTCAGAAACTAAAGTCAATATTTGCAAGACATGGAGTTCCTGAAGTCCCCATCTCGGATAATGGGCCTGGATTTACCTCTGCAGCATCCTAGCATTTGCACAGGGCTTTGATTTTGAAGATTGTACTAGTAGTCCGCATTCTCCCCTAGCAACGGGGACGGGGGAGAAAGCAGGGCAGACTTTTAAAAGACTTCTGCAAAAATCAGTGCACCCATATAAAGCCTCCATGGCATATCAATCAACACTGCTTGCTTCTGGACTATCTCCAGCAGAACTTCTGATAGGAAGACGACTAAGGATGACTTCACATGTGGCACCGTTATAGCTTAAATTTAAGTGGGTTCTGTTAAATAGTTTTTATTGGTGTAGTGTTTCTTTCCCCCTGCCCTTCTTTGGTTTCCTTCTCTCTTTGAGACACAGCTACGTGGGGGATCCCATGAAGGAACAAAACAGGATGTCTGTTGTTTCTTTTGTCTGGTAACTTTCCTTAGCAGGGCTAGATCACACAGGGTACTGAGCACCTCCTGAGACGTGCTGGATATCATGTCTGTGTGCCTCGCAGAAGGCATTCAGCACTTACCAGGATCAAGACCTAAAGTTATTGTGAGCATGCTAGTGTATTTACTGTAATTGTTGTATTTACAGTTCACGCACACCTTTCTTTGTGGCCCTGCTGCGGAGTATCAGTTTGCATTTTTATAAAGATTTAGTACCACCCTGTTTATATTTGATAAACGTTTACATTAATTTTTTGTTTTAATGGAACAGTACATGACCCTCCTATGCTAAATAATAGCTCTTTACAAAACCCACTGCCAGAAGATCTATAAAACCACAGACAAGATATTACCTAAGCAGAAAACTGTCTGCCCACGACAAAGATAAAATCGACATTGTGTGCTCTTGGGAGCATCCTGCTGATTTTCAACTAATATTGTTAGCTACAAGAACACAGCTGTGTTGATGTCAATGAGACAGGTACATCCACTAGATATGTTTGTTCATAACCCATTGAAGCAAACAAATGAAAAAACACATACGGGAAGATTTTTAAAGGCATAAAGGGGTGTCAGGCATCAAACACCCATTGGGATTGCCTGACCTGCCCTTTGTGCAGGCCTTTAAAAATCTCCCACTTAAGTTTGAAGGAAACAAGTTGTACTCTCACGCCTCAAAGAGTACGTCTGAACCGCAGCTTGGAGAAGGCATGATTGCGAGCATGGGTGGAGACATTCCCATCAGCCCTGCACAAGCTACCGAACTAGTGTGGCTACTGCGGCAGTGAGGGTGGCTTGGACTAGCCGCCCACATTCAAGCCCACCCAACCCTTGGGTCCAAGCTCAGGCAGCTAGCCCAATATGCTGCCTATGCTGCAAAGTCCACACAGCTATTTTTAGCATGTTAGCTGGAACAGAGCTAGTGCATGTCTATCTACCCAGGCCAGGAAGCACACCTCCACGCTGCAACGTAGACAAACCCTACAGAGGCTAAAAAAGGCAGGTACAAACAAAGGCATTTTTATTTTGTCTCTTCAAATAGTATTTTGAATTTGGAAGAGGAAAGAAAAAGATACCGAATATTTTGAAAAAGAAATGTGCACCTGCAAACACTAACGCATGTGAAGTGTCTGCTGCACCCAACATTGTAACAGAGGAAACAAGGTGAGATCAGGAAGATGAAACCAACTAACTCTAAGGCCTTGATCCTGCAAACATTTAAGCACATGCACGAGTTTACTCATATGGGTAGCCCCTCAAACTCATTTTTCATTAATGATTGATGTTACAGTAATGCCAGCAGGCCCCATCTGAGATCAGCGTCTCAGTTCAGTGCCCTGCCCATTGGCTGACATTGCACTCTCCTTCACTGCATTCCAACTCAGTGGAACAACTCACACAAGTAAAGTTGTGCATCAGTTTAAGTGTCTGCAGGCTGAGGCCTTAGCTTGCACTCTCCTGTACTGGAAGACTCACACTTGTCTGGTCTGTTTCTGTCTCTTAATACTGCAAATACTTATGCACGTGTTTAACTTTGCTTTTGATGGACCACTTGCCATGAGTGAAGTTAAACATGCACATAGTGGGTATGTCTACACTGCAGTTAGACACCTGGTGACTTGGGCGAGCATGGCTCAGGTTAAGGAGCTGTTTAACTGCACTGCCAAGTTTCGGGCTTGGCGACCCACCCACCTCACAGAGACCTAGAGCCCAGGCTACACCACAGTTAACCTGCTCAAGCCCCATGAGCCAGAGCCAGTCAGTGGTGCCAGCCATGGGATTTTACTTGCAGTGTAGACCTGCACAATATTTGCAGTATTGGGTCCCTTGAATACACTCCTTGAGGCAAGCCTCCCTTTTTACTTTGGGCCAAGCACAGCCAATGCTTAATAATAAATGACAATATTAACAACTAACATTAATCTCGTGTGAGCTGGAAGAAAACAATAGCTCTTTAATCTAGCAGAGGAAGGCATAACAAGAACCCATGGCTGGAAGTAAAAGCCACACACTTTTAAATTAGAAATAAGGCACACATTTTTAACGGTGAGGTGGTTAACCACTGGAACAAACTACCCAGGAAAGTGGCGGATTCTCGATCTCTTGATGTCTTCAAATCAATCTTGGATGCCTGGCTAGAAGAACCATTTTAGTCGAACACAAGTTATTGGCCACAATACAGGAGTAACAGGATGAAAGATGATCTAATGAGCCCTTTTGGCCTTATAATCTGTTAACCTGATTTTCTTTAAAATATTACAAGCCTGTAGGTAACTTGTGAAACAATATGAGGAATGCCAGTATCTCAGTTTAACTAGTTAACTGTCAAATGTCAAGATGGTGCAGGTTATTAATGGTCCATTTTCTTTTCACTGCTGCACCTGCAGATCACAGACACACAGAGCCCACAAGAAGTTCTTCTTCAAGGTGCTCGTCATCTCATCTGTTTCTGAAAGTTCTTCTGGCATACTTTTAAGACCAACTTGTGGCATGAGATTTCCCTAGCTGGTTCTTGACAACAGCTTTTAAAATGCAGAAAACTATCAACTGTCTCCTCACTTTATTGAGGGGAATAGACTCCATCAGTGAGGGAGATTTCAGCAATTCTGCCAGCTATTTGGTCTCTAAGTTCACTCCTTCCTTCCTGTTCTCACTTGACTTAGTTCCTTTAGGAGTCCTTCTAACCTCACGGCACGTGGGGCCTGTACAGATAATTCTTTCAATGCCATTTTAAGGTGTTAAATTTGCCTTGACCTAAGCAAGGGCTCAAATCAGATGAAAACCATGAAACTACAGCAGAATTGTGGGTTAGTTTTAAAAACAAGCTCCAAATCTGGAAGAATCCCACATATTGTGTGGTTTTCTGGCTAAATCTAACTTCTCTATGGATACACGCCATGTGTTTTAATCCAACACAAACCCACACAAAACAGAGACTGGCATGGCAAATACTGAGTCTGGGGTAGAAAACAATTACAGAGGACAGAATATAGAGCTAAAATAACAGGTACAAAGATGGCTCACAGCTGAATACAGGCAAAAGACAAAAATGACAATTCACAGAGGAGATTTTCTACCAGGACACACAGAAGTTACTCATTTATCAACATGTCATTCTGAGGAACACGCTTTCATCCTATTAGTGAGACTGGTGAACGCTGGGGCAGGACCTCAGAGAAAAACAATACAGCCTTGAGGCCAAATCCTGCTGTTTGTCACGCTTACTCTACTGGTCTCAAGTAAGTAGTCACATGAGCAAGGCACAAGTTTGACATTTAGATCCCCAGAAACTGTGTAATAAGGGCTAATATTACACGTGTCAGATAACAACTTCTTTAGCCCATGCTTTGGGCCACCCAGTATAAGCCCTCTCCTCACCCTCCCCACACCACCCCGTCATATGGCAGCTTCTCCAATGAGCTCTGCAACATGATTAGTGTGGTACTAGATAGTATCAACATTCCATAGCAACTATATGATTCCTGCAGTTCCACAAGCATCACTGTTTCCTATAGCCACACCATAAATAGAACGAACAGTGCCCAGCTGCTAGTCTCCCAGTCACAGTGTGGGGGTCTATGGCAATACGTTGCCTAAGACCCTGCTCTACCATGTTAATCACTGCAAGTTCCATTCTCCCTTCCAAAATTCACTATTTTGAGACTCTAAATATGTTTTGCATCTACAATTTTTCCTTGTGAAAGATTTCTTTTTTAGACCTTAACGATGATCCTGATTTTTGCTCATTAAGGGCTGGATCCAAAGCCCCACTGAAGTCCATGGAAAGATTCTGATAGTAATTAATAGATTCCGGAGCAGTGCATTCTCAAGCAGATTCATGTCAGTTTTGGTTACATTGCTCTCCTTTAGTGACCATACACTGTGTTAAAGATCCTTGCTTTGATTGTATTCAACATAGGAGCTCTGGTGCCATTTCAAAACGAGTTCTTTTTACCAATATTTTATAACCGTATATTTAAAACTTCACATTGATATGCCAGTGACATGTATTTGTAGAAAGTTCATGGGACGAGAATATCAGGGCTCTCTCACATATTCCGCTAATTAACAAATGTCTGTACACCGTCTTCAGTCATCGGGACAGATCCACAACTAGTCCAAATGAGCAGAGCTCTGTTAAAGTCAATGGAGTGATACAGATTTGCACAAGCTGAGGATGTGGCTCATGAAGTGCTATATAAATATTAAATGATATTATTCATGATCAGCCTAGAGTGGTTACAAAGGAAGACATTGCCATTAGTCCCAGACCAGCAAGTACCAACTTCCTTCACATGCAGACTATATAGTTTATACATTAACATGGCCCCTACACCATTTTGCTTCTTTAATAGAAATACAAGATGTATTCTCCCCGTATGCTATTTACTCAAGACTACGGATGTTGCTATAACAAAGAGCTAAAGAGAGAAAAACAAAAGGAGAATAGTACTGCCGCTCAGACACTAACGGTTCTATTCTTTCGAGAAGAGCCACTGACTTCCACACCCAGCCCCGCGATTCATTTTAAAATCAGCTGGGCTGTTGAAGGCTGGTGTCCAACTCTGCAGCTGAATGGGCTCAGGGAGCAATGAGCAGAATATAAGCAAGCGTCAGTCTTGCAATCTGTCTCTCTGCTGGACTGGACCATTATAAGTCCACAGCAAAACAACCCAATTGTTCTAAATCAAGAGGGTAAAGCTCTCAGATGGAAGGGCTAAGACAGGATCCCTCTGCCAACTGTGTACCGGCCTCCATTGGTTAGCATTGCTAAGGAATAGGTGGCTTAGTTCATTTACATTATTAGTAGAGCTGGATGGAAAATGCCGAACATTTTTCAGAGAACATTTCTGAATTTTGTTTCATGCAAATTTTGGGTCAAAATGTCAAGTTTTCAAAACATTTCAACCACTCAATGCGCTGGTCGGTAAACAGCAAAAAAAGAGTCAACGTTCTGAAAAGCCAAACATTTTCAACCAGCTGTAAGGACTAATTTCATAAAAAGCATTGTGAGGAAAAGACAGGGAGGATGGACCTGGGTGTGACCTGGACTGGGAAAACCTGAGTTTGATTCCCTGCTCTGCTACAGTCCAACTGTGTAGCACAGGGCAAGTCACTTGGCATGTATCTTCACTGTCAAAGTAACAAGTGATCAGCACCAGGATCATAGTCTAGCCAGGGCATGAGCAATCACACTTACACACAAGGTATTGTGTCCTCCCTGGTGCTATGCTTCCTCCATGTGTGCTGCTAAAACTTCTGCAGCCAGATCCCTTGGTTTTGTGCTGCAGTGTGCTGAGCTGCTCTACAATTCGTTCTCACTGAATTGTGGGAGAACTTGTCCGTCCTTCTGGGCACAGGGAGGAATTGTGGGAAGGCACTAGAAGACTATCAACACTTGAGTGGTTTAACCTGTGTTGCAAAGCAGGCTGGTTACCAGGCTGAGTGAAAGCAGCACTTAAGCTTTACCCTATACCCTAGGATGGGCCAGCTAGCCTGGGGGACAGATTTTTGTGTATGGATGGGAGGGGGCTTAGGGGCTAATACCTGAGTAAGAGCCTAGGTTAACTCTGCAATGAAGACATACCATTAATTTCTCTGTGCCTCAGTTCCCCCATCTCTAAAATGGGGATAATAGCACTTCCCTACCTCACAGGAGTATGTGCGACTAAATTAATTTTAAAAAAAGATTGTGAGGACCATAGATACTGTGGTTATGAGGGCCATATAAATACGTTAGATAGAAGACAGTATCAAATAGGGACTAGGGTGAGTCAAATACTTCTAAGTGCTGCCTTCTAAGGACACTATCCCAAGCCTAGGCCCAGGGGGCATGCCAGCGGCAGGGCTGAGGGAGGGAGGAGAGGTTAGGGGCAGGGCTTCAATATCCAGCCCTGAAGCCCATAAGGCAGCCCTGTGGAGGCTGGCATAATTCACACAGAGCCCCATGGTTGTCTAAATTATGCCAGGGGGCACAGAACAGCTCAGGATTGGGAGGCACAAAGGTGGCTTAGAGCCGCAAAAGTCCTCCTTCCCCCCAGGCTGCAAGTTTAAGAGGCACAGCAAAGAATCTCCCCACTAGCAAGCCCAACTCCATTGACCTCAGTGCAGTTGTGCCTCCTCACACTGGCAGTTGAATTTGCCCTACTGGCTACAGGCCAGGAATGAGCTTTGCAAGACAAAAAAACACCCTCACAACCTTTTTCTAAAAATTATAAATATATTTGCTTCGAGCCTAATACCTATTTTGCCAACAGTATCTGGCACACCATGTATTTGCCTAAAGTCAAAAAGTGAAGGCTGGTGGAAGGAAAGTGATAATGGATCCTATCTCTATTGCAGGGCGTCTGGTTGAAGGTCAGTTGCAATGCCAGTCCTGTATATTAGGGGTAGGTGGGTGGTACGGTGCAATTCACTATGGACAGCTTGTACTGCTTTGAAAAAGAACAGGCAGAGAGACGATAGTCCTGGAGGTCAGAGCTTTCTCGCAAGGGAGGCAGGATGTAGGTGATGTCCAGTTAACCACAGAGACATCAGAGTCAGCATTTGCAAAAGTGATGAGCAATTTTAGCTGCCTCGATTTCTGGGTACCTGAAATGAGACACTTTAAAGGGGCCTCCTTTTCAGGGGGCTGGCCAAGGATTTTCTGACAATCAGGCCCATTTAAGGCATCTGTCATTGGGCACCCAAAAATCTTGAGCCCCTTTTGAAAACCGTTTCCCTGGCTTTGGTGGATTATTAAAAACGGCGCCTTTGTGATGTGATGATGCCACCCCTGCTTCGCCGGGCACAATACCAGAGATTTGTTGTTGCCCCTTTAATGCAGTTTGTCTGTGTGTGATTTCAGCTGTGATCCTGCCATTAATTCTGTGCAAGAAGATCCCTCTCCCCGCACAGAGACCCACTAACCTCAGTGAGACTGCATGCCAGCACAGGGGTCTTTGCACAGGGAGTCAGTTGCAGGATCAGGTCCTATGCTCGCAAAGCAGCTATCCCAAAAGTACTGTACATGAGTGAAACGGGATGGGGGGGTGTTAACTGACCCTTCCTTCCCCCCCACTTCCCCTCCCCCTTTTTTTTAAGTGAACTAAAGTTTAGCTCTGTAACACAACTGGTGGGAAAGGACATTACCATTTGGAACCATGCCCAGAAAAACTCAGCAAAGCTCTTCCAGCTTCTCCATATCTGGTTTACCTGCTGTCTCCCCCTAAAATGATGACATCTGGTGGTTAAAATGAGTAAAGGCACAGCTGACTTTTCCAACCTCATATAAGTAGGCTGCCTGGGACACAGAATTTAAAGAAAATTCAGGAAAACAACAACAACAGTGCAACTTAATGTATTTTGGCAGCAAAGATGAAGTACAAGAACACTCCTATTTAGCTTTCCAAATTATTTTTCATGCCTTTTTATTGTCTTGAAATTATTTTCTGCTTAGAAGTACATGACAAAACCCTTAGGGCTGTCTATGAACATTTGGGACCTGAATCCACAAGACTTATGCACGTGCTTAAAGTTAAGCAGAGGTGTCGTTCAGCATGTGGGTAAGGCTTTGAACATCTGGCCTTTACCTTTCCAATCTTTTTTATGACTCGAATGTCTTGATTAGACTGGAGCTAAAGCACTCCATAGAAGTTCATGTAGTTTGGGAGTCTAAAAAAAGCAATTGGACTCGTCTCAGTATATATTTGCCATTTTAGATGTGCATCGTTTGGTCTTAGCACTATCCATGCACGCTGCAGAATGTGTCACTGCAGTTACTTTGATACTAAAAAGTGATTAATTTTTAGAGAACTTTCTTTTGTGAGATGTCCATACATATCGTTGTTTTAAAAACAGCCCCTTTTTAAACAGAATTGTAAAAGCATATGTGTGCTATTTTTAATAAATGTCTATGGCCTTGATCGTTGAAAAATGTTCTTGGTGGGTTTTTTTATTTACTATTTTGTGGAGGAACGTCAATGATCTGCTTGGAGAAGAGATACTCTCTAGTCCCAGTGTATGTACTCATCCTGAAAGATGAAGACCTTCATTTTACAATTATTCTGAAGGCCTCAATCTTGCAATATGGTCATCAGGGATGATCCCTTATAAATACAAAACCCCACTGAAGTCACTGGGGCTAGGGTCCTTCTAGGGTTAGAACAGGGTGGAAGTTACAGACCTTTGCAAAAGGAACACCAAAGGAATCCACATAATATTATCACGTCCAAACACAATGGGTTGATATTGCTTTGGGAAATCCTGGATACTGTAGCATAATATTTTTTCTCTGCAAAATACCTTCCACTGACAACATACATGGCATCACTACATAATTATCTTCATGTAACAGTCAACTCTGCTTCAATCCAGTTGCTTTCAGAGCTACAGGGGCTTTTGTGAAATTCCAGTTGTCATGGATGCACAAAGCAGAGAATGAAATAAAAGAAAAATCTGGACTTAGAAAAAGGACAAAACGTATAGAAAGAAGTTGAATGTTAAATATCTACATGTGCATAACGAGTGCACTGTGCCTATGCTGACAACACTCAAACCAAATTGTACGTAGTCGTGCCTGTACAGATGGTGAGCAATATTACCAAATGCTGTTCCTTACAAAGAGGTTTGAAGCTTTAAGGGTTAAATCTTGGAAATTTTTGTTAATGGCTTCGGTGGAACCAGATTTTTGCTCTAATCCCATATACGTCAGTTTTAGGGTTGCATACACAACAGTAGTCATGTTGTCTAGATGGAATGTCATGATATACATCACTGTATTCCCAAAATGACCTACCCCATCTCAAGCAGACAGCATCTCAAGGCTGGCGATATTATACATGACATCGGGGTCCAAATTCTATCTAAAGAGGCTATAAAGAAAGTGATTTGAACGATCTCTATGCAGAGAGGAAATAAATGAGGTTATTTGCTAGAGAAGTAGGAAACTGATTCCCTAGCCAAGACTGCCAGTCTCTCACCCAGATCCTAAAGGTGGGGGCTTCTTCATAGCTTAACAGGCTAAGCATCAGGTTAAAAACAGCTATGATATCAAAACATAGGCCTAACAAGGTCAGCTTCAGAGATTGTCAACTGACTGCTCAGTCGAGAGGGGTCCTTTGGAGGAGCCATTCTTCTCTTGATGGATATCAGAAATCACACCGAATTTTAGTAAAATTACAAGGCTGCCCCCATGTACATGGACTAATATCCTCACTTCCCAGGCATAGCAGATTTCCTGTGGTGCTGCCCACACACTTGTCCCTGGGAGCAATTTCTCACACTAGCTTCAAAATCCTCTGGACTTTCAAGTAGTGTAGCAGCTGAGGGTGCCAGTGACTCAGCAGCCATATTCTTTGCAACCATTAAAGTAAGTTTGAGTAGAACAGAGGAGAAAGAAAGATATAGTTTTTCTTAGGCCAGATCCTGCAACTGGATCTGTGCAGGCAAACCATTGCTCCTGCACTGAGCCCCGATTGCACTCTGCATATGTGGACCCAAATGCAGGATCAGACCCTTTAGAGGATCCAGGAAGGCCACATAAAAGGCAGGTGCTGAGTCCATGTTTTGTTCAGAGACACTTACAGAACGGCATATATATTAGTCCAGGTTCTCATTTTACTATGGCTCTTTTACATTGTTCTGGCCATGAAAAGCGGACATAAAGCCCAATGTAAATGATATTTATCAGAATAGTGTAAAGGGTCCTTAGTGCACCTGAAAATTAGACCAATCAGCCTCCCAGTTATAAATCATAATTTAAATACATGGGATGATTCAATTTTTGTTTTCACAAAGAAACATATGGTGAGGTTGGGAAAAAGATTCCCAAAGGGAGGGAAATTTCAAATTCTCCTATTGGTAGGGTGATCACCTGTTCCTTATCTCAAGGCACATTCTTTATTTAGTATCTAATATCTCACATCTCGCAGTGAGTCAATACAGGATAAACTTCATCCTGGTTCTCAGTGGTAATTAGACACTGTGATCCACCTGTTTGATTTTACACTACAAATGAAACACTGATGTGTGAGTGAGGTATCCCTTGAAAATAGCCTTTGTCCTGTATTTTCTCCACATTGATTGTCTTCCTCTCTCTTGGAGAGCCAGGTGGCCTCTCTACTGTGTGATAGGCAGATGCAGTGTGGTACCACACGTTCTGGAGTCTTTGCAGTGCTTTGGGATCATCATGTGCAGCCAAGGTGAATTGCTCTCCTGTGGCAATGCCTCCCGTTGCCCTTTGCATGCCACAGGAGAGCACTGGGACTTGAAGTAGCCAAAATGACCAAAGCGGGGCCAGGGCCCATAGCCTTGAATCTCAGAGAAGCCCCCAGCAAGGATGGTGAATGTTGTAGCAGAGAAGTTGTAGCAGAGGAAACAAAAGTTGCAGAGCGAGCTGAGCAGTTTAACTCACCATATTAAATTTGCTCGAGCCCGTCACGGTGGCTGTCCTGTTCCCTGGACTCCCTCCTGTGGCCAGGACACTGTGCTGGGATGCAGGGCTGAGTTCACTCAGTGCAAAGGTCACAGGCGAAGCACGTGGCTTGGCCCTGGCAACAGGCCCAGGAAAGGGAGGTGCTCTGGAGCAAGCAGCACAGCTACAGCTGTAGGAAATAGCTAAAAGACGGCTCAGCTTGGCTCCTGCCGGGTTTTTGTACACAAACTGTATTAGCAAACTAGAGAACAAGTCTAACCACTCCTACCACCTCCAGAAGATCCACATCCCAACACACCCCAGTGTGAAAGCATGCAAAAATCTGGGTCTGACAACCAGGCTCCAGATTCTAATTCCTAAACAGAGAACAAGTGTTGATGTTCCTACTGCACCAATACAATTCAGACCTTGACACATCTTGGCATGACAGCACCACAGAATCCTGCATCCAGTCAATTTTTGGCCCTCCTTGCACAAATTCTAACATATTAATAGAGAATAAATTTAGCCACTCCTACTTCAGCAAAAAACACCTCTGGATGCTGATGCATCTCAGTACATCAGTCACCACAAAAACCCAAATCCAGCACCTGGATCCAACTGGACTGAACAAGTTTTTGCTCCCAAGCCCATATGCCACTGCCAAAATAGAGAACATGTTGAATGACTCCTGTTGCACCTTTACAGTCCAGATGTGATGCGCCGCAGTACAACACTGCTGCAAAACTTCAGACCTGTATCTGGAGTCTGTCAAACTGCAGACACAAATCCAGAAACTGCATCATCAAAGTAGTTGCTTCTACTGTTCCACCCACAAAATATAGATTTCAACACAACCTGGTACAGGGAAGCTAAAAAAATCTTATTTTGGTAGCTGAATCCTACTGGACCCTGATAATTTTTGACTCCATATTTCATAGTTCAGATACAGGGTTTTAATTCAGGCTCTTCTCTAAAAATTGGAAAGGGAAACACACACAAATACATCCCAAAAGGAGAGCACATTGGCACGAAGCATCTTTTAGCAAAGGACGCTCTAATTTGAGAGAAGCTGGATTGTGTGCATGTGACAGAGGGTTTTACTCAGAAGTATTCTCAAAACACTGACCAAATGCTTCTACTTCCCAGACAATCTGAGCTATTGGTGCTTCATGGGAAACTCTGGAAAACATTTTATTTGGAAATAGTTCTGTTAACATGGTCAGGCAGAGGCAGGGGGGGCATATCTAGAAGTGTGATTGTCCTACTTTTAATTTGCTATGGCAAAAGCAATACAATCTACCTTATAGCGCTATGGTAAATCTTCCCATAGGTCAATTACATTTTGTGTGTGACCCTGATCACTGTACAGCATGGATCCTACTGTCAAGATCCACACTGCTTGTCCTCTTTTCACTCCTTGTCTTCTCTCCTCCTCCATTACCAGTGCTATTTGCATGAAGACTGCCCTCTTGTTCCCCAGCTTCAAAACTTGCCTTTCAGATCAGCAGGGTGGATGCTGACTCCAGTACTTGCTCTCTTCTGTCCACATGCTCAAATCTCCCACTGATGCTGATGGGAAATGTGCACTTGTGGGGCAAGCAGCGTATCAGAACTGAGATCCACTCTGTATTTTGAGAATAGTAATTAATGTTAATGTTAATCTATTCTTGTTTATTTCCCATCTTAGAGTATTAATTCCCTGTGACATCACAGCTGTACCATCAGCGAGAGAGGCTTATTAGCTCAGGTGCGGAATAAGCAGCAGGAGCACATGAACTCTTAAGGGTCTAAGATCTTGTTTTTATGCAAACATCCACAATTAACAAAGAAAGAGACACAAAGCAGGCAAAAAAAAAAACTGTTGTGATCATATCACAGTGACTTTGTGCTCTTCCCTGGCTCCCCATCCAATTCCAGACCCACTCCCAGGTTCTGATCCAAATTTTTAAAGCCCTCCATGGTCTTGGACCGATCTGTGTTACAGGCCACCTCTTCAGTCAAACACTACAGCAGACAGAGCCCAGTGTGCATCTCTCGGGGGCTAGAGGCAAAAATTGCTAGGGGAAGGTCCTTGGTTATGGAATTCTTTAGCACCAAAGCTCAGGATGTAACAGGGCCTTGTCATTTTAGGTTGACCCAACTTTTTGCAAAGTCTCTCCTCACCAATGATGGGGTAAGAATGACCTGGCAATCTTCCTCGCGAAAATACACACTACGTGAAACATCTGAAAAATAGGGGAGGGGTAGAGAAAATGGTCTTTCCTGGACTGAAATCATGCTATTCTTAATTTTGTATCTAGTGCCTAGATGCCCCAGTGATGGTTGCATAAGGAAGCCACAGATGGATTACATTCATTTAGATTTTTAGATGAGAACCGTGGCAAATGAGCACATGTGTTTCTAAATGGAATATTTCTCCAAGTGTTTCATGAGGCATCTTTGAGCCTTTAATGCTAATGCAAAATATCAATTTAACCAAGGCACTCTGCAGTATGAGACCAGGTAGTTAGACATGGGTTGGGTGAATGCTTTTAAATGACTGCCACTGCTATGAAAAGTTGGTTCTCCAGCAGTTGAAATCCTGAAGCTAAATCCTACTACAGGAGAGAACTGTGAATACAATTTAATTTTAAAGGCCAACAACTTGGCCAATGTGTCTTAAGGAGATCTATACCTCTCAGGCAAAATAATTTTAAAAGAGAAATTTTTATTCCCTTGTACACACTGCCACCTTGTGGCTGTGGTATTACTAACTTTCTTTAAAAAGGCTTCACAAATCCATCCAAAACAAATATTACTCATTTGGAAATATTTCCAAATCTCTTGATTTAAAACCATCTCTGTAGAAAGGAATAAATATTCATGATACATATTATTTGCATGATGAATGTACAATGTAGCTATAAAGTACAGTAACAACATTCTTCTTAGTACTACCTATTATACCATATAATCTATTTCTAGTAAAGGGTAATCAGCTAACTACTAAGAAATTATATTAAAGAATTGTTTATGCAATAGGTCACTGTACTTTTTAAGTTTCTTTTACTTGTTTGGTAATTATTGTTTAAGTTCACAAGTACTTTTGCAGCATAATTCTTTGTTTGCAGATAGGGTTAATGTTGTAGTTTACAGAGTACAGACAAGTATGTTATTCCTCTGTAGCTACTTGGTAATTATTGTGCTGTTACAGAGTAATTAAACATTAAAACAAGGATGCTCTAAATAGCCACCAACAAGTGTAAGGTAGAAAAAATTATAGAGTATTGCAGCAGCACCAACTAAAACAGGTAGTTAAGAGACTATCAGCTTTTGTATGATAAATGTAATTCCTGAAGGCTGTATAGCTGGGCAGTGTTCTGGCTGATGCTTGGAAATAGATAGAATTTTACAAGTTCTCAAAGTGGATTAACCGTTTTTACTATACCTCCCATCTGACCCTTCCTATTCCAAACCACGGAAACAACCATGTTATTTATGCTTTAGAAGCCGCCTACTTAATGATTTAGTATACTATGTACTGTGGTGTAAATTTTCAGAAGTGGCTAGAGATTTTGAGGGCCCCAGTTCTGGGATGCCCAATTTAAGCAATCTTAGAGGGGCCTGATTTGCAAGTGTTCAGCCTTGTCTTAAAATCAGGCCCCTTGAAGGCGTCTCAAGTTAGACACCCCAAAATTGAGGCACCCCAAATTACTAGTCATTTCTGGAACTCTTGATTTGTGTTTCATACCAGAGACTCCATGTACTGTACTAGAATATTAAATTATAATAAGCTTTTCTACTGAACTTTTCACCATATAATCTAGGTGCCACAATGCCTTGTATTTTCATGGGACTTTGTATATTCTTCAGTCGACCCCAGTTCTCCACCCCGAATGAGAAGAGTAAGGTAAGTCGACTGGGCAGTGTCTCCTGTCAACCCAGTGCAGTGTAGACACCACAGTAAGTCAACCTAAGCTACATTGACTCCAGCTATGTTATTCATGTAGCTGGAGTTGCATAACTTAGATCAACTTACCACGGTAGTGTAGACATAGCCTATTTAAAACCCTGGCAGACAGAATAACATCACTCAGTAGTGTTCTCACTGAGGGAAAACTTCAGGAAAACAAAATAGATCCATCATGGGAGAACTGCAACAGCATAAAACCAGAAAAATCTTCAGAAGCACCCCAGAGTAGAGAGATTTAACAATCCATCTTTTGTAAGGCTTTAAAGCCTTTTTGTGGGTACGCTGAAGAATAAAGTAATCAGTCCCATTTAATGTAATGGAATCCACCAAGGTATCAAAGTCACACCAAAATTGCCATGATCAGGCTAACAAGTCAATTTGAAACTCATCTGTGTAGCATTCTTCAAATGAAAGAAAAACCACAAGGAAACAGATTGTGATTAAATTAGATGTCAAATAATTAGACTGTAAAGTCTTTGGGGGAAGGACCATTTTCTTGTTCTGTTTGTACAGCATCTGGCACAAAGGGGTCCTGGTCCACAACTGGGGTTCCTAGGTGCTACCACAATGCAAATAATAATAAATAATATCAACTGACGCAAGGCAAGATACTATGACTTTGCAATTTGGTCTGATGAGTTCTCTTGCTCCCTCTACATCTCTTTGGGTATAATGATTTTAACTGATTGTTACTAAGTGTTCTAACTAATGTAATCTTCCATGTCTCCATAAATTGTAGCCATTTATATGCATGCTTACATATATACATGTGAGTAGTCCTGTTGACTTCAGAAGGATTATTCACATGCATAAACTTCAGTGTGCAAGTGTTTATAGGATTCTGGGTTACGTAGGGGCTTTATCTGGGGGTAGTGTCTTACAGGCTTCCAGTGTGTGGATCCCAGTCCTGTATCATATTTGTGTCTTTTTATGTAGGGGAAGCACAAGTTGTGTGCTGAGAGATTTTCAGCAGCGCTCAGCATTGGCCTTAGTCTTCTGCTATTGAAATGAGTGGCAGTTTTACCATTGACTAATAGGAGCACACTTACAGTATTGCCAACTCCTGTGATTTTATCAAAACTCTAGCAATTTTGGGGTGTTGTTGTTTTTTTTAACCTGTCTTGTGAAGACATAATGAAACGTGATGAAAGGCTGCCAACATACGAATTTTCCCTTATTCAAAATGGCCATCATCTTCTACTACTGTCAAGGGGGCTGAAGCTAGAAAGATGGCCACCATTTGCCTACAGTCCATCTACGGGTGGGAGTGTGGGTGGGCAGCCACCTCCCACTGTTTTTGACACAACTGAAGCCATACCCACAGGGAGAATGGCTGTCGCTGTGTGGTTCAAGGGGCAGGGCAGGACCCAGGTGCTTCAAGGAGACACTGTGAAAGGTGGATGGTGGGCGGGAGGAGGGAAACAGGGGAACAGATGTTTCATCCAGAGCAGCAGGAGGCAACAGCGGAGGGTGGGTGATGCTGTCCAGTCTTGGGCAGAGATGTAGAGGGGTAGGAGGAGTCAAGGGAGTGGTGCTTTGTGTAAAAGGCTAAACCAATCCCCTAGTAGTTTTATTGTGACACTATCGCTTATCTGAATGATTGATATAAGTTTCAAGTTCTTTAGTAGATATATTTATAACTCATCAACCCTAAAAAATAATACACGTTCCATGTGCCATTGTGATTCATGGTGCATTGGTCAGGTCAGCAGTTCTCAGACCATTTACCATCCAGCCCCTCTTTTATCAAAGGAAATCAGCTAGGAGGGGAGAGAGTCAAGACAGCAGTAGGAAAGAGATGGCAGTTCCCCTGTCTTAAACCTGAGGGTGGGTGGGTGGAGTCTCCTGCTGGACAGCCAGACTGAGGTGTGCGTTAGAGGTTGCCTTTTCAACCTGAAATTCTCAGACCCACCTTGGCAAAGAATTAGAGGGGAGTTAAAAAGCCAAAAGCCAGACTGAAAACATGCTTTGATGGAGTTTTTTAATCTCATGAGTTGTAGGGGTATTACTCATGATTTGTGATGTCTTGAGGTTAGACAATACAGCACTTTTGAAAAATCCCATCCCTGCAGAAGAGAGTTATGTAGTACTGAACTCCCCAAAACCTTCCTGTCTCCCATGCTCAATCATGTCCTGTGCTTGCTATGCCCACCATGTAACCTGATGAGTGCAACTGGGGAAATAGGGTCAAGTTTTAGGATGGACCTAGCTTAGTGAGACACCAGAGGAGCTCAAGCACGCAGTCTAGACCATGAAGCTAGCACCCAAACACAGGCCTGTTGGCCTATAGCACTGAGCTCTGTGCATGATTCTTAAAGAGCTCTTCCTATAGCTCTGCCTGCTTGTGCACTCCTTAATGTGAGTGGAATACATGTTTCCTGACAAGCTATGCAAGTCACACGAGTAAGTCTTAGGGTGACCAGACAGGAAATGTGAAAAATCAGGATGGGGATGGGTGGTAATAGGAGCCTATATAAGAAAAAGACCCAGAAATCAGGACTGTCCCTATAAAATCAGGACATCTGGTCAGCCTAGTAAGTCTGCAGCACAGGTCAGCAGGCAGACTGCTTTACTCCGGGCGTATGGGCTGGACTGCCTGGGATAGACATTTTTCCTCTATATAAATCAAAATAAATATAGAACATTAAAGAAAGCTTTTACAGTGGAGCGAGAGAGAGCCACAGACCCCAAAACATTGAAGGATGCTCCTTCCTTTCCACAAGCATTGTAGTGTTATTAAGAGAGGGAATCTTCTTCATCCACGCCCCTGCCATAATCTCCAGTGTAGACATAACCTAAGATGAATTTGATGCGAGACAATTTGTTCTAGATAGGCACTGCTATGATCTGGTTTACTGCTGCTAGGGGACACTGTGGTAAGTAAGTATTCACTTTAATTAGGAATACTTTAAAGTGTTTTTGTTTGAAATGGGGGAATGCTTTGATGTAAAACAAGATAGGTCCTGCCACATTCAAGCAGGTTTGGATTGTGCATAGTTGTGAGGTCCCTTCCTGGGGTGTGCTTCTGCATTTAAAGGACCTGGTTTGTTCCTTGAAGTGAAATAGCAGAATTGCTTTAGCTGTGAAAGGCTGCAGTTTTCTACATGTCTCAGGGAAATGTAATTTGAATGAACTGAGGGCTAAATGGAGAACAGACCTTTATTGCAATAACAAAGTAAAATAAAGAGAGGTCTCTGAAGTAACATCAACATCTCTGCTGTTGGTGTGGAACTAAAATGAACACGGCCAAAAATCTTTATCTTATACTATCTAAGTGCTTATATGCCCCTCATCATTGCAGTCTGTGAGCACCTCACAATCTTTTCTGTGAGGAAGGAAAGTACTAACATTGCCATTTTAGAAGTAGGGAAGTGAGGCACAGATCTTCCCCTGAGTTGCTCGTAGATGCTACATACCTTTGAGGATCTGGGCCTAAGTGCCTTGCCCAAGGTCATACAGGAACCCAGGCTCCTATGCTACTGCCCAAACCATTGACCCATCCTATGCAGAATCTGGCAGACATGCCATTTACAGGTGCTGGAACCAGGGAGACCAGATGTCCTGATTTTATAGGGACAGTCCCGATTTTGGGGTTTTTCTTATATAGGCTCCTATTACTCCCCACCCCTATCCTGATTTTTCTGGTCACACTAGTTGGAACTATGGTACATGCAAGCTTAATTCAGCCACATCATGTGCATGTGACCACATAGATTCCGCTTGGGAAGAATTGGTTAAAGGACTGTAGCTCAGCATCATCCCTCCACAGGGCAGTGCAGAAGCGTGAAAAGAGGTGGTATTGCTTGCAAAAAGTCACTGAATGCAGGAGCTGGAGCTCTTGCCTTTCCCCAGCAAACCTGCAGCAGCCCCTCTGTAAGAGCAGGGGAAGCTAGGGAGCAGCGTTCAGTGGCCTGAATAGGGCCTGATTTTCAAAGTTACAAATAGACAATGGGAATCCAACTCCCATTGTCTCCATGAACGCTATGAAAAGAGCTCAATTCCCTTATGTAGCCCGTCCCTAAAAGATTTGAACAGGGTTCACATTTTAAAATCTATGCTTATTCAATATATTTGGAGCCTATAAGATACTATACATCTTATAGCAACTAACATCCAGCAGAGGGCACTGTAGAAAAACATAAAATTGCTGTCTTTCATTCCCATACATATAGTAACACCTCCTGAACTAGGATCAATTGTAGCCCAAGAAAGGGCTAAAGACTTAAGCCTTTCACAAGCCAAAACGGTAGCAGAACCTTCTTTGAGATCTAGTTGGGCTTCCATCATTTTCAGCACTCTGGAAACTAATTCACACTACGTGTATATTGACCTACATCTCTGTGCCTCTCCTTTTCAATACGATGGCACAGTAATGTCAAAGTATTGCCACTGTTCTTCTGATCTTTACATACAGATAGTCAGTAACATAGCAGAAATCCATCAGTGGGATTACTTTGTTGCACAAGTTCATTTACCTTGTTCTGTTCCTTTAACACGTTCGCTTTCAAATTAAGTTCTGAGATATGAAGGCTTTTTTAGATTTTTCCTCTAAGATACTGAAGATGTACTTAACAGATCTGTTCTTTTAATGGGTGAATTTTCTAGTGCATTTTATTTGAGCTAGCTGAAAATCTATCAAAACCTGTAATAGAAAATTGGGTTTTAGACTAAAGGAAAGTTCTCACAAAAAGTGTCTGCTTACATTTGCCATCAGTTGTCTGCTTACATTTTGGCAATTAGTCTTCAATTGCCAGAAAACTAAAATATTCCCCTTCCCCTTTTTTTAAATGAAAAGTCAAGTTTTTCCATGTTTAAACTCCACCCACCCACCAACTAGCTCTACGTTTTAACTTCACTGAAAATTTAATACATAGTCATAGAATCCAAGGCCAAAAGGATCAATTGTGATCATCTAGTCTGCTCTCCTGTATAACATAGGCCACAGTGTCAGTGCACTTCTCAATAGGTTTTCACTTGGTGTGTAGAAAATACAGGGCCTTATTCATGCAGAGTCTCTGATATTGCAGGAGTAAAGCTGGCAGGATCTGGGCTCACAGTCTGTGGAAAAGGTTTTTTTGTTGTTTTGACAGCCTACATCTAAGTGGTTTCCATTTACTAACATACTAGCGTACCAATATTATAGACTATTACAATAAGTCAAAACAAATATTTGATGAACTCTTAAGGCCCTTATTCAGGAAAGCACTGAAGCATGAGGCCGTTCCTTTTCGGGACAGCACTCCAAGTCCCACTGAAGTTATGTGCTTAGCATGTACTTAAGTGCTCTCCTGCGTAGTGCCATTTCCTGAACGAAGGCCTTAATTAAAATTGCCAAGGTGTTATGCTATTAATCACTCTGTTTGTAATAAACCTCTTGAAGCTAGATATTTTAATCTAGGTCCTTGTGATTTTTTTCTCTCTTGTACTGCTTCCATGCACATTGGTTTGTTAGGATGCTGAGGTAAAGGAACAATGTTAGGGTGCAATCCAGAAATTCGGTAGACCTGGATTCTATTCCATGCTCCACCACAGACCTCCTTGGAGACAGTCTCTGTATCTCAGTTCTCCCATCTGTAAAATGGGGACAGCAGCATTTTCCAACCTAAAAAGATTGTGAGGTGCTCAGATATTACAGTGATAGAGGCCAGGGAAATACCCAATATAGAAAAGAACAGCTTAGGTGGCTTGCAGAGAAAGGATAAACAAAGCTATAAAAATAATGTAGCTCAAGCCGATTGTAAGTTGCACTTTTTCGCTTGATTTCATTTTTCCTGTGAAGAAAGTTAAAATCAACCACATATGATACAGGACATGCATTTACACTATCCACCAGAAGTGAAATATAAACACTACTCTGACAGTTCTGTTTTCCTTCCTTTGACATTGTACTGAGACTTTTTTCTATCCTGAGAAAGTCCAGGTAGATATTCAGGAACTGTGAGCCTTAACTCATGTAACTACTTTTAAAATAAATATGGAGCCTTGGGGATAATCAGAAGTGGACTTTTCCCCACAAACAAAAGCACTTATTCAAAATGCAAGATGTAGCCTTAAGGTACACAGCTAAGTGTCATGTAGCCAATGACACCTGGTTTTATTCCTGGTTTCTTAGAGGAACAGGTTTGAATGGTTATGTGAGGCATTGGCAGATACTTCTATTTCTAATGCAGAGCTCATACAAAAGGTTGTTTGGAGACCAACATTAAGTCTCTGGCTCTATCCATTTATATTTTTTCAAAGGTATTGCCACTAACTTCATTGGAGCTACAGGTCTTCAGCACAATAGTAATGCAAAGATGCTTTGTCTAAACAAAAGTCAATGGTAGACTCCTGCAGTCCTAACCCATATGCTAATAAAACTCCAAACAACTTCCACCTCCTTTCCACCACAATTTTAAAATAAGCTATTGTGAGCTATATACTTTGCCAGTGTCCCTTTCAAAATAAGCACTGAGATACAGATCATGTTTTTCTGTCGCACATTTGGGATTACAGAGTCTTGCAAAGCGACAGTATCCTATAAACTAAATAATCCCCACTAGCAGTGGGATGTTAATTTTTGCATGGAAGCACAGCTGTTATGAGCTGCTCTGTACTTCTGTCAGTTTACTGATGAGCTCTGTGGAATGCACCAAGTCCAGTGAAGTATCCCTCATTTATTCTGTCCCTTAGCCAAGAATTTACCCTCCAAAGGATGCTAAGTCATCCTTCTGCAACGGCAATACTTATTGGCATTAAAACCCCAACCTTCAGCGCTGCCTTAATGTTAAGGTAAGACATTGGGTTTAACTATTGCGAGATTCAAAAATTGCATTGATATCTTCAACCAGCAGGATGTGCATTCATTTGGCATTCCTTCTCTGAAATTCATTTTACCGTCTCACTGCAAAGTTCTATCTAGCTGTTCCAAGCCTGGATTTATGCTTGTCCATTATGGCAAAGGTGCAGCTGAGGAACAGAGTTGAACCTGTTGGTATCCATATGTGCATTTATTTAGGACCATAGAGGAGATTGCTCTACTCCAAGGGAAGACCTGTTCTGAAAAACCTGAGATGTGCTAGTTGTTCACCGTACCAAGCTGACGGCTGTACTTTCCCTGAGAAAAATGATCCTGCGAGCAAAAGCATCAGGCTGCAGGTGTGATGCCTCCAACTGTTTTTATTGCTTATGTGTGATTTTCAAATGCTCCTTCTTGGTATGTCTTCATGGAAAAGGCAGTTTCCCAGGTTTATGTTGCCCTGCTCAGAATAATTTTATATCTTAGCTACCTTTTCTACCGCAAGGCTCTTCCCCCCCCACGCCCACCACACACACACATGCAGCCTATATCCAGTGTTGTAAACCCAATTAAAGATCAGGAGAGAGCTGCACATCTTTCTTTGCACAGAGGGGCAGAAATTCTCAGCCCAACTCCACTGCTCAGAGGATCAATTAATGGTCCCCATGGAAAGAGACCAGATTCCCATAATCACAGATGCTGATGGGAACAGTGGTCAACTGGCCAACAGCCAGCTTGTAAACTGCACATTAGCCTGGTGATGGGAAGATTAACTAAACATAGCACTGAGTGATAAAGCTTCTGCATAATAAAGGCAGCTTATTACAGCATCAGTTTGGATCACAGCTTATAATGGCAGCATGCGCTTTTCAAAAAGACACTCCACAGTGGCCTAGCTCTGCTCCTGTTGAGGTCAATGAGAGATTTACCATTGGTTTTAACAAGAGCAGAGGTGGACCACTAATGAATGCTTTTGAAAAGGATTGTCTGACAATACATGTTGGGTGGCAGAGGCTTGCAAAAGGCACAAAGCGGAGTTGGGTGCCCAACTCCCACTGATCTCCCTCCCCAATGGAGTTGGGATCCTGTGAGGATTCTCAGGGAACCCAGGACTGAGACACCCTGTTATCCTCCTGCTTCCAGTGAGGGAGAATTGCTTGTGCTAAACTGGGTGTCAGACACCACCAGCCTGTCAGCCCCACCCTCCTCTGGGCTATGCCAGCTTTTTCTTTGCCTTGCAGTTTAATAGGCACACTCAGTCCAAGTCCCTTCAAAGAGTTCCCCTGTAGTGTCCAGCCCTTTATCCACTGAACATTCTCAATAATACCAGTTCTGCTATCCCCAAGGGAGCAGTGGACACACCAGCTCATGAGAATCACCTCAGGATCAGTTTCTTGCATGATACCACAGCACTGAAACATTTATAGTGAAAGTAAGCTTATTATCAAAGGTTCAAGAGACAGCAAGAAAGGATAATGGGAAACAAAAGGGTTACTGCCACAGGGTTCACCACTCACCATTGGTCTGGTGCCTCCTCTTGGTCACTCTGGGGATTAGCTCTTGATATCCCCTTCCACAGTTTGTACGCCCTCACTCCATCTCTGGTCTGCAGCTCTGCTCGCTCCAGGACCCACAGCATCTCCTTCATGACTCAGCCATCCAGCTAGGTCACTCTGCATTCCTCCTTCTGCGGTAGAATCCCCAATTCTAGCCCCTTTGGGATTGGACCTCTGGCCTCCTACTTGCAGAGCGCCTTTCCCATTCCTGACCCTTATGTCTCTGCTACTTTCCTGTAAGAGCCCACGCAAACACTGCTGTTGACTAGCTACCCACACCAAATAGTCCTGGAGTTATACCAGGGCTTTCCCAGAGTCTCTGCTGGTTTTCAATGATCTGTCCCATGAGGCATGGGCTTACCCCCATAGCTTTTCAGCTCCCCTCTGTGGGAGTGGCAACTCCAGAATCAGCCCTGATAGGGGATAACTTCCCTCAGCAACAAAAGCCTGTACGGTGGGCATTTCCATTTCCATCTTCCCTTAGGGTTCTCTCTTTGTTATGGCACCTTGTGGCAGGGTTCAACCGCCTTAGATCCTCTCAACCTTCCCTTGTATTTGGTGACCATGTGCCCACATTCTCCACCACATGTCATGGGATGCTCCACTCAACTGCTGGGTTGGTGCCTCCTCCTGCTCACTCTGGGGATTAGCTCAAGACCCACACCCCCTACCACTGCTCCTACCAAAAAACAGCCTGAAATCAATAACCTAGCTCCTGTATTTTCAGCCAGGGAAACCCCTAGCTTAATTCTGCCCTAGTCATGTGGCCTAGGGCGTTGGGCAGTAGTTCACCCCCACCCCAAAGTCATTGGCTGTTGTTTTTACTTCATGGAGGGGCTTGGTTGCTCTTTCTGTTGACTGGGAAAGAAAGAAATTGGTACATCCACTGGCTTTAACAAAGTCTGTGATTGTCTTTGATCCAAGTTCCCCAGAAGCAGCTATTAGCATTACCTTGCAGTATAACAATGTGAACATGAGTCTCTACAGGCTTTGCATACTCTATTCAGTTTGGTAGAGCACACAGCTAGACAAGTTCTCAGTGTAAGGTCCCCGAACAATATAAAAGTCTCTGGCAGAGTCTATGCTAGTACATACACTTGCAGAATGCTGCAGTATAGTGACCCACAAATATATAGATCGCATTTGTCTATGGAAGCTTTAGACAAAGAGATTATGGTTTGCTGTGAAAGATACTAAGGTCAAAGTTATCAAATGTGTGTGTGTCAAGCTGGGTACCTAAGTAAGTGGTGGAAGTTTTCAGTCAGGGGCTAGTCTTGCTTTTTGCAGGTGTGTACACATCACAAGGTTAGCTATCCAGTAACCTGTCTGGCTGTTTGTCATAGCCAGTGATGATGTCACAGCATCCTGGGTGTTCTCTCAGCTGCATAGTCTGATCTGCAAGTAGCGTCACTTAAAAGCAGCAAAGAATCCTGTGGCACCTTATAGACTAACAGACGTTTTGGAGCATGAGCTTTCGTGGGTGAATACATGTGACATGCATACGACGAAGTCACTATTCACTCACGAAAGCTCATGCTCCAAAACGTCTGTTAGTCTATAAGGTGCCACAGGATTCTTTGCTGCTTTTACAGATCCAGACTAACACGGCTACCACTCTGATACTTAGCGTCACTTAGGAAGTTATAGGTTCCCACTGAAGACTGGCCATGGCACTTGGCCCTTCGCACCCCTCCCCTCAATCAGTTTCTTGCATCTGTTTTTCTTCAAGTGTTTGCAGCCTTTGATAGTTGCTCTCCATTGCAGGTCTGTCCTTGGCTGCATCTTCAGAGTGGTCAATATTTATGCTGCATGAGTTGAGATTCCACCTAAGAGTGTAGTTGAAGTATTTACATTGACCATCCTTTGTTATTTGCTTTGCCCTGTCACACAGAAACCCAGAGTCACTGTATGTCAGTATTACTCTTCCCACAGCTCATGAGGAACCTATTTCTATTCCCTGAACTTTGTTTCCTACTGGAAGTTCTATTTGTATGTAATTGATATTTTGTTGCCTTATTGGTTCCAGGAACTGCATGAATTCTCCTATATTACCCTTTCTCTGTTAATGTGCACAGTAATAAGATATGCTGTGGTCCTGTCCCCTCGCTGTTCAACAGATCAATGGACCCGGCGTGGCATTATCACCGCTTTTGTTGTTATTCACCCTTACATTTTTGCTACAGAAGTGTACTTAAATACATATGCAGAAGATGTGTTTGCAGCTTTCTGTTCATAGGGCTCTTGAAAAAAAACACTTCACACTGAATGGGAATATTTTCCCATGATAAGGATATAGTGGGTCAATACAAAGCAAGATCACCCTAGCTTTTTCTTAGGAACTTATATGGCCCACATTGCCATAGTATCTAAGCACCTCAAAATCTTTAAACCTCAACACCTCTGGGAGGGTTCTTCCTCTCCAGTCTTCCTTTAAAAAGGAGCTGCTGTGTTAGGTGTGAAGGTTAGGACCATCCAAGTCCCTGGAAAGCAGAGCTTACACAGAAGTTGTTGAGAGGACAGGGCATCAATAATCTGTGTTTCTGAAGTCTGAAGGTACCAGAGAGTCAGAAAAGAAGAGATGCCCACTAACTCCAGAGAGTGCAAGCGCCTCCTAGACCCACAGCCGCAAGGAATTCAGAGAGAGTTGAGTGCCCTAGTCCCTTAGGCACCCTTGTAAACCCAGCTTTATTCTTAACTGCATACCCTTCAAACAGAAACAGCATAAAACTCACTGTAGTGGGTAATAATAAGGACTGCAAATGAAATCACCTCCATCAGGAGTGGAATGGATGTACGAAAGCGAATAAGAGGGGCATGCACCTACACTTCTATGGTTGTTTACCTGATATTTCTGCCATATTGAGTGAATGGAAGCCTCTTTCTCTTCGCCTTCATCAAAGATATTTCCAAGGTATTGGTCAAGATTTTGCGAAAGCTTGCACTGGCAACCCTGACTCCAGTCAAGGAAAACTCTTGACATCCCAGACAAGAACCGAACCTCAGGTGCTGCAGAAGCAAGTGACGAAGAGAAAAATTTTTACTAAGCCTGCAAAGTCAGCTGCAGCACTTGGCTTAAGTACTCACCGTACTCAAGGAATTCAAGAATCTATGCAGGTGAGGAAGGAGATTCCTTGATCAAACCTGCGCTGGGGCCAGAAACAATGTTGCCTGTGGTGTACAGAAGAGGAGTATTGCCTCATTTACTTTATTCTTCCCTACAAATTACCCACTGACTGGTACTTAACGTGTGTTTGTGGAATCCCCATTCCACAGATCAACAGTAGGGCTGCCAAGGCTGACCTGCCCCCAAATTCCAATTGGCTGGGGATGGACAGCGGGGAGAAGCTGGATTCCCCAGCCTGCAGAACCCTGGTTGGCTAGAGATCTGGCCAGGGATCCCAGCCCTATGTCCTGCCACCAGCTCCCCTTTGAGTGGATTGAGATTTGAGAGGATGGGGCAGGCTGCTGAAGAGGGCATGTGTAGCTGTTGCTGCAGGGACAGATATTGGGCTGAGAGTTCGCCCTACATGTGATGCTCAGCCAGGGCCCAAAGGGAAGGAGACACCCTCCCCAGTGTCCGAGGAACTGAAACAAGAGGAGTGCTGGGACCATTTGAGTTGGTATAGAACTATATCTGGGTGAATTGCTGTCTTCCCTGCCCCAACCCCCCCAAACACACACACAGGCTGTCAGAGGGTTCTCTGTCTCAAGTTCCCAAGGCACAGGGTGGGAATTTGAAGAAGCTGCCAGCCAAAGAGCCCCTAGCACAATGTTTAGTTAAATGGGCACACGCAAACCAAAACACCTCATTCAGTGTGGAACACTGGTGCTCCCTATCAGTTTGTGCAGGAGGCCTGCCCCCTTTCCTGAACAGCTCCACTAGTCCAGAACGTTGGTGAAAGGATCTGACACCCTTGACTGCAGGAGGGTCAGGCAAGAGTCTTTCCTCCTCTAAGAAGTTATGCTACTTTAGCAGCTGATGTAGCAGGGGAGGAAGGAGAATGACTTTCATAGGGCTTCGGCTGTAACTCCTGAGCTCCAGTTTTATGATCTTGCCTAACTTCTGCCAGAAGAGCATGAGAATAGCAAGTCCAGGGCTGGAGAGGATTTCCCAAGAAGAGTAAGGAAATAGATGTAGTGGGTATTTTCACCACGCCACCTTACAAAGTGCAGACTCATGCTCACTGACTGCCTTAGTTTCCCCTCATGGACTCAAAGGGGTGTATGTCTAATACCACCACTTCTTGGGGTCTGATTTATTAATATAAAGGACAAAAGAAAACCCCAAGAGTCCCTGCTGACACTTTTCCTTCAGCAACGTGCTCCCTACACTCAACCTGTTGGGTGGCATTGGCTCTCTGCCGTCCCCAGACCTGATCTTTCAGAGCTAAAAGTCTTTGTGTAGCGTTACTCACGCCACCCTTCTACTCCCTATCACACAGCAACTCCCAGGACTGTCTACCTGGAGTCTTCCTCTAGAGAGAAAGGTCTCCTCCACTTTCCAGCTCTCCACAGTCCTCTGACCTACCCCAGAGAACTGATTTAGCCACATGGCCCACCTGTCAGATGACATTACTCATCCTCTCTACCTAGGGAGGCAAGTAGATTGTGTCACGAGTGGGGCAGGGGACACCTCTGCTCTTAAAGCCAGCCACACTTTAAAGTACTCCATGGCTCATTCTTCCACATCGGTTTCTGCAGAGCCCACACTTACTCATCTCTTTGGGACCCCGCTCTGCTCAGTGTAACCCTTTTTGCTATTGCTCTTTTTCAGATGGTGAGTAGGTGACAATCATGTTCCTTCTGCTTGCAAAAGGGGATTCCTTAAAGCAGGTTAAGCCCTCTTTCAGTTGTGCCCTTGGGTTGGCCTACATGAGTTCACTATAGCAACCAGCTGTTTACAGCAGGAAGCAGTCATCTTTCTCCAGCTTTTCACTCTTGCTTCCAGAGCAAGCTTGTCACATGGCATATGCCAAAAGGTACAGTGGCCAGCCTCGCCATACCAGAGCACCTCCTACAGGCACAGCCTGGCATTGCAGTCCTTCTGCCTCCCACTCCAGACATCAGCAGTCTAGGCAGCACCTCAGCCCTCCAGCAAAATCAGTCAAGTGCCATCTCTTCCAGGGTAACAAGACCCAAACTCATCCCTCTCCCAGACTCCATAGACCTCTTCCTCTTTCTATTAGAGAGTGCTGCCTGCCTCCCAGGGCTTTTGCCTTCAAGGCCAGCTCCTCCTGAGCCACTGACCTTCAGGGCTTCTAACCTAGACACTCTTCTCCCAGGCTTAATTTAGGAGTCTCTTTCTGTTCATCTGTCCTCTCCCTTCAGGGAGTTTCAGGGTACAGCTTCTTCCTAGAGATCCTCCTGTAGTTTCTTTCCCAGAGAGCAGGAATACCTAATCACTGTCCTCCTGGGTCTCCTCTCCCTACTGTCCTTGTAGCAAGGTGGTCACCCCGCTCCTGCCCAGAGGGGTTTAAGACAGCCCTGGAACAGGGCTGTGGAGGGGAAAAGCTGGGATGATTGGGGGAAGCAGCCCCAGTTGGGGGCCACACCCCAATCAGGTCAGTGTAGCCAGGAGCAGAAACAGTCTCCTCTAACTGTGGAGGGAGATGGGCCTGGCTGCAGGGGACTAGTGACAAGGTACTGGGAGTGGAGCAGGGCTGGGGGAAGGCCAAAGAAGCTGGGGTGCTCCAGTCTAGAAACCCTCAGCCTGTGGCCTAGTATACTGACGGTAGCAGGGGATGGCCCAAGGCTAGGCTGAGGGAGCAGATCTAAACTTTCCTTGCTGGTGATGAGTGGCAGTTAGACTGTGGTCTGCCTCAGTGAGTAGAGCTAGATGGTGGCTGGCAGTAGCCATGTACTGAGGTGAGGTGGGGATAGTGGGGGAGGTTCTCCTGGGTGGGTAGATCCAGAGAGCGGGTGTATGGCCTGGGGGCAGCACCCAAAGAAAGGGGTACTGAGTCTGGGAGGGACACGGGGGGCCCGAAGCAGCGAGTGCTGAGATATCGGCCTGCAGAGGGCACTCTGGGCTGGCAAGCTAATTCCCACAGGTAGCAGCAGGAGGCGCCGCAGGGGTGAGTCACCCATGCTTACAGTCCTGTAGTCTCTTTTATAGGAAACACTCAGTCTGGTTCTCCCCAGCTGGACAGGTATCCTTAAGGACTTGTCTCCCCTCCAGGTGCCCCAGTATGGGCTAACTGGGCTCTCAGGTTCCCCTTAACCCTGTCACTGCCAGTGTGGGGTTTATACACTCCATCACACTACACTTTCATTCACTGTCCTAGGCCTGCATCCTAACTTCTAGGAGCCTGAATACCTTTGACAATCAGGGCCATAGGGTTTAAATGGAACTTTAGGTGAAATCCTGGCACCACTGAAATCAATGGCAAAATTCCCATTAACTTCAGTGGTGCCATGGTTTTGCAGCCCTCTGCACAGAGGTGAATTTAATCTCATTAGCATAAGGACTGCAAAGAATCCAGCACCGGCAGTGGAAGATTCAAAGAGGGCAGAGAAGGACAGGTCCTGCCTCCTCTCCCCCCTGCCCAAGGAAGCTGACCAAGTGCAGGAGGAAATGCACAGTGAACCTCGTGAAAAGTGTTACAGTGGCCTTAGGCACTATGGGCTTGAATCTGCTCTATGTACAGGTCTCCCTCGGCCTGATCCACAGAGAATATGAGTCTGTTACAGAGCCAGCACTGGCTGTTTAACTCCTGCAACAGCAGCTCATGCTTTTCACCTGGAAGGTCCCCAGTTCAATTTCTGATATGTCTGCCAAGATAGCAGCTGGTCACAGCATCACCATTGGCTTCACCTCATAGTAATTAGTCCTGCTTTCTACTAGTGTGAATGAGAAGACCAGAATACAAGATGCTGAGATTCCGTTCCATAGGGCTATGGCTCAAAAACCCAAAGTGCAAAATAAAATGTATGCATAGGGTTACAGCTGGACAGAAGTGCATTCCAATCATGAGTTATTACACCTTTCTCTGTATTTTGGTGTTTAATTTTAGCTGAACAAAACAACGTACTAATGATCAGCAAATCGCTGAAGTCACATTGTACGTAAGAACTGAGTTTGTGTAAGAGATCATTTGCAAATGTAACAAAGTCTAAATCTGTGGTTATTCCACAGCTCTTTAAGCTGAAGGCTTTTGGTACAATGTAATCAAAATGCCTTCTCTTCTATTAGTCAATAGCATTCTAAATGTAATGTGCTGTTCCATCAGTTTTCTATAAAGCCTTAGAACTTTTAAAGCATTTCCAATGGTTTTTTTTATTGGCAACCCAGTATTCAATCTTTCGAATTTTCAGGAATATTTTTATATCAGGAAATGTCTATTCATAGAAATATCCCTTAAATGGCTCTGTTATCCTGGTATCCCCTGGAATACTATTACGAGAAATAAAATATGTTTTCTCTTTTTTTCTTCCAAATGTGGATAAGTATCAAATTCAAGAAAAATCACAAAAACAACAGTGAGACAAAAGCGCTTACGGCCTACTCTGCCATGTCTAGAGGTGCCAGGGCTCAGAACCTGGCAAGCCCTGTTGCAGATTAAGTATTGCCACTCAGGTGCCACTTTAGCAGTCCTTATTCATTTCAAATCCAGTTGAATAAATAGGAGTGAAGACATCAGACATGGGTTCCGGTATGAGAACTTGGACCCACAGATGGGGACTTGCTGAGATGCCCAAAGCTAAGAGCAAAGGGTGAAAAAACAGGGCCTCATACTGATGCAGCAGAGGCCAGAGCAGTCATAAAAATCAGGATCCTTCAAAATAAAAGACGTGGTTGTTGCAATGATTATCAGCATCTCAGTTTTGGGGAAGTTCCTTGTCACCCCTACAACTGAGTTTTGATGTGCCCATTGTTCCATAGGACACTTATTGCATTTAATTTGCTGCAAAATCCAGCCATTTGGAAACATTTAAGGCAAGATTTTCAAAAGAGCCCCAGATGAGGTTTTCAAGGGCTCAGCACCCACATTTGGGGCCAGATTTTCAGAAGAGCTCAGCATCCATTTAGGCACTTAGTCAAGGGTCAGATTTTCAAAAGAGCTCAGCTCCCATTGTGACACTTACAGCCCAATTTTCAAAGGAGACCAGCACATTTAATGTATGAACATTTTAAACATTCGTTCCCAGTTGCAAGTTCTGAGCTGTTTTGAGAATTCTCGCCAGAGCATAGTAAAAAAGAAGTCTGCCTTACAACATGAACTGGGCAGTGTTTAAAGCTCCTAATTCTTACTCTCAGGGAGGGAAACTCCCACATTTAGCTTACATTTAAGGTAATTTTAAAAATACACCTCTCTTGCAGTGAAGATTTTTGCTATGCATTTCAATGAGACATTGGAAATCTCCCTCATTCAAATTGTCACAGCTTGACAGCCTGGCAACATTAATCCCCTGTACAAATCTCTCTCTCTTATGACAAAGTTCACAGAGATTTTCTTCTGAGTCCTAACAAAGACTAAACACATGGAGTATACGGTGTTGGATTCACAAACACTCAGACAGTGCAGCAAAGGTTTCACAGTTCTGGTTATGGAATAATTGTTCCTAGTACATCTCCGCACTGAATGCCTCTAATCAGGTGCCTGCTTGTTTCTGTTGTTGCTTAAAGTTAAGCCCTAGCAGTTTGCTTTGCTTTAAAGGGATACTGCTGTCT
The DNA here is from genome assembly GCF_003597395.2 of Chelonoidis abingdonii. Lineage (NCBI taxonomy): Eukaryota > Metazoa > Chordata > Testudines > Testudinidae > Chelonoidis > Chelonoidis abingdonii. The sequence continues at coordinate 213,204,945 of NC_133771.1, read as the reverse complement.
CATGCAGTCTCTCCTGACACATCCAACAGTAAAAACTGAGCAAGACTTTTGATGTGATAGACTCAATTTTCTTTTTTCGTTTCAGTCTTTGGGATAGGATGCATGGCACTGGCATCTCATTAGAAGAAAGTTGATGATTCTGAGTTTTGTTTGTGTATCCAGGGTCATTCTACCAGACTGACAGATATTGACAGAAAACAGTAATTTCAGGATCCCTGAAATGGCACATTACATTAATATTCTGAAGATTCCCAAGTGTTTTCAAATCCTTGTAATAAAACCTGGCAAAATTACCATCAGAGAGGTGATATTGTCCATTTCTCAGCCAGGGATCTGAGATTCAAAGTTGCACTTAGAGTTACTGGCTGAATCAGGAACAGAACCCAGACGTCTGATGTCAAATCTTAAAATTTAGCAATGAGACTAGTGGCGCCCTACCTGTGGCCAGTTATAACTTTCAAGGTTCTCAGTGGTGGCACTCCAAAGTAGCTGTATTGAGACATATGGACATTGGGTTACGAATTGAAAATGTGCTCCCTGAGCCACACACTGTGATTTTTATTGCCCCGGTTGCTGGAGGGAGATGGTACTGCCTCCCCAGCTGCTTCCCACCTCTCCCCCTGCAGTCTTAGCCCTGGTCTACCCTATAGATATACGTTGGTGTAACTACATCACTCAGGGGTGCGGAAAAGCCACATTCCTCAGTGACGTAGTTATACTGACCCAACTCCCGCTGTAGACAGCACTATGTCAATGAGAGGGTTTCTCCCGTTAATATGCGTACCACCTCTCAGCGAGATGAACTACCTGCACCAATGGGAGAAGCCCTGCTGTCGCCATGGGTGGCGTCTTCACTAAGTGCTACAGCGGCGCAGCTGCAGGGTTTTTAGTGTAGACAAGCCCTTAGGAGCAGCTCTCATGCAAGCCAAGAGCATGCTGAGCCACTGCTGTCCCTCCTCAGCCATTCCCCTGCTGGCCGCCTTCTGTACTGCAGGGGAGGGAAGCGATCAGCTAGGTGTTTAGAAGGTCATCCATCACTCTGGTATGAGCTCCTTCCTTGAGAAGGGAACACAAAAATGAGTCTCTCTCTTCCAGCTCTGACCGCAAGAACAAGCCTATTTCCTGGCCAGGCTCTAGCATCCCCAGTGAGATCAGGAACTCAACTGGCTCTTCCAGAGGCTAGAGGAACATCTAGCCAAGGATGGCTCTCCTCCCCACAGGAGGGTGACAAAAGAGGAGAACGTGTGAACCAAAACCAGTTCTCTACCCCAGCTCCAGCCCAGGTGAGAACAACCTGCAGTCTACTGTAACCTCCACCAACTAGTTATTGACCCCAAAAAGATAGTGCACCAGCTGGAGAAAGCCAGCATGCAGTATACCCCCTCTAGCTCCCCATCCCCGCCTCTGCACCAGGGCAGCATGAAGAGAGAGGAACTTCGAGGTCCAAGGAATTACTCTGGATTTACACTAGTGTAACTGATATCAGAATCTGTCCTTATTTGGATGGCATTCAGTAGATGATAATCTTTGTACAGGCCCTCTGCACTTAGCTGAATAGCACCGTTGTGCATATCTACAGTAGTACAGTTCACAGGATCAGTTCTACATAAAAAGGAACATCTTCCTCTGTGAATCAACTGCCCTTTATTTTATTTTTATTATGCATCAATGACTGAGGCTGCATAATTTGATCCCAGGATGCAGTAAAAGTGTTTTGAATGTCATGGCACCTGGGTATTTTTATTAGCTAGATTTAAGGCGTGTGCATATCCATAGCATTGTTTTTCTTCTTGTAAAAGTCATATAAGGCCTGACCTATATACAAAAGGAAAGCACCTGCTTTTTTATATGCACTGTGCAAATATAAAATGTCCTTCTGCTAGCTGCATGCCAAACTGGAGACTGGTGGTGTCAATTACCATGTTTGCTTTAATGTTGCTTTTCTTGGTCTTCTAATATTGCAAGCGAATGGAGGGAATCCATTTAGTCAGCTGTTCTTTGCATCCAGTCAGGTTAAGAAGGGGATGCCCATTGTGAACACACAAAATAATACATTCCTGTTTTCTCAATAGGTAAACAAGCATTTGGTATTATGGCACAGAACTGCAGGATGGTCCTCTGAAGTGTAACAGAGTAGGAAATAGCATCCTGTGATTGCAATAGCATTACAAATGGGAATCTATGACAGTTCACATATAAGTAGAGAGAACTCTGTAGAGACAGGTTGTCACAAACCTGATTCTCAGGCAATTGATTAGTTTCACTCGCTCTTTTCAATCTAACACTGCTCAAGTGTCCTGTGACAAAGTTAAATTTTGTGAAAGCTAATGAGAAAAGGAAAGAAGCTACTGAATGACCTCTGGGGTAACACTGCAAAAGTTTACAGCTACAGAGAGCAAATAGACACTTCAGAATTTAGCCAGGAATGGAAAATATCCACAATTTCAGCAGAAAGTTATGTTAAAATTGTATTAACTGTATTAATAAGTGTCAACTGGAATGTGTTGATCCAAGATTAGTCAAATATTAACACAGCACAAGACAGAAAGGAAGGTTATACCCACCAGACCTAGAATGAAGAGCAGCTGTCAGCATTAGACTGTTGCAACAAACTCCCAGAATTACATCCCCTTATATACTCAGCATGTGTACAGAAGACAAAGCAAGTGACCTATTGACCTGGAAAGCTCTTCTCATGGAATCTGGTTTACATAATTGATAACCTGAAAACACCTGTTCAACAATCCTTTATTTTATCAGTCACAAAAGATATTTGTAACCAAGTCATTATGACAGAAAATGCATTAGATAAATATCTGATAAGCTAAAAGCATCTCAACAGACCCTTGTTTCATCAAACACAGAAAATACCTGCCTCTCATCAATTTCAAGTAGGCCCTTTCTGGCCACCTGGGCACATTTCCTAAGGGTCAACAGATCAGAGTAAGACAACACTTAAGCCATTCTTGATAACTCACTAAGGACTAATTATAATAATCAGTTTATTGATAACCCACTAGGATCAGCTAAAGTTCAGCTAAGGTTTAGCTTAAATGCAAAGAATTATACACCAGGCACGGTGGGACTTTAGCTCATCTGCATAGAACCAAAGGGTTATGGTGGTTTGTTTTATTTACTAACAGTTATATTATATGGCAGCATTTTGCACAGATAGCTACAGTCTGTATCCTGTCCACTAGATCATCCTTCCTACTCCTTGAGGGGTTTACAGGTAATCATCATCTCCTCACCTGGGAGGAGTTTTCCAGAGGTTCAGAATGAGCAGATTGTGAGAGTTACCAACCCCACTGATCCAAAGAAGTGCAGGGCCACCATGTCCATGTGAAAAACCTCCTCCTCCAAACTGCCCTCCAACACTCCCTCTTAAATACCCCCTTAAATCAATTGAGTTTAAACACTTTTCCCATTACACAGCATTTTATCCTTTTAGAATCACTGCTATGCTTTTAAGCTAAATCTTGTTTTAGAGGACTTTTCCTGTCAAATTACCACATAAGAAAACTTTTTGCTTTCATTTATTCATTTTTGTACAGAGAAAATGAGTGAATGGGATACAAAGCAGAATTGGATTAGAATGGGATACAAAGCAGAATTGGATTAGAGCAGTGTTTTCATTCCGTGACCCAGTGTTATAACAGGGAGAAGTTTCAGCACTCCTCTTCCACCCAGCTGTAAAGAAAGGGAAGGGGTGGTCACGACCACCAGATTGAGAACCCATGGTTTAGATGCATCCTACAAATTCACAAGTTTGAGTGTTACTAGCCAGGAATATCCTATCAGAGACTTTGGCCAAGATTTTCAAAAATGAGTTCTCCGAAGTTAGGCTTCAAAGCTCATATTTAGGGCTTGTCTACACACAGAGTTATTCTGGAAAGCTATTCCTGTTTAACTCCATCTGTGGACACTTCTAGAAAAGAGCGCTTTATTCCAAAATTAGTTTAATGCATTCTGGAAGTGGATTAAGATAAATCAGAATAAAGTGCTCTTATTTTGGAATAAGAGTGTCCACACATGGAGTTAATCAGGAATAGTTAATCCACTTTCAGTTCAAATCCTATTTTATTCCAGACTAATTTTCATTTGTAGACAAGGCACCAGAATATAATAATGATTTTTTAAAAGCTCTGATCAGCCTACACCTCTCACTGAAGTCAATGGCAACTGTTGGGTATTCAAAGCTTTTGAAAATCTGACCACTTATTTACCTGCCTTGATCTGGATTTAGGAGCCTAACTTTAGGCACCTGTCTTAAAAAAAAAATCTTGGTGTTCTTGTTTGGAAACATACCAATAAAGTCAGAACTGAACTGGCAATTCTGGAATTTCCAAAATTTCTAATGTTGTCCAGTAAAGTTTTTAACACCTATTTTTGTCTGATCTGTTCACATTCAAGCGTTTAATATGCCTAGTCCTAGAGCTGCAGGGCAAGCTTGCATATCTCGCTATCATTTAAAGCTCTACAAAGTTTCAAGGTGTTTAAATGAGGTAGCTTATTTTTGTGGCACAATGTGAAATTCTTTCTAAGGTGTTACCATGATTAATGTACCCAACGCTATATCATATTCTTGCTTCACTTTTGTTTAATTTTACAGTGGAATTAGATGGAGGAAAGAAACAGGGAGCCACATTACATTCTAACTTCTCTGAGAGGCAACAGCACAAAAAGAGCAATTTTCACTGAGTACTGTAGGCACTTTTAACTGTATGGACTTGCCAAACAACACTAAGCACACACTGGAACACAGATACAAACATTTCCATATATAACTTCCACAAGAAGACTCGGTGGTGTCACAAAATTGCCTTTAACATGTGGCCAGTCCAAAGTAAGCTATGGCAAATTTTGGAAGTGTCACACTGCCTGACAGCAGGTATGTTCATATCAGTTAGGTGCCACTGACTGCATTTGACCTACCAGCATTCCCATCAGGGATCATTCAGGTCTCTTTAAAAAAAAAAAGACATATTTGAGACTCAGTATAGACACTAAGCAGCCATGCACGGTTTGCTAAAGAGCATCAATCCATGCAACAAATAATTCCCAAGAAGCCAATGGCAGTTTTGCTAAACTGACAATTCAACATTTTGTTCTTTGCTTCTTTCCACCTGTGTTAGTGCAAAGTATTTTTCCTCAGTGTGGTAACTTCTTGTTGACCTTTGCATCACTTTTATATTAATTACCCCTGCAGGAGTCCTTTGTGCCCATTCAGAATGAGACAGTTCAGCCATTCAATCCCATTGCTGCTTGTGACTTGGGAGAATTACACATCCAGCTCCTTGGAGGTGCTTACTTTGCTTACCATCGCATAACCTTTCTGCTCAAATATTGGGCAGACGTGTAATATCAATATTGCCCTTATCATTTCCAACTAAGGAGCCATGTTAGCATGGCCTGGTGGCTAAGGCACTGTCTGAGCCTCAAAAAACTTGGGTTCTAGTCCTGGCTGTACTGCTGAGGCACATCACAGCCCTTCTTGTGCCTCAGTTTCCACATTTGTAAAATGGGACTAATGATGCTCTGCTCTTTTTGAAAAGCCCTTTGAGATACACTAACACAAAGTGCTCTAAAAGAGCAAGGGGGTATTTTAAAATACTAAACTCATTCATATATTTTCCAATTCAAGGGTTTGAGCCTGTGAGCCACTCACCGGCTTCAGTGGGCTTGGATCAAGCCACTAGTGATCTGGGAGTGTGATATTACAACTGCAATGAAACAACTAAAGAAACAGTTACTTTAATAAACTATAAGCTAGTGGCCTGCAATATATTAACACTGAAAAGACGTTTCTTATTAAAAATAAAAAAAAATTAACCTCTTTCCATGCTTTCCCTCTTCTCTTTACACCCAACACCAAAAGAGAGGTTTACCCAAAGGGATACCAAGAGTTCCAATTTCAGCTACTAGCATCAGAGGGTTCCAATCTTGGTTGGTCCTTAGGCACTATCATAACAAACATGATTAATGATAAATTACATGTCTTGGAGACTGGAAAGACTCTTCTCCGGAGTGGTTTAATGGATCCCAAGACCTCACCCTTTCACAGCGTGGATGTTGATGATACGATGCTGGTTTCAAGAGCTACAGAACAACACATTCATATACATATAATATATATATTCCCATTTAATTTAACAATTAAATTCAAGAGGAGCTAAGACAATATGAATGTAACAGTAAGAACTTTTGATCTTTCAATTGCTTTAACCCTCATTCCACCATATCCTCTTCCATCATCCTTGTTACAGTCACCACGTGCTTGCCTGTTAAGTCTAACTTCAAGGGCAAGATTCTTGGGGAAAGGATCTGTAATTTTTGTCTGACAAGCACTATGTGCTCTCATAGCGTGGTGTAAAAAATAATCAAGGTTCCAAAGTAAGCTGAAAGTGATGGTTTACTTTGAACTGGTCACTGGAAAAAATGGTGCTTTATTTTAATAAAAAGAGCCAAACAAAATGGACGTATCATAGATTTCCAAGGGCCTTTCCATGGTAGCAGTGAGTTCTTTTGTTTGCTGCAGGTCCAAAGACCTTCTTCCAGACAATGGACGTGTGGAGCTTAGTAAATGTGAATATACTTATATTGAACTGAATTTGGTCCTAAGACTTCATACACACGTGAGAGATGTTTAAGAATTTATCTTTGGGTATGAGAGTTAAAGTAACTGAAATACTTGAGATATTGCAAGTGCAATCAAAAACTTTACTGTATAGCAATAATTTGGGGAAAAGAATGGCAATTGTTATACTGCTCCTAAAATATTTGAGTTAAAAATGAAATACATTAGATGCTTTCTGAACATCCCTGGTCTGGTTCTATCATTGTCTTTTTAATTGCCTAACAGGATCGTTTGATATCCTTGGTATTTATCAGCTTCACATACATCATGTCATGCTGCCTTCATCCTTAAACTGAAGCTTATTGAAAAACATCCTTCACCCAGCAGCTGCCCACAGAAACAAATGCTGGACCCAGTGCCTCTCTGATATAGCTGATGGAGTTACAGCAGGCTCAGTTTGCTTTGTTCTCCTGGAATTACCACCTGAACAAAAAAGAGATCAACGTTTCTCGACCCTTTTATTTCCCCCCCTGACCTATACACAGGTCGGGGGTGGGGGGGTCCCCTTCAAGCTTGAACAGATCAGCTGTAGCCACTGACCCTTAGCTTGTTTAAAAGTGGGTGCAGGTTGTGTTAACCATTAACGCTAATTAAATAACTCTTCAAAGCAGGTAAATGTGTATATTTATATTGATTAGCAGTTTGCTGTTTTGTGCTATTGTACAGTCACACAATCACAATTATCCAGAAGTACCCTTAACTGACACTGTTCTTTCTACACACACTCCATTACAGGAATAGAAAGGGTATCCTAATTAAATTAAGATTGATTGAAATTATATAATCAATTATGCTTCATCCTTTAAATGTGCTATTTATGAAGGTATTGTAACACCAAAACTTTTATAAGACTGTCAATCTTGTTTAAGCCCCCAAATGAATTTTCCATAACAGTTTTATTATACAATCCCCTTTGTTAATCTGCTGGTAGGCCATGCGCCAGCTCATGCCATGGTCCCCAGGTCTCAAAATACATAGCTGGAATTAGTCTGGCTCACTTGTGGGTTAATATTGATAAAATAAGTATTAGAATGATAAGAAAGCGTTTTGTGTTTAGATTATTGAATGCTTGTGAGTTGCTGTTTGCATTAATCTTACTTGTAATATCTGTTGTTAATACTGTAATGTAATATTTGAGCGGTTATACTGACTTGGTTATAAAAAATCCACATCATGCGTATTCCGTGACTGAATGAATCGCCATACAGGAGAGGGACGTTTATTAGTGTGAAGAGAAATTGTTCTGCCGTTCCTGAAAGAGAAGACCCATGGATACCTGACAGGCTTTGGGTAGATTTTACAGCTGGAAACTCCCCAAATCTGGATTAGGGAATCTTCAATAAAGACCTAAAGACTCATATTGTTGATCTGCTCTCTCCCCCTTCCCCCTGAAGATGAGTCATGCAAGTGGACTCCTCCCTTCAGCTGATTTTGCAGCTCAAAGCACACGGCAAAAGGGGGATTAAAAGCAAACAAACAAAAGGAACAAGGGATCTCTATGCTGCTTGGACTCTGGGGGACAAGGTGTTTCTAGGCATAAGCAAGAAAATCTCAGCTGTTTAGCCTGGGTTAGCCCTAAAGGTCAAATAGAGCTTGTTGATAGAAACCTATATCACACTAACTCATTTGTGTGTGTCTATGTTGGCTCACTTTACCCCTGAAAATAACTAACTTCCTTTTCCTAGTAAATAAATCTTCCTATAGGATTGGCTATAAGCATTGCCTTTGGTTTGAGACGTACAGCGCAATTGACCTGGGGTAAGTGACTGGTTCTTTAGGATCAGAAATAACCTGAATATTGCTGTGTTTCTTGGTGCAAGAGGCCACATGCCCCAAAGACACACTCACCTGGGTGTCATGACAGACAGGAGGACCCACGAGGAATGCCTGTGACTCCCTCTTAAGACAATTAAAATGCCCTGAGGCATGTGCACTTGGTGTAGTTGGTTGGTGAAATTTAAGTTGAGAATTCACAATCATTAGAAGTTTGTGCCCTGGTTTTTAACAGTCTGCCCTGAGATTGGTACTCATGCCTTTGCATCATCACGGGGAGCATTATATAATAATTCCCATTTATCTTTGTTGATTAAAAACATCTCCTGGATAATGGCTCCTCAGGTACAAGAGTGGGAAATATGTTTGTATGTGCAGTCGAGTGTGGCATGTACACAAGTCCTGATTCTCTGCTTTGTTTGTAGGCAGCTGAGCTTATCTTAATTGGGTACTAAACTTTACCACCAGTGAATTGTATCCACTGTATACCACCAAGGTTGTTCTCTCCTTGAACAAAGTTCATGGAGTAGTTGCCAAAATAGTGGAAGTCTCTGGGAATTGAGATATCATCTTCAAAATGGGTGTGGCTAGGCCATAAAGGGACAACAACACCACACATATTCTCCAGCTGGCTGCCTGGGTAAAGTTGGTGTGAGTGACTGGTGTAAAGTAAAGTAGAGCAGCCACAAGGCTGCTTGAATCTGAAGTGCAAAGCTGGTGTGCAGTGCAGCAACCCCAGTAAGCCACAACATCTCACACTGCTATGCTCTATGCCTGCCACCTCTCTCACTAATGTCTTCTGGTAAGACGTGCATCTCCTACTCCCTTCCCTGGATGGGCATGAGTTTATTGCCTCTGTTTCCCTGAGTGTGATATAGAGGACCACCCTCACAGAACACATTTGCATGGGACATGAAAGTCATTGAGAAGTTCAGTGCAACACTGTTCTCAAATTTGGAATAATGTCCTGACTCTGACATGAGATTCTAAACATGTGTTATCTATGCAGAGTAGGAATGTCCTGAATCAGCAATCCTGAACCTGTGCCATCCCTGTGGGCAGCAAAGTCAGTGACTATTGACAAGAGACTAGCTATTATAATCACTAAGCTTTTTGATATTCCTCTGGAATAGAGATCATGATCATTTATACGCCACTCATGTCCTAAAAGTGATCCAAAGAACGTACAGTACAGCTAGTAACAGCAGGGACTATTAGACTGTTGTAAGGGGGCCAAGTGATGATTGCAATGCCATGCATAAATGCCAGCGTACTTTGATTACTGTTTTTAGATATACAAATTGAGTTAAGACAACAGTAATGTGGATATGGATACAAGTCTACAGCTGCAATTTACAAGTCCATTAACAAACAGTGCCCCAGCAATGATCGTTATGTTTTAATTGCTGCCCTAATTAGTGATGAATTCTCATTATTTTTCATTAAAATCTCAACACAGCCCTGGCACATTCCCTTTGTTCTTCTGACAACTGCAAAGGGAAGACACCCAAGGGACATGGAGAGGAAGCAGATTATATGGCAGGGATGTTTGCCGCTCCGGCTGGAAATTTCTTTAATTTGATATGTATAAAAATAATTTGACTTATTATTTATAGTTTGAAGAAATGAGTATTTGTATAAATAAACGTTGATTGGACAGTGGCAGATTGCTACTATGTAGCATTCTCAGAAAGACCCAGCACTAGGAAAATACATGCACTTTAACAGAGCTTATCCTCCTTTGACTTCACGGGAAATTTTGCAGCAGTGCACAACTAAACCCTTTCAAGCGGAAAGAGCTCTAGCTACGGCTTACAACAACAAATACCTCAGTAATCATGGCACGGCAACTCCGAGGAGATAAAATGTTAGTCTAATGTAAAGATTTAGTGACATTTCTATTAGAACTAATAAACCAGACCCCTTGGTGGAGTGGTTAGCAGCAACACTTGAACCTGGGAATCTTAAAGAGTGAGCCTCTACTTCCTTCGCCATTAGCCAAGGCTGGAGGAAACTCATCAATCTCTGTGGCCCAGCCACTCCTAGAGTGGGCCACTGTGGGTGTGTGAGGGTTACACAGTCAGCAACAGCCTGCCCTCTTCTGCAGAGCCAAACTGGAAGAATGGGCAAGAAATGAGAGCATCTTGCCCACCGCATTCAAGTAGCAGACAAGTGCTCCCAGGTACTAAAAGAGCGGGTCAGCTACTGTCATTCCTGTGCGCACCTTGGTCCTAGGGGATGCACTGAGTCTCAAAGCTGACCAGCAGAGCTAGTCAGAAACTAGCATTTCCATTCTGTGAGAAATTCAGCCTTTTGAAATATGGTTTCAATTGTCCAAATCAGAACAAAAAGCCCAACCTTTTGAAATGTCCCGCAGAATGATCATTCTGAGGATATTTTATTTGGACTCCCTGACACAAATATAAAACATAATATCATATAGATTAAATATAATAACATTCAAATATAGTATAAAACTAAATGAAACGAATCAAAGTGATGAAGTGAAAACAAAACGTTTGTACTTTATCAAAGCCAAATGTTTCAATTTTAGTTAAACTACATTTTCTGATAGAAAACTGTTCCATCTGAAATTTTTTGACCAGCTCTACTGAGTAGTATATACATCCACGTCAGAAGCATGTGTTCTCAGGGGACATATCCTGCTGCTTTTTTCAGATAAGCAGCTACATGAGCCCCCAGACTACCTCCTGGCACACTAGCACTAGTCATTCACTTAGCTACAGCAGCATCCTTCAAGTGCTATCTGGGGCCTATTAGGATTCACAAAGTCTTTATTGCAGTTCTTTTCCAATGGGCATATGAGTCCATTTGATTTAGAGTTTGCAACTTGAACAAAGCACAGAAGCCAGAATTCTCCGCTGTGCACCCAGTCTAGGTGCAGCTACAAAAGCTATGAGTCCAGTTTTCCATCTGTTATATGGTGATCTTGCTTATTGACAAAGTTGTGCACAAATAGAAAGCAGGCCAGCTTTCTGACTTACTGACTCTATTCATTCTCTACGGATTGCCACAAAACGGAGGCATGCTTTCTTGTATCTTCAATGTCAAAATGTTTCACAGCAGCTGGCCACTCTTTCGACTACTGTATCATGAACTGCTTTATGCAATTTATTGCCTCTGGTAATGCATGTCCTCTGCTTTTCCTGTGTAAGTCTAAGGGCTTTCCGACACAGGGAAATTGTTTCAGGCTAAAGCAGGATGTGATTTTAAAGTGGATTAACTATGTCTGATTCTGTCTACACTACAGTGCTACAGTCGCAGGGCTGCAACAGTGCCACTGTAGAGTTGGCACTTGCTGCAGTGACAGAAGGAGTTTTCCAGTTGATATAATTAAACCACCTGCTCAAGAGGCAATAGCTAAGTTGATAGAAGAATTCTTCCGAAGACTTAGTGCTGTCTATATTGGGGCTTATGTGGGCGTAACCAGGTCTCTGTGTATGATTCACACCCTAGAGCGATATAGGTCAGTCTAGGTTTTAGGTGTAGATGCTGCGACCTAGGCCTTGGCTAGGTTATGCCTCCGGTGAGCAGAGGCAAACCTACCCTATGGAGGTGACAAAGTTTAAAATTTAAACTTTGTCAAGGAAAACCCCAGAAATTGGGTAGGAACAATAAAATAATGGAAATAATAGAATATAAAACTAAATAATATAACGTAACAAATACTTGCTTAGGAAAACAATACACTGTAAATTACCATCAGACTGAAAGATGTTTTTCAAGAACATGCAAGAGAGAACCAACTCCTTCCCATCCTTGGCTGCAAAGTCCAGCTTCACCCAGTTGTCCTGCCTGTACCTGTCTCCAGCCTGTGATGCTCCTTTGCTTTGACACTGCAGTGACCACATCTCTTTCCAGCAAATCCACCCGTAAACTCCTTACCCAGAGAGCCCCACCCATTCTGCAGGTTGTATTCCCTCTGTCAGGGGACCAATGGTCAACCTCACTGGTCATATACTCTGTGCCCCTCATGCTGGGCTCCTTGCACAATGCCCTTTGTGGCCCAACTTCCTCTTCCCCAGCAAGCCCCCTTTTCACCCCGGCCAGTCTCTTTTACCTCCTTCTCTACCCACCTTCCAACTGTCCCCTTTGGGTGGATTCCAAGCCCCCTGCTTGAGCTGCCCTCTCATTGGTTGCCTCTCTCCCCAGGACAGCTTCCTATAGCACTGCATCATCCTGGAGCCTTAACATTAGCTCTCTTGGTTAAAATAGAAGCAGGTGCCAGGGCCAGGGTTACTCTGTAAACCAGGTCTAACTCTCCGTGTGGACGTTTTTATTCTGGAATAAAATTGCTTTATTCTAAACTATCTTAATCCACTGGATTATGTAATTTAGCCCACTTTCAGGCCACCCTTGCTGTAAAGGAGCCTTACTGTAAATGAAAATCAGTCTCAAAAAGCTGTAATATGACTGGAAAGGACCATGAGCTGCTTTGGAATGCTAAGTGTTATAAAATGTAAATTGTTTATTTTGTAAAGGGATGGGAGGGGGAGGAAAAGAACTGAAGTGGAAAGCACAACAACATGAAAAATTGAAAGGAAAAGAGAAATGAAATAGATAGGTTGGTGTTCAATCAACTATGGAAAGGATTAATGAAATATTAAGGACCAAGGCTGTCTCCCTCATACAGGCAAAACCCTCACTGATATTAGGGGAGCTCTGAGCTTTGGCTGTGTATGGAAAATAGGATTAAGTTCCATGCAGATGAACAAGAAAAGAAGCTTGGGGTTAAAGGAAAGAAGAATAAAATGAAGATGGCACAGCATGGGTCCCCTGTTGTAGAAAACATGTTGATACATTTGGTCTTTATTTCAAAGCATTGAACTGTGCTTATTAAATGACTGGAATGCAGCATTCCACACATTAAATTGTAAGGATTTTTAAAGCTCTCATAGGGTTAATAGTCAGTATAGCTACTCAAGCCCTGGGTTTTCTAACCCAAGGTCATCTGGAGTCCCACTAACCCTGGGCTTACATTGTCATGTTCAGGATGTGGGCAGTCATACGTAGCGGTCAGAGCAAGAGTCAGGCCAAGTCAGATATCAGACAGTCAGAGTCCAAGATAGACCAGAGGATTAACTGAGAGTCAGGAGGCAGGCAGGGTCAGGTTACCAGCAGATCAGGATCAGGTGCCAGGTTAAAGACACCTTCAATGCACCCCATTCCTGACCAGCAACACCCTGGATTATTACAGGCCCACAGTCAACCCACCTGTGGATAAACCCACAGGAAGTTAAAACACCCTCCAGAGGCAATGTGGAGGTGTCATCAGCCCAGAACCCCCTAGGTTCCCACTCTGCAGGTTCTGAGTACATTTACCAGTCCTGAAGAAGAACTCTGTGTAAGCTTGAAAACTTGTCTCTCACCAACAGAAGTTGGTCCAATAAAAGATGTTACCTCATCCACCTTGTGTGTCTAATATCCTGGGACCAACACGATTACAACAGTACATGCTGACTTCAGTGACAACAGAATTAAATTAAGATTGGGTATTTCTGAAGACACCGCCTGAGAGGCATACTTAGAGAAGACCTCTTAGAGAGCCTCAGCATGAGGGAGGGGAGGTTGACTTCACTTTCGTAGGTGCCTTCTAGCCCTGTTTTTCTGATCCTCACAGCACCCACCTGATGCAGAGAAATGCTATAATCCCCATTTTACACGTAAAATGGCCATACTGTGTCAGACCAATGGTCCATCTATCCCAGTATCGTGTCTCCCGACAACAGCCAATGCCAGGTGCTGCAGAGGGAATGAACAAAACAGGGCAATAATCGAGTGATCCATCCCGTCATCCACTTCCAGCTTCTGGCAGTCAGAGGTTTAGGGACACCCAGAGCATGGGGTTGCATCCCTGAGAATCTTGGCTAATAGTCATTGATAGACCCATCCTCCATGAACTTGTCTAGTTCTTTTTTGAATCCAGTTATAGGTTTGGCCTTCACAACATCCCCTGGCAATGAGTTCCACAGGTTAAAGGGGCTTATGTGAAAAAATACTTTGTTTTAAACCTTCTACCCATTAATTTTTATTAGGTACTCACTGGTTCTTTTGTTGTATGAAGGGTTAAATAACACTTCCTTATGCATTTTATCAACACCTGTCATGATTGTATAGACCTCTATCATATCCCCTCCTAGTCATCTCTTTTCCAAGCTGAACAGTCCCAGTCTTTTTAATCTCTCCTCATACGGAATCTGTTCCATTCCTCTAATAATTCTTGTTACCCTTCTTTGTACCTTTTCCAATTTTAAGAGGTCTTTTTTGAGATGAGGCAACCAGAATTACACACAGTATTCAAGATGCAGAACCAAGGCAGAGAGACAAACTGACTCACCCCACCCCACAGGAAACCTGTAGCAAAGCAGGTAACTGAACCCAGGTCTGCCAAGCCCCAGGCTAGCACCCTAACCACTGGACTATTCCACTAATTGCAGAATTTAAAATATCTAATTTTATGGGGAGAACGGCATAATGTCATTCCCCTCCTCCATCTGATCTGCACAAAAATTCATTTATATTTTAAAAACATGCCTTGTTCTAATAGTTAATTCCTTGGCAATAGCTAGTCTGGAGCTTGCTGCATATCAGATTTCAGGGAGTATGAAAGACAAGAATATCAATGAACAAATGATCGAAGCACCACTCCAGTAACAAATAGATTAGGTACTAAAATAACAGTAGTCCAGCTGCTTGTATATATCACTATCTGTTTTAAAAACAGAAAGTGTTATAGGAAATTCTTTGGTCTTGTTAGTAAATTTTGAGTTTTTTCAGAGCTCTGGATAATAATCACATTGTTTTCACAGTTCTTCCATGAATGATTTTGATAATAAAGGATCTCCTATGACATTAAGTATATTTTAATTATGGCATTGTCTGTAATGCATATATCTAATTGCAAATAATTATTTTATCATACTTCGCCTGTTTGCCTGTTACATGCATCAGATATTATCTTATGACTCAGTGAAACAGGTTAATTAAAATTTTTCTTTTAATATATTTTCAAAGCTAACAGCCTAATTTCATCTAAACACCAGCTGTGTCAGTAAAAGTGATTCCCCCCACCTTATGCTTATTGAGGGGGGGGAGCATGAGTGATTCCTGAAGGGTATAATCACTGCACCAGATTCTGCAGCAGTTCATTTGCAAAAAGAGAATCTCTCTAACACAACATCAGTGACCAGTGGATAGCTTTGTATTTCTTTTTCCTTCCCTAATATACAAGGAAACTTGATGTTTTATGTTCAGAGAGAACATTTAATGAATTACACTGCCACGAAATAACCTTTAGTTTGTTTGTATGCACTGTGCTCAGGGTTAAGACTATCTGTCTGATCACTCTTGATGTGGCAGGCACTTCGTTCAAGGGTGGTCACATTGGATTGCCTCCCTCCCTCAATTACTGTTCCTTGGAGTGATAAAGAGCAGATGCAAGATAAGGGAAATTACAAAACGAGCACATTCTTAAGTCTAACATAGTACACTACCAGCTAAGTCCATGCAAAAGAAGAAAAACAAATAAAGGCCTATTAGAATAAATTGATCTATAGTTACAAAAGAATAGAAGGAAAAACACTTTGTACATACAGGAAACGATACTTCAAATATAACTTGTATTAACCATAAATGATCTTTAATCTTTATTCAAACCTCCATCTGTAAGTCTTACTAGCAGCATCTCACTGACATTTAAAGTTACCCTAGAAACATCCTCTGGATGCCTGTTTAGGCTGCATGGGGACCTATTCAGGGTGTTCCAGCTGTTCCCTGCTCACTCCTATTGCTCAGCAAGTTAGAGCTCTCAGTATCCTCTAGGTGGGGCTTTCTGCTCCCAGATTACAAATGGTTGAGTCTCCAGAAAAACACAGCAAAGTTCAGCACGTGACTACAACTTTGAAGAATCAGCTGATGTGCTTTAGGGATGGGCAAAAATTTCCCCTCCATCCTTATATTGACAATACTAGTTCTCCCACACTTAATTGTAACGTCTACCTTCAGGTTGGAACCAGTTCTTAGTTTGGAAGAACCAGTTTGCCCAAACTATAATGCTTACACCCAATGGGAGAAATACAATTCTTCTGGACCTTCACTTTGAATTTCCTGATATTTTGGGCTTAGTTTCTCAACATTAACCTTGGATTGATGAAGCTTTGATAGCAGAAAAAAAATTATACTGTGGAATGATTTCAAAGAACAGGTAAACGATGACTGTTAGAAAAATAACTCCCGTGTATGCTAATTTATAAAATGACCTATTAATTTAAGACTTAAAAATCTCTACAAAATTATTGCTAACTGAAGAATTTATGCATGCATATAAATATTACCAGAGAGCTGATGTCAGAGAGGTGCTTATGCTGCTTGTGGAAATGTATCCCATTTCTTTTCATATGAAACTTTCCTAGTACCTCAGACCAATAAGCAATCCAAGCAGGATACAAATTCCACAGGCTCCTGCCCCCTGCAGGTGTTTGGAAAAAGAGTACACATAACTTCAGGTGACTCATGTACATAAACAACCCACACCACCCCCATCTCCACCCTTCTGCAAACAAGTTGGCTTCCTTATTTGACCTGAAAGAGTCAGCTTATACAGGAGTATAGATAGTCAGCTTACAGCTCCAACCGCCAGTCAGGCATAAGTACTGAAAAGCGATAAGAAAACAATAAAGCCAGTGGGCCAAGACACTCAGAACTGAGGCGCATACCTATCAAATCTCCCTCCTTTCAAGGGACCGCACTCATTTCAGTCCCAAAGTTCACACTTATTGAAATAGTTTTATTAGGGAAGGCGGGTACAACAGAAAACATCAGAGTAATGCAGGGTAAAAATGTAATAGAAACACAGTAGAGATTAGTGGTATCTTCCTCTTCCCAGCAACTAGGACCATAACAAACTTCAGAGTCTCTCTTCTCCTTTAAAATTCTCCCTTTTCCATCAATGAAATGCAAGAGCAAAAATGTTAAAATTAATTTATAATTTACCCCTTTTAAATGCTCTTATTTTCTTTATTTATATTAAATTGCAATTTCCTCTACTTTTTTCAGAGGTTAACCCAACTTTTTAGCTCCTTTCCCCCACCTCAAGCTACAAACGATGCAAATGCAACACCTCATTAAAAAAAACATATTTCTCTCTTTTATTATGTTCACTTTTGTTGTTTTAATTCCTTCTTAGCCTCCATGCTTTTTAACTCCCTCAAGCTTACACGAGTAGTGATAATAGCGTAGCACTTTGCAAATCTTCTCTAAATGCCCACAGCACCACCTCTTTGAATAGACTGTAACCCTTCTGCCAGGTGGAGTTGGCAATAACAAGGGTCAGGTTCAGTGTCTGGGGGGTTCCTCTTAACAATAAAAATCAGAACTGGCTCAAACCCCCACCCAGTAATCTGAGAAAACTAAACATGACCCTGGGCACCTCTAGGCAATACTTCCCCACTTGCAAGGGCTGAGTCTGCATAGAACAAAAGAAAGCTTCTATTAAAAGGGAAAGGAAATGTAGCATTGATTTGGGAAAACACCATACCACCATTTGAAAGTATGTAACCATAAGCAAACACCCACACCATAGTACACTGAGCTGGGTCCTTTGCCTCAGTTTCCCACTTTGTGGCCTGAAAGTCCAATGAACACATGTCCCGTTAACACAGTCCCCTTTACTTCTGTTGCACCCCACTCACACAGTTGGTTGTCCTTAGTCATCAAATACCCAGAATTCAGAGGCTCATTCACATGGGTCCACTTCCTGCCCCTGAAAAGGGGGGTGGGGGACATTGAGCAATGCCTCCACTGCTGCCTCTGCAACTGGCTCACTGCTGCTGCCTGCCACTGTTATCTCTGCCAAACCCTCTGCCACTGCTCATTGCTGCTTCTTGCAGTTCACTACCACAGCCTGAGATGCCATGTTTGAGGTCCTTCCCTTAGCCCAGCTCTTAGTGATTTCACTTGGTAGGGGTGAAGAACCTCTATGTTGCTTCCTCCTCATTGTCTTTTATTGCAATGCTACGATCCCCATACCAAGTCCAAGGCTTAGCCCCCTAGATGTGATCATCTGTGATTTCAGCTCTTGTAATCACTGAACAGGAACAAGGAGTCTCAACTGAGGCCAGTGATTACTGTCTTTAAATACTAGAGCAGGGAGGATCAAATGGCAGCCACAACTACTGTATTTAAACAGCATCCCCTCATCCTCAGTAGGAATTTCTATCCCTACCCCCTGCTTAGCAAGAGAGGTTCAGTTTGGAGTGACCCCCTCAATCAGCGCATAGCTGCCCTTTACTCATACAATAAGCATAACATTTCATTGCCCCAGCATTCAATGCTAAAGTGAATTGTAACCCAAAACCAGCCAAAATGGATCACTTTGGCAAAGGAGGTCTGTCTGTTGAGTCTTGAAGAAGAGCTGTGTGGCTCGAAAGCTTGTCTCTCTCACCAAAAGAAGTTGTTCCACTAACAGATATTACCCCACCCACCTTGTCTTGGCTAATCACCTAGCCAAAGAAGGTGTATCAATGAAAATACGGGCTGCTCCCAAGGTCTTTTCCCCCAGTGCATCACTAGAGGTCAAGGGAGAGCTCATGCAGACCCTGCTCACATAGATAAGTATGATCATCTCTAGTTTACAGATGGAGAAAAAAAAAGAGGCAGAGAAGTTGAATATCTGAGATTATGTATTCCAAATGAAGATTTCTGGTATGGAAGTTGCTCAGCACTTATGAAAATCAGGGAGGGATGACTTGTGCAAGGCAAGAAGGCATCAGTTCAGACAAAGAGTTATGATTCAGAAGTCCTTGATTCCTAAAGTGCCTAAATTTTTGTTCAGACTACTATTTCATGTTTTCCTCTCTTATACTCAGCTACCGTGTTGATGAGAGCTATAGAAATACGTATATACATCACTGGTGACAATCCTGGCCCTGTTTACCTGGCCGTGGTAAATTTCCCCTTGATGCTACTGTAGCCTGGATGTCACTACCTGACCTTTGGTAGGACCTAGCTACCATATGAAGTTCTATTTTAAATTCTGTCTTGACCTATCTGTAATTTGAGAATTTTAATGGCAAGCCTTGCACAGGATCTGGCAGAAATGGGATTAAAACATCTCCCCAGAGTCAAACATTCCTGCATTCTGCTACCAACCAAAATGGATTAGCATGTGCCCGTGACAAGGAATGCTGATGAACCTCATTAGCAGCAGGCAGCTGACTCCCTGAGGGCTGAAAGTGTATACATTGCAAGATGAAAAGGCTAGAGCTGCAAGTTGAAGTAGCAGTGATCTTTTTCCTCGGATATGGCTGAAGCGAACACTTTAGTATCCTGGATTTAGTGCAATTGAGAAAAGCAACATGTTATCTCTGTACTATGGAATATAGCTGAGGGAAGGCTGGAGTAGTATATACTCAAGCTTTAAAGGTGCAGGACGTCCTTGATTTTTCTTCTAGTTTTTAGGATAAGCCACAGCACCTTTGGCTGAAGAGTTCTTTGCTAGGCCAGTCAGTCCAGGGCTGGCCCAGCTGCCATAAGCTTCCTTATATGTCTCCTCCTTTTCCAAACCTAGTTTGAGCTCTCCCATCTGCTTCTATGTTTGGTGGATATTTTCACTCCCTGAAATTTTCTCTCATGGCCTACTCTTTTCAAAGTGTGCTAAGGGGTGTGGGATACATAAGAGATATGTTGTTCCTTTCTCCCTGGTGTTTTCCCATTCACAGCTGTAAATTCTCATCTTTCTTTTTGGACTTGGTTTGAACACCTGGCATACAGAACATGGGCATCTCTTTTGAACTAGCTGTTTTTACTGCCTCCTTTTTATCTTTACCTTATCAGCAAAGTTATGTAGCAGGCTGGTTGAAAATATTCCATCCAAACTGGTTTTAGAGGGAAAACTCCGGTTTTGATTAAACAAATTTGGGGAGTAAAGTGTCTGCTTTTTACTGAAAATGTTAAGTTTTCATCAAATGCTTTTTGGCTACAAGCTTTCATGGTTTTGCCAAATTTTTTTTTTTAATGAAAAGTTGAAAATTTCTACCAGTGATCAAAATATTGGGTGTGCTGGATCCCACCAACCTTTCCAACTAGCCCTTAAATTATGGTGCTCCCACAGGAAATATTTTTTCATGTAAATATTCACTAAAATGGTTGTAAAAGCAGCAGAGAATCCTGTGGCACCTTATAGACTAACAGACGTTTTGGAACATGAGCTTTCGTGGGTGAATACCCACTTCGTCAGACGCATGTAGTGGAAATTTCCAGGGGCAGGTATATATATGCTAGCAAGCAAGCTAGAGATAACGAGGTTAGTTCAATCAGGGAGGATGAGGCCCTGTTCTAGCAGTTGAGGTGTGAAAACCAAGGGAGGAGAAACTGGTTCTGTAGTTGGCAAGCCATTCACAGTCTTTGTTTAATCCTGAGCTGATGGTGTCAAATTTGCAGATGAACTGAAGCTCAGCAGTTTCTCTTTGAAGTCTGGTCCTGAAGTTTTTTTGCTGCAGGATGGCCACCTTAAGGTCTGCTATAGTGTGGCCAGGGAGGTTGAAGTGCTCTCCTACAGGTTTTTGTATATTGCCATTCCTGATATCTGATTTGTGTCCATTTATCCTTTTCCGTAGTGACTGTCCAGTTTGGCCGATGTACATAGCAGAGGGGCATTGCTGGCATATGATGGCGTATATTACATTGGTGGACGTGCAGGTGAATGAACCAGTGATGGTATGGCTGATCTGGTTAGGTCCTGTGATGGTGTCGCTGGTGTAGATATGTGGGCAGAGTTGGCATCGAGGTTTGTTGCATGGATTGGTTCCTGAGCTAGAGTTACTATGGTACGGTGTGCAGTTGCTGGTGAGAATACGTTTCAGGTTGGCAGGTTGTCTGTGGGCAAGGATTGGCCTGCCACCCAAGACCTGTGAAAGTGTGGGATAATTGTCCAGGATGGGTAGTAGATCCCTGATGATGCGTTGGAGGGGTTTTAGCTGGGGGCTGTATGTGATGGCCAGTGTTAATGGTTAATGACAACCAGATGCTTAACACAATTAATATTAACAAGGAGGAAGGAACACAAGCCAAAACAGGGAAAGGATAGGTTAAGTTGTATTCAAGTCAGTAGGGCCTAATGAAATTCATCCTAGAGTACATAAGGAACTAGCTTGCGTAGTTTCAGAACTGTCGACAATTATCTTTGAGAACTCGTGGAGGAAAGATGAGTCCTGGAGAATGGGAAAAGTGCAAATATAGTACCTATCTTTAAAAAGGAGAACAAAGAGGAACTGGAAGACTATGGACTAGTCAGCCTAACTTTGATCCCTGGAAAGATACTGGCACAAATTATTAAACAATCAATTTGTAAGCACCTAAACGATACACTAGAAACTCTAAGTTAAGAACACCAGAATTATGAACTGACCAGTCAACTACACGCCTTGTTTAAAACTGGAAGTAAACAATCAGGCAGCAGCAGAGGCACAAAAATAAATTAAAAAAGGAAATACAGCACTGTACTGTGATAAACATTAACTACTAAAAAAAAATTAAGAGAAAGTTTTAAAAAAGATTTGACAGAGTAAGAAAAATGTTCGGTGCTTGTTTTATTTAAATTAAGATGGTTAAAAGCAGCATTTTCTTCTACATAGTAAAGTTTCAAACCTGTATTAAGTCAATGTTCAGCTGTAAACTTTTGAAAGAACAACCATAATGTTTTTTGTTCAGAGTTACGAACATTTCAGAGTTAAGAACAACCTCCATTCCCGAGGTGTTCGTAACTTTGAGGTTCTACTGTAAAAGGTTTACAAAAACTAGCCAGTATGGATTTGTCAATAACAAATCCTGCCAAATCAACAAAATTCTCTTTTTAACAGGGTCAGTGGCCTAGTGGATGGGGAAGAAGCAGTAGATGTCACATGTCTTGACTTTAGTATGGCTTTTGACACTGTCCCTTGAGACATTCTCATAAGGAAACTAGGGAAATGTGGTGTAGATGGAGTTACTACAAGGTAGATGCATGAATGGTTGAAAGACTGTATTCAAAGAATAGTTATCAATGGTTTGCTGTCAAACTGGACAGCACATATAGTGGGGTCCCACAGAGGTCAAGCCTGGGTCCGATACTGTTCAATATTTTCATTAATGATTTGAATAATGGAGTGGAAAGTATGCTTATATAATGTTCAGATGACATCAAGCTGGGAGTAGTTGCCAGCACATTGGAGGATAGGATTAGAAATCAAAATGACCTTGATAAATTAGAGAATTGGTCAGAAATCAACAAGATGAAATATAATAAAGACAAGTGCAAAGTACTACACTTAAGAAGGAAAAATCAGATGCACGACTACAAGATGGAAGAATAACTGCCATTGGAGTACTACTGCCTAAAGGAGCTGGGAGTTATGGAGGATCATAAATTGATTATGTCAACAAGTTGATGCATTTGCACAAAAGGATAATATTATTTGGGATTGTATTAATAGGAGTGTTGTATGTAAGACATGGTAGGGAATCGTGCTTTACACAGCACTGCTGAGGCCTCAGCTGGAATATTCAGGCACCACACTTTAGGAAAAATGTGAACAAATTTGAGACAGTCCAGAGGAGAGCAACATAAGTGATAAGAGATTTAGAAAACCTCCTGACCTATAAAAAAAAGGTTAAAAAACTGAGCATGGTTAGTCTTGAGAAAACAAGGCTGAGAAGAGGACCTGATAAGAGTCTTCAGCTCAGTTAAGGGCTGTTACAAAGGTGATCGTGATCAATTGTTCTCCATGTTCACTGAAGGTAAGCAATAGGCTTAATCTGCAGCAAGGGAGATTTACTTTAGATATTAAGGAAAACTTTCTAACTATAAGGGTAACTAAGTTCTGGAATAGGCTTCCAAAGGAAACTGTGGAAACCCCATTACTGCAGGTTTTTAAGAACAAGCTAGACAAACACGTATCAGGGATGATCTAGGTTAAGTTGGGCCTGCTTCAGCACAATGGGGTGGACTAGATGACTTCTCGAGGCCCCTTCCAGCTCTATATTTCTCTTGAGTTTCTAGATCTTTACATCTAAAAAACAAACAATGCCAGTGTGCTAGGGTATTGTCCTG
Organism: Chelonoidis abingdonii; assembly: GCF_003597395.2. Classification (NCBI taxonomy): domain Eukaryota; kingdom Metazoa; phylum Chordata; order Testudines; family Testudinidae; genus Chelonoidis; species Chelonoidis abingdonii. The sequence goes on along the minus strand of NC_133771.1, from coordinate 213,181,429 downwards.
ATGTTCAGGAATCCAGCTTTGGATATTGAGCCCCCACTGGAACCCATATCTGAACCCCTTTATACTCCAAGGGAAAGTGACTGGCTCCAAATCCAGACACACAACTCGATCTGAATTTTGCAGCTCTGGCCATTCAATATTTAGTTATATCCTTGAGAAGAAATGTAAGCAGTGAATATTGAGGAATACCAAGGCACCCACTTGGATTTCCTAAAGAAAATTCTCAATTTGTATTAAATAAAGGGTTTCAAAGACAGGAGAAGGATGCAGCCTACTCATCTTGGCAGCCAACGCACTCTTCACTAGCACTCTGAAGCCAGCTCAATGCTTTCTTGCACAGCTCCCCTTTCAGCAGCCGTACAGGGGCAAGGGATAGTATTAGTTACAGTGATATTGTCTGGCTTCCCAGGCACTTCTAGCCAGTGGGAACACAGCAGGCCTCTAGGGCCTTAATTCACGTGCCACAGGTACAGGGAGAATAAACCCTTTTGTAACAAGATGAAAATATAGGGCTAGCGCCTCAGCTGGTGTAGCTGATGGAGCTCCCCTGAAATCTATGGAGCTACTCACCGGTTCCAGTGTTGACCTGCGTGGATTAGGTTGCAGGATCAGGACCTAGGACAACAAGTTATGTTTATACTAGTAACACATATTTAAATATGTGCCTTCAAGAGCTGTACACTGTCACAGAGATGGACATTGATGGGAAAACACACCCATTAATCTCAAAGCCAGCTGTGTAAGTCTTTCTTAACATACAATTTGACATATCACTAAAATATTTGATTCCAATTTCCATGCTAACCACATTGGTGCAGTAACAGATCTCTGTAGAGCAAAGACACATTGTGCATTAACCAGCAAACATCAAGTGAATTGATTCAGACAAATACTGGTTGCAATCACCACAAGAATATGAAGCTACTGTCCCTCAGCAGATCTAAGAAAACAAGGCCGGCTCTAGGTTTTTTGCCACCCCAAGCGAAAAAAAAAAACAACAAAAAAACAACCCTCCGAGAGCACAACTGCTGAATCAAAAAAAAAAATAAAATAAAAAAGATGGCCGGAATGCCGCACCTGAAATTGTGCTGCCCCAAGCACATGCTTGGTTTGCTGGTGCCTAGAGCCAGTCCTGTAAGCAAGACTCACAATAGCAGACAGAGAGAAGAAAATGCCTCAGACATAGAGATGCTGCTGCCCTTTCTGACTGAACAATAAATAAGGACAAAATGCAGCTGTTGACCCTCTGCTTTTATAAACTTAATCTTCAGGTAGGAACAATGGGGAGGGGGGGAATCCACAAAGGGGACTGAAGCATTGCAATGCTAAGAGTCACAGCACCTAACTTTGGCACCTAGAAAATCCAGGAACAAAATTGTGGTCCACAAAGCCTGAGTTCAGGCCTAGGCTCCCTTTACAATGAATGGGGCGAGACAGGCACCTAAGAATGTGATCCTCAAAAGCCAACAAGCTAGGCTGGGAGCCACCAAAGCTAGCCAGTGGGAGATGCTGATGACAGGAGTGTGCGCTAAACCCCATCCCACTTTTCTCTACGAGACAGCCACCAAAGGCCAGGCCACAGGCAGGTGTCTAGCTCTGCTTAGTGATCCACAAATGGGAACTAGCTGCCTGGACCTACACGGCTCAGGCCCCTGAGGTGTTTCTTGCCAGAATGAGTTAGGTGCCTGCCTTGCTTCACTCAGACAAGCCAAAGGAGAAGGTGGTGCCAGCACTGGCAGTGAGTTCAGGTGCCTACAGTGTTCAGTGGTAGTTTTGTGAACCACAATGGAGCCAAAACAGGACTTTGGTGCCTAAATCTGGCACCAGTTTTCATGGTTCTCACCATTACTCTCCTTCATTAATCATAATCTAAACTCTTATGCATATGTGCACCAAATTTTCTGTTTCCAGACAGACTATCTTGGTGAACTCATTAAAAAATATATATCCCCCCTGCCAGCATCTTTTATAGTAATAAAAATAATTGATTCCACAGATACCTGGTACCCAGATACAGGTACCTAAGATAAATTTGTTTACATGATTTGCTTGTTTCCTAGCAGTAGTTCCGGAGTCGTAACAAAGCAGTGTTGGCAAAGTAGAGAAGTTCCGTAATTCAATCCCTGCCATATTATTTCAGACTTAGAGGAAGGTGATCATACTTGTTCAGCAAGTCAAGTACAGTTTGGGAGGCTGTGTTCACAGGTTAGACTGCATGTTTTATGTTTAAATAAAGATTGAAAAGGGGATCACAACCTCCCTGTAATACACCTAGCATGCCCCCTTATTTCATATAGCTAGGGAAATGGGGAGCAGATTCCAACATACTGCAACTAACTAGGTTAATTTTATCAGCTGTAGAGCATACTCTAGGCCAGTGGTTTTCAAACTGTGGGTCGCAGTGACTTTGGTCTGCACCACTGACCGGCCTGTTAAAAGTAGGCTAGTTCCTACCTGTTCTGATGCTGCCCTGCACCCCGGAAGCAGCCAGCAGTAGGTTCAGCTCCTAGGTGGGGGGGCCATGGGGCTCCGTGCGCTGTCCCCACTCCGAGCACCACCTCTGCACTCCCATTGGCCAGGAACCAGCCAATGGGGGGGGCAGTGCCTGTGGGCGAGAGCCACGTGGAGCTGCTTGCATGCCTCCGCCTAGGAGTCGGACCTGCTGCTGGCCGCTTCTAGGGTGTAGCACCGTCCACAGTGCTAGGACAGGCAGGAAGCCTGCCTTAGCACCCCTGCTGTGCCACTGATGGGGAGCTGCTGCAGGTAAATCTGCACCCCAACCCCCAGCCCCAGACCTGAGTTCCCCTACAAACCCAGAGTCCCCTCCTCCACCCCAAACCCTCATCCCCAGCCCCACCCCAGAGCCTGCAACCACAGCCCAGAGCCCTGACCCCCTCCCATACCCCAGTACTCTGCCCAGCCCCGAGCCCCTCCCACACCTTGAACCCCTCATCCCGAGGTCCATTTGGTCACAGCCATCAACAATTTTCTTCAACTTGGTTGCCAGAAATAGAGTTTGAAAACCACTGCTCTAGGCTAAATTCTGCCTTGCTTTATGCGTGAAATCAAATGAGTAAGGGAATCAGGACTTGGCCTTTTATTTTCTTTCACTCCATAAACATGGTGTAGTGAGGCGACGACTCACTGGTGCAGTGCCTCCTGCTGGTCGTCCTGGGAATTAGCTCTCCAGCTCTGGAGCACCCTCCGCTGGCCAGTGTCTCGCATGTCACTGGGCCCCATCTCCCTCCTGGACCTCAGTGCCCCTTTCAACAGGGTGCTGCCCACCACAGTATCCCCACAGTCTCTGGGTCTCCCCTCCCAGGGGAACCTCCAACCCTCTATCCCACCTTTCCTCAGTGGCTACTGCCAGTCATAATCTATCCCCCACTCACTGGGGCAAACTGTAGTCTGTCATGACCACTCATCATCAGCAAGTGGGGTTGGACCAGCTGCCCCTCCCTAATCCCAGGCTGCACCTCTGCAGCCCCAGGACCTTCTTTAGGCCTTGCACAAGGCCTGCAGCCTGGGGAGTTGCCAGGCTGGAGCTCGCCAGCTCCTTTTACCTTTCCCCAGCACTGCTTTACCTCTGGTACCCTTCTCCCAGGCAGCTAGATCCTTCTCTCTCCATTGCTGGAGAGAGACTACCTGAGCACCTGGCTCACAGCCCCTTTATAGGGCCAGCTGTGGCTTGATGGGGGCGTGGCCCCAGCTGTGGCTGCTTCCCCAATCAACCCAGCCTTCTTCTCAGCTGCAGCCCTCTCCAGGGCTGCTTTTAACCCCTCTTAGCTGGAGCAGGGTGACTGCCCCACTACAGTGGAGTGAAAGAAACGTGAATTTACTTTCACTCCATAAACGTGGGTAGTTGTTATGGGAAGTCATTGTTCTCTGGCTAACAAAACAAACAGTGCAAATGATATATCTCACATTATCCTGGAATTTAGGAATAGGCGCATACACTGTAAGTGTTTCAAGACCATGATAAGCAAAGCACTGATGTTTTGTTGGATTGGGGTTAAGAGAGCTAGATCTCATATTGATAAGTATATTAGAAATAACATCCGAAATTAAATAAGGGAGATAGCTGTATTTTGGACATGTGTTTTATGAGAGGCAAGATGCTTAACACGTGCAGTATGAACTGATAGGCCACAGCTTTGGAAGTACATCTGTGCTTCTGGCGTTAAGAAGTCTCAAAGAGATCAGGATTTTAGAATGTGCTGAAACTTTCCGCTGTGTTGAAGTTGCAATATCTCTTATTCTACACCTCAGAATAGAAATCACTGGAAATTGTCTTCCCTCTGAATTCCTGCTCTGTTCTTCCTCTTTATAAAAAGCAAAAGGCAGAATTAACTAGACAATTTGTGGAGTCAGGTACTATTCAATGCAAGGGTGACAGAATTGAGCCCTAAGTGACAGAATAGAAGCTTCAGGGAACAGAATTCAGCAAGCAGCTCCACTGACACCATTTGAAATGGGGACTGAAATCAAGTAAAAAGAGGAAATGATCATAGGTTTGACATACGAGACCATATAATTCAATGACTTCCAACCCCAGACTGCTTTGAGGGACCAAGGCCACAGCACAGAAAAAATAGTCATCAAAATGCGTAAGGATAGCTGTAAAACCCCAGACTGCAAATATGCTGCCATGTTTGCAAATAAAGCAGCCAGGGATTCCTTCAAATCCACTCATTTTCTCTCTGCTCAGTTCCCTAATGCAGTTGGCTACTAGGGCCTCTACTCACATATACAGGGCTGCAGGCCATAACCCTCCAGCCCAAGCTTCCCTCCTCTATGGCTCTGAGCTCTGTCTCAGATGGCACTAATGGATGCCCGCCCTAGCAGTGTAGGGAGTGTGGCAATTGGAGCTATCGATGGAGGTGGAGAAGAATTGTCGGGGGAAAATTTTTGAGAGAGCAAAAGAGAAGAAACAAGAAAAAATGCACAGAAAGGAAAGAAAGAAAGAAAATGAGAAGTGAGAGTGAAAACAGATGGAAAAAAGGAGAGATGATGACCCCTTTGTTTGGACATGATCCAAGTTGATAAATGGGCGGCACTCATCTGCTAGTCCATCCTAAACTGGAGCTTCAACAACAATAGGCTGGAAATCCCAGCTGCTAATTTAGCTACTAAAATCTAAGAAGGCTCTACAGAGCATGCATGAACTGCCGTTTCTCAAAGGCAGGGCTGCCCAGAGGGGAGGGCAAGTGGGGCAATTTGCCCCAGGCCCCGGGCCCCACAGGGGCCCTGCGAGCTCTGGCCCGGTGGCAGTCCGGGTCTTCGGCGGCATTTCGGTGGTGGGGGGCCCTCCAGTGCTGCTGAAGATGCGGAGCAACTGAAGGGCCTCCCGCAGCCAAATTGTCGCTGAACACCTGGACCACCACTGGGTGAGTACAAGCGCCGCAGCTTTTTCGCTTTGCCCAGGCCCCCTGAATCCTCTGAGAAGCCCTGTTCAAAGGCTTACAACTTGGCCAAATTGGGACAGATTTTCACTGTATGTAGAATCATAGAAATGTAGAGCTGGATGGGACTTAACAAAGTCATCTAGTCCAGCCCCCTATGCTGAGGCAGAACCAAGAAAACCTAAGATCTGGCAGGTGTTTGTCTAATCTATTCTTAAAATCATTCCGTGATGGGGATTCTACAACTTTTCTTGAAAGCCTAGTCCAGTGCTTAATTATCCTGATAGTTAGAAAGTTTTTCCTAATACGTAACCTAAGTCCCCCTTGCTGCAGATGAAGACTATTACTTCTTGTCTTACCTTCAAAGGACATGGAAAACAATTGATCACCATCCCCTTTATAATAGTCCTTAATATATCTGAAGACTGTTATCAAGTCCCCCCTCAGTCATCTTTTCTCAAGCCTCACCTTTCCTCATAGGTCAGGTTTTCTGAACCATTTATCATTTTTGTTGTTCTCTGGTCTCACTCCAATTTGTCCACATCTTTCCTAAAGCATAGTGCCCAGAACTGGACACAGCCCGCCAGCTGAGGCTTCACCCAACTAGAGTGGGACAATTACCTCCCATGACTTACGTACAACACTTCTATTAGTATATCCCAGAATATTACCCTTTTTTTGCAAATTAATCACATTGTTGACTCATTCAATTTGTGATCCTCTGTAACCCCCAGCTCCTTTAGGCAATAGTACTGCTAAAGGCAGTTCTGCCCCTTTTTGCAGTTGTGCATTTGCTTTTTTTCTTCCTTAGTCCTTTGAAATTATCTTTACTGAATTTCATCTTGGTGACTTCAGACCAATTCTCTAATCTGTCAAGGTCATTTTGAATTCTAATTGTTCTCAAAAGTGCTCCCAGCTTAGTGTCATCTGCAAATTTTATAAGCATATTCTCTATTCCATTACCCAACTCATTAATGAAAATATTCAATAGTTCCAGACCTAGGATACATGCTTTTGGAACCCTTCCCTCTTCGACAGCATACCATTCATAACTACTCTTTGAGTATGGACACGAGAATTTCATGTGGGACTGAGTCAAAAACCTTAGTAAAGTCAAGATACCTCACATCTACAGCTTCCCCCATCCACTAGACCAGTAACCCTGTCAAAGAAGGAAATTAGTTGGTTTGGCATGATTTGTTCTTGACAAATCCATGTTGGTTATTCCTTATACCTATTATCCTTTAAAAGGCACATCCTTGATGCAAAGGCCACCCCCCTCCTACCCAATTTCAAGCCTTTACTCCAAAGCACGAGGCAGTAGGACTTTTAAAAAGTAACGGTCACTACAATCTTTTAACATGGGCAAAACTATTTTTTTTCCCTAGTCTGAAATTTTTGCAGACAAATTCAGGCATTCAGCATGGAAAATTTAACCCCAAATGGTTAAAGTGTGGCAAAGTTATAAGCAACTGAAAACAGAGTTTATAACATGCAGTGTTGGGTAACCTTAAAAATAAGCGGTACTACAACCTCTACCTAAAATAAACAGAACTGTGCCTGAACATGACTGCTGATCCCAAAGCTCAGCTTTATTTATGTTTGAGACCTAAGGCTTGTCTACACTTAAAACGCTATAGTGGCACCACAGTAGTGCTTCAGTGTAGACACTACCTACACAAGAGGAGGGATTCTCCCATCTGTGTAGATAACCCACCTCCCATGAGGTAGCAGCTAGGCTGACAGAAGAATTCTTCCATCAACCTAGTGTTGTCTATGTGAGAAGTTAGGTCAGTTTAACTATGCTGCTCTGGGGTGTGGATTTCCATCCCCCCCACCCCTTACTATGGACTATGTGCCTAAATGGCATAGATGAGCCATTAATTGATTAAGGGCCAATGTTCCTCTTGTATATGGTAGTTCCTATTGAGGGCAACATACCCTGCGGTGTCAATAAGTGTTGAAGAATCAAATAGTGTGAGCATAATATGAGCCTTGAGCTTTGGTATTATGGCCTCCAACGGTTCTCTTGGGTGTTTCAAAGGTTTAAAAAGTCTAATTTCATGATTACTGTAAGTTGCTTTGTCCCTTAACTTTCTGCTTAAACAATTGCATTGAACGGTCACTTCTGAGCCTGGAAACAGAATGATCAGGATCTGTTGCAGGAAATTGTTCTACCTTAAACGTTCTGAAATGCATCATCTGACTTTCTGGGAAATTATCCATTGTACTGTTAGAAGGACTTTATGGTCTGTTTCTCTGTACAAGCTGATATCATCACTGCATGTTTATTAGAGTTTTTTGTGGTTTTTTTTATATACTGCTTTAGCTAGAGAAAGTGATTATTAAAAACATTGGACAAATTTTAAAAATATATCTATTTATTCGAGATATACACTTTTGGCTAGAAGTAAGTTACTTGTAGTTCTGAATCCCAAAATATGTATGTTAATTTGTATATACCTAATTGTCTAGAACTCAGAAGTTCGGATATGAACTTTTTAAAATGATTTTATTGATTGACATTTCTATAGTGTTCTTCATTTGTAATGTCTGAATACCCTTAATAAAACCTAAGAACAGCCACACTGGATCAGACCAAAGGTCCATCTAGCCCAGTATCCTGTCTTCTGACAGCGCTTAGGGGCCCCAGAGGGAATGAACAGAACAGGTAATCATCAAGTGACCCATCCCCTGTCGTACATTCCCAGTTTCTGGCAAATGGAGGCAAGGGACAACATCCCTGACCTAATAGCCACTTATGGACCTATTGTCCATGAATGCATCTAGTTCTGTTTTGAACCCTGTTATAGCCTTGGCCTTCACAATATCCTCGGGCAAGGAGTTCCACAGGTTGACTGTGCATTGCGTGAAAAAATACTTCCTTTTGTTTGTTTTAAATTTGCTGCCTGTTAATTTCTTTGTGTGACTCCTAGTTTTTGGGTTATGAGGAGTAAATAGTACTTCCTTATTTAAAAGGCAAAAGACTTGTGCAATCTGAAGAGTAAACTGTATGGTGGAAAGTTTATGTGGAGAAAATATTATTCTTATTTTATACAGCACTTTTCATCCCCAAGGATGGACAGGTGAGCAAAGTCCACAGGTAAGTGGGGAACATGAAGACCTGGGAGATGGGTCAGAAACAAGAGGGAGCGTGGGCTATAATGGCAGAGAGAAAGGAGGGTCAGGGCAAAACTGGGAGGCAAGATCAAACCAGTATCTTAGATGCCTATATACAAATGCGAGAAGTATGGGTAATAAGCAGGAAGAACTGGAAGTGCTAATAAATAAATACAACTATGACATTGTTGGCATCACTGAAACTTGGTGGGATAATAC